>NC_069691.1:17912911-18217567 GCF_023699985.2 Odocoileus virginianus | reverse complement strand
CTGCCATTTTACAAAGGGGCCCCTGTGGAAGCTGCCCTGGGCAGCGCAACACTGGTCAGCCCCACCTTCTGGCTTGTTCTCATCCATGCACTAGCCCACGCTGGGGTGCCATGTTAAGTCAGTGGCCACTGGAACTTCCTAATGTCTGTGTGAATTTGAGGAGGCAAAATAACTGACCCTTGTCAACTTAATTCAGAGGCTATAAAAAAACAGGTGAGCAGTCTCCAGGTAAGTTCTGAGCCCTGCGATTGCCTTCCCCTACAGGTAACAACAGCTCACCTAGGGATGCCTCCCACACCCTGACTCCCCAATTCAGCCCACTTGGGACTGGAAAAGGGAAGGGCGGGAATTCTGCAAAAGAAAGGGGTTTGAAGATAGCCCCCCCGCCTTTTGCTCTCACTTGCCTTGTGGATATTTTCTTGGAAAGTAGTCCTCTGACCTGGGGTTGTGAACCTGTGCAGAATGTGTCACCTGTATAGACCAGGGAGGCGCCAAGCCTACTTAATGCGTGACTGCACTCCAGAGAAGATGCAAATAAATGAACTCAACCTGGTTTGGGAAATGTCTATATTTTTAAAGCTTTTCTCCTCTCAAACATTAAATCCATGTTCATTTTACTTTTGTTGAAAGGCTTAGCACTGTCTTTCAATGTTGAAGTTAAGGACAGTTATCTGTTTAACTCATTTTGTATAGCACCTCATAAGAGTAGTTCCAAGTGCATCAAAGACTTATTAAGTATTTACCTTAGTGACTAATGTCCAAAATTTATTTTACTATCACCCTTAAATATAGTCCCTCAGGTACCCTCTTCATTTAAATGCCGCTTCATTAACTTCATTGGGGCAAAGAACAATTGATCATTTTAAATCATTTTATACCAATTAAAAATTAAAAAGCCAAAATTCTCCTTTTTGTGTGTTGATTCTAATGAGACCTAAAGGTGGCTAATTTCAATTTAAAAGAAAAATGCTAATGCCTAGTGTCCATGTGACTGTGGGGGAAGATATGCGGTTGGTAGCACTAGAAATTGGTTCAATCTTTCTGGACAGCAATCTAGTGACATGTAATAAGAACCGTAAAACTGTTCATACCCTCTGACCTGGTAATTCCACTCTGGGGAATAAACCCAAAGAAAGAAATAATTTGCTGGAGATGCTCAACACACCACTATTTGCATGAGTGAAGATGGGAGTGCTTTGCTTTGGGGGTGGGGATGGGGGTGGGGATGGGAGCAGGAAGCTCTCACAAGCAATAGACAAATCAGGATTGCACTACTCTGTAATCATCAGTGGGCTCCTAGCATTTACAGAAATGGAAGAAACAACTTCTGGAGGCCAAAGTAGAGACTGAAAAGTAAGAAAACGGGCAAAGTGCCCATCTGATCTGTTTTTCATGTCACAATGAAAGGTGGGTAAACCTCCGAGGCTGACCCTGGTATGAACCAGCAAGCCCAGTATCTGTTTTCTTTCAAGTAGCCTATTTGTCTACAGAAGCTAAACGGTCTTTCTTTATTACTTCAAAACAAACCTTACACATAATCACTCGCATCAATGCTGAGGGGAAAAAAACAGATGATTTCCATGATGTCATCTACTCACAGATATTCTTCTTGGAACATATTATAGACTATCCCCTCAAACCCACCTCTCTACAACAAAACCCAGTCTAACTGCTAAATCTTTTGACATTGTAAAGACCCTTGACTTTTAACTTGAATGATCTGTTGGGAGTCAGTGGACTGGAATGAATAATTCTCTTCCAGTGAGGTGAAAAAACAGGATATTCATGCTAGAGGAGAAAAAAAATTGTTCTTTCTCTATATGCTAAATACTAGTAAGCTCCCAGTAAGAAACCATTTTAAAAATAAAAATGCAAGTGGCATTCTTCAACTGTTAGTAACTCTTCACCTAGATGCTGACAGAAAAAAAAACAAAAGTGCTGGCCTCTTTGGTTTCCTCAAGTTTGCAGGCCTAAGAGTCTGATGAAAAGCTGATGAAAATGTCTTCAACAACGAATTCTTCCACTTCATGATAACCATGGTGTTTGGAAATAAAATCATGTCCAATCAATACCACTTAGCAGACATTTCATGTTTCACAAGAGGACTCTATTCCAGAGTAGAACTGCTGCCCTTCTCACTAACATTTAAAATAATTAGGATTATCTTAGCTGTCCGAAGCTTGGCAGGTTCAGCTTGTACTTTCAAACAGCATTAATTCTTGGCACTCAGAACAAGGGATAAAAGGTAAAGATATGAATAGAGATCTTTATTCCACCTGATCTATCAAGGATTAGCTCATTCTTTTCCAGTCCATGCCTGCACTCCAGTGAAGAGGAAGGCTAAGCTGTAACTGATGTAATGAGAAACCACAAGCTGAGAATAAAATAGCCCTTTATTAATCTCCCCCATTTACTATAAACTTACTAAAAAAATCATAATTGTAGAGACAATTAAACGTGTTTTTTTTCCTTCCAGCTGTGTGTAATCAAAGAGTAGTTGAGTGGCTATAGAGAGGGTGTTTTTAGGATGACCATTTCCCTAAAAACATCATCTTAATTGTCAGTTCTAAAATCTAGCACCAGTATTGAGAGGGGCCAGCTGGTCACGGTGCACACTGCAGAGAGAAGTCAAGCATCATAAAGGAAGCTCTGGTAGATGAATGAAGTGCATGACCATTGCTTCTCCTGGGTCCTGCTACCACTGCCTTGGCAAGCTCTAGAGAAAGCCATCTTTACAAATAAGGGAAGTGATAACAGAAAACACATATTTAACCATTATCAACACAGCCCCCTTACCAGCTACAGAGTTCAACTGAAACGCTCTGATTCTGTCTGTAAGTGAAAATCGCTCAGTCGTGTCCGACTTTTTACGACCCCATGGACTATACAGTCCATGGAATTCTCCAGGCCAGAATACTGGAGTGGTAGCCTTTCCCTTCTCCAGGGAATCTTCCCAACCCAGGGATCGAACTCAGGTCTCCCACATCTCTGGTCCAGGGGAATCTCTCAAGGAGGGCAGCAGTGGGGGCAGGGGAGGAAGGCCTGGACCAGAGATGGTTCTGCCTGGGTCCCAGGTGAGCGGGATGGCTGTACCATATCCCTTCTCTTTTCCCTCCCCCCCCCCCGCCGTCCCCCCCCCATTTTTTGTCTGTAAGATAGCATACAAAAAGGGAAAAGAGAAGGGATATGGTTCAGCCATCCTGCTCACCTGGGATCCAGGCAGAACCATCTCTGGTCCAGGCCTTCCTCTCCTGCCCCCACTGCTGCCCTCCTTGCGAGATCCCCCTGGACCAGTGTGGCAGCTGCCAGGACCCCACACTCCCTGTTTATTTCATAGAGGGGTCACCAAACCTACTCGAGTCTCAAAGCAAGCCCGTAAAAAAGCAACATGTCTGTGCCAGTGGCCCTGCCCTGAGAGGGACTCACCCTCTAAGTACCTCCTCAATCGTCGCCTCCCCAGAAACCTCTTGCCCATGGCTGTGGTGACACTCCTGGCTGCTCCCTCACCCCCAGTGTGGCACCGTGAATCGTGGAGACTCTTCTCTCACTGACATTTCTTCCTGTGAGAGGTTAACTCACTATGGCTGGTGCAGCGGACGTGTCTCATCCAGGGAGGCAGTGACTGGGTGACACAAACAGTCCAAAGATTCAAAGATGCTCTGATTCACTGTGTTTTAACCAAAATCCACTCGATTTCAAAACCTAAACAGAGTGTGGGTTCTTCTTCCCCTTCATGACAACATTCTGAGGTAAATCCTCACATAGGCTAATTCTGCTCTATTTTCCTTATCACTGAAATTAAGCCAACTTTGATGAAATCCCCTAAACTACTTGGACGATGGACTCAAACCTCAGTTTCCCCATCTCTAAGATGAGGCTAGTGACAGGTCGCTGTGGTAATGACTGAGTACACAGTAGTCTCCTTACTTCCTCCATCTGCAGTCTCAGTCTCTGCGCAGGAGATGACTCTTGCTTTTGAAGGATCCACAATCCAATCAGGATTTAGTACAAGGTCTAGTCCCTCCAGGCCACACTTAATGTCCCTTGAGAGAGCCAGGAACCAGTGATACAGTTACTTCATTTGGGGCCTACGTGAAAGCCAAGGTCAAATCCAGGAGGCACACAACCTGGTCCTCCTTTGTCCAAAAGGTCCCTCATGACATAAGTTCTGCCTTTTTCATTTTTTGAGCAGGGGTGAGAAGACAGCTGGTGTCAACTTAAAATCAAGCAGCAGAATGCCTCTGGACATGCTTTATAAACCATACCAAAACAGTGTCATTATTCAACGATCAAGGGAACCATTCCTTCAGACAGCAGTATTTGAAGCAGGAAGAGTCTTCTTTCTGAGCTTACATTTGTCCTAAAAGATGAAAATCCTGGGAAGTACTAGGCACAGGTATCAGTGCCCCAGAAGAAGTAGAGTTCTCACTGCCCCTCATCGACACCTGCTGGGAACCTGGAGCCCTGACCGGAAGAGGGACCAGAAGCTTACCCTCAGTCTCAAGGCAATACAGCAGGGCGGGGGGATGTGTGCGGGCTTGGGAGAAGGACCATCTCTTACTAACTGAAAACCTGGGCCACGCGCCTCTCTGGGGCTCTGTCTCCTCATCTGCAAAATGGGGACAGAGAAGACACTCAGGAGGGTTCCACACCACACAACGCCGGGGCTTCACGAGGCCCATGTCACACTGTGTCAGCCACAGACGCGGCCCGCAGACGGCGGCTCCTCAGCACCGCACACCGCCGCACCACTGTCAGCCAGAGACGCGGCCCCGCGGCCCGCAGACGGCGGCTCCTCAGCACTGGCTTTAGTCCAGATTAAGCCCTGTGCCTGGTATCACTGCCCCGCCCTTATCCTCCCCTCGCTGACCCATCGACACCCACCCGCCCTGCCCAGTCTTCCTTGAGAGCCTGTCAGTTCTGGTCCAGCTTCTCCTCTCTGAGGAAGCAGACTATTTCCCTGGCACAGATGTGGACTGAAAAGGCAGGAGGGCTGAGGGGGTCGTGCTCCTGGGCCCAGTCCTATTCACTCCAGAGGATCTGTTAGGCTGGGCTCAGCCCAGCTCCCAACGGTGGCCCCCTGAGAACCAGCGCGGAAGACCATGAGCTCCGCCCTCATACATGGTGCCTCAGTGAACACTGCTGAGCCTCAATTTTTCATTGTAAAAGGAGGGTAACAGTGTATCTCAGAAAGTTGCTTTGAGGATCACAGAGATGATAAATGACAAAATCAGTTGTAAATGTGAAGGCTCCTCGCCCTGGCTGAGTCTGTGCATTTCCCTAAAGAAGGAGTGTGATTCAGTCTCCATCCTCCACTGCCTAAGACAGGACCAGCAAATTAGTAAGGTTTTTATTAAACACCGGTTAGGAAAGAAAAAAAAAAAAAAAGAAAGAAAGAAATAGTGTTAACACAACTCAAACCTCCCTAAATGTTTTCAGACAAGTTGCAGTTTCAATGTTCAGAGAAGGATGACTTTTACTTTATTAAGTAAAATGAAGTCCTTATTTCACTCATCCTTCTTTACAAACCAGAAGGCTGAAAGTGAGGTGAATTCCAACTGAAACCTGAGCCTGTTAATTTGTGTTTTCCGGGGACTTCAGGTACACATTTCCTGAAGGAAGAAGACTTGACTGAAGCAAGAGCAGGGGCAGCAGCCAGGGGAACCCCCGCAAGGCAAGGAAAAGTCTATGAGGCAAAACCCTGGAACCTCTCAGCTGAAATTCAGCCAAGAACCAGTACGGTGCACTACTGAGCACAGTGCAGCGCACCCAGCAGGTGTAACAACGGCTGAGTGAGTGAGAAAGACCACGGAATCTGGTCTTCACAAGGCATGCTGCCACCTTAAAACAGTGCTAACGCACACACTGGCAGAGAGTGCCTCAAGTCTAAAAACAGTTTTGAAGATTTTACAGGACAAGGCTTTAATTCTGTCTGTATTTGCTGGAAAGAGTCTGGGCACAGAGGTAGAGAAAAGCCGCACCAAACACCCTGAGGCGCGATGTCAGTCAAGAGTCTGGCTCTCGGTGAGCCAGGACCTGATCCTTGGGGACTCAGAAATGCCTAGTCCACAGGAGACCGGGGCCACGATTGGATGTTCATTCGAGCAATTGCATTTGAAAACAGGGTTTAAATATGTGTGTGATCTTCTCAGGAAGCAAGGCAGACCAGGTTAAAAGAGCCTCCACAAGTCATCTCTGGAGGAGACTTCCCATTTGATTCCGGGAAAGCTGTTTACTCTGATAGAAAAGGCATCAAACCCACAAAGCAGGCTGCGGCATTTGCCAGCCTAGAAACGAGGTCGGCTCTGTCCAGGTATTTTGCAACAAGAAACATTTTTAAAGTAGCCTTGCTGAGAGCTTCCTTCACACCGACAAGAAAGAATCTCAGGTGCTTCAACCTTAGAAGGTAATAGATGATGGAAAAGTCAACCTTCATGGAACTCCTGTTAAGACTAAGAAAAAGGATGAAATTTTAGAGTCAACACCACTGCGAGGCGAGCCAAGCTTTGGTTGTATGGCTTTTAGGAACACTTTCATTTAAAAATATCTGGATATTTTGTGATTAAATGAATAATTCATGAGCCATTTTTCAAGTAGAACTCTGCAGCTTATAATTTGAAAATAAATACTCTTTTCCAAATGACAGGCTAGTAGCAGGATAGAAGACTATGTCCAGTAAATACCTTCTTAAAAAAAAAAAACAACAAATGCAAAACTTCATCAACATTGGCTATTAATACTATGCCAACTTTTCCTTCCTCTTTCTAACTAGCATTATAGGAAATTTAAGATGAGTTATTATTAATACTTTTCTCTGATACAGAAGGAGGAAGCAAACATAAGGACACATTTAAACAAAACATACACCAGATGAAATCAATCAGGATAGAAAATTCCAGGCATTTTCAGACAGGAGGACACATGCCTACTCAGTCACACAGGTTATTTTACCTCCTAAATAAAACACAGCCACCATGGATGGATAAGGTAGTTCAGATTACAGGCTGAAGAAAACACTCTTTCAGAAAGGTTTGTGCTAAGGGTGAAGAGAAATAAGAAAGTATTAATAGTACAAGCTATGCTTCTCAAGAGTATTGACACACTTTCCCTAAGACCGCAGTTGCTTTAAAAAAAGTTGGCATGTGTACTTCTTGAAACTCTTCTCTGTTTGTTTAAAATACCTGTCAATTAGACCCCAAGAAAGGACTTCACCCCCTCAAGAGGTTTGATCTGTGAGTGATATAAGGCACTCAGGGAATGTGACTGCGCCTTCCCTTCTCCAATGCTTTATGATATTTTTGTTTCAGGAGAGGACAACTCACATTTTGACAAGTATTTTCCTTTTCCCCCTAACCACATCCTTTCTGAAGCCAAACTTGAGTATCGCCTTTTTTTCAGGGACTTCTCAGACTAACCCATGATCCCTGTGGGGGGAGAAGCTTCACTTAGGGCCTGCTGGCCCTGGTCAACCAGGCTCAACTCTGAACCAAATGAAGGAAATAAAGGTGGCAGGTATTGATCAAAGCGTAAGACAACTTTTATTTAATTCTCCCTCCCACTGGTCAAAAAACTGGTCTTCCAGGATTTTGTTTTCTGTTTAAGAAAAGTATTTTTATTGTGATAAAATACACAAACCATAAAACTTATCATTTTAACCACTTTTAAGTGTACAGTTCAGTGGTATTAACTGTATTCACACTGTTGTACAACCAGCACCACCCTGCCACCTCCAGAACTGTCATCTTTCCAAACTGAAACTCTCTAACCATTACACAAGAGCTCCGCAATGCCTCTGCCCAGTCCCTGGTAACCACCTGATACTTTCCAGCTCTCTAAATCTGACTATTCTAGATACCTGTCCTTTTGTTCCTGGCTTATTAAACTGAGCATAATGTCTCCAAGGTTCATCTATGTTGTAGCATGGGGCAGTATCTCTCTCCTTCTACAGGCTGAATAATATTCCAGCCCAGGTACATGAATGGGATGAACAACCCATACTTTGTTTACTTGAGCATTTCTCAGGGGATAGTGGACTGCGTCTGCCTTTTGGCTCCTGTGGATAATGCTGGTGTGAACACTGCGTGTGTGCTCAGTCGTGTCTGACTCTACAATCCTATAGACTGTAGCCCACCAGGTTCCTGTCCATGGGATTTTCCTGGCAAGAATAAGGGAGTGTGTTACCAGGGAATCTTCCCAACCGAGGGACTGGAACCCGTGTCTCCTGCATTGGCAGGTGGATTTTTTTATCATTGTGCCACCTGGGAAACTGATGTTCAAATATCCACTCAAGTCCCTCTTTTCACTTTGTTTATATATATATATACCCAGAACTGGAATGGCTGGATCACATGTTAATTCTGTTTTTAAGTTTTTGAGGAACCACCAGACAGCTATCCGCAGCAGGGGCACCTTTTAGCAAAGTATACAAGGGTTCCAATTCTCTACATCTTCAAGTCTTCAACAACACGGTATTTTTTTTTTTTCTTTCTAAAATAATAGTCATCTGAATGGGTGTAAAGTGTGGGGTTTTATTTTTTTATCCTTTTATATTAATCCTTTACTCCATTTCTTCGCTCTTCTCCAACCCTGACCTGCCACTCAGTCTCTGTTTTATTATCTCTGCCCACTACCCCGGGTTACGCCTGGCCAACTGGTGGCTGCCTCATCCCCAGAAACACTTTGTCAAGGTCCCCCACAGCCTGCTGGTCCCACAGCCCATGGCTTGCTCCCCGCTTCGCCCAGGAGCAGTGACATCTGACATGCCTCTCCCCGCCACCCTCCTCAGCTGTCCTGCAGGCTGTCTCCCCTCCCGAGCATCCTCCTCTCCAAACTACTCCACTCTGTCCTCTGATCCACACAAGCTTTAAATATCACCTCCTTGCAAATGACTTCACAATTCATATCTCTTGCCCGTATTTCTCACTCAGAATTAATTTTGTATTTACAATATTGTCTGAACATCTCTGCCTGGATTAGCTTCCTGCCATGTAAACTCACCTGTTTAGAGCTGAACCCACCATCCTGTCCTCTCTTGGGTCCTGAGCTGGCCCGCATCCTTACAGCTCAGGTCCTATCTCAGAACCACCTCCATCCATCTAAGCCACTGCTCGGTCCCGCTGTCATGAACGGCATGGAGCCGTCCTGCCATCTCCCTCCCTCCCAGTCACCCTCACCTGCGGGCATCTGTTTGCCCCATCCACTCTCCTCTACTCCATTTTAATCCACCTGGGATGGCCAGTTAGTTATTCTTCCAGAAGCATGTCTCTCACCAGATGTTTTTTTTCCTGAATCAACACACTGGGAAGCTTCTGAGAAACTCAAACTCATTGGCCTGGCATCTGGGGAGCAACTTAATTTCTCAGTTCTCCCTGCAGGTAAGCCATGTCTCAGACTCGGCCCTGCTCCCAATCCTTGCAGACCTGGGTTCCCCACCTCAAACTCTGAGCTCACGTGGGCCCCACCACCTCCCCAGGCTCCACAGGTCAAAAGCCAACCTTCCCCGATCTCTCTGCACAGAAACAACTCCTTCTCCTAACACCCAGTAGGTTTTGCCTGAACCTCACTTGTGTCTGTCACTTTCACCTTCCTATCCTTTTCCGCCACTGACCTAACTCCTCCAAAGAACAGGAAAGAACATCATTATTTGTGGTCGAGGCCCTTTGACAGTCACCAGGTTAAGAAGCCTTACCCCAGGTCAGTATTTAACAGTGTTGAGGAATGAAAGTCTCACTGGCCAAAGTCAGCTAAGCTGTTTCTTAGACCCCAACCATCATAGCCAGCACGACAGATGAGTCTGCATAGGAAGAACTGTGGGGAGGCAGCTACAGTGACAAGACAGAAGTGACAGGTGCCAGCCTGAATCAAGGAAGAAGTGAAAGAAACTCAAAAGCAGGTGGGGAACCAGGCATTCTGGGAGTAACAAAAATAGATCTCTGTGACAATGAACCTGAACCCTCAAGAAAGATTCAGCATCCTGAAGGTGAGAAAGAAGAGAATTTATTTTGTAAAAGTCCCTGTCATCAAAGGTTGAGAGGCAGAGAACTTTGGCAATCACAGGAGAAGTTATCAGTTGTTTGGAAAGTTCATTTATGCAAAACAGATCCTTTCTCAATGATGGTGAGTTAATGTGACATTGTGAATCTATTCTAATACCCAGTCCTTGGACGGATGTAACTTAACTCTGGACACTAAGGACAGAAGCTGGAAGACTGAAAGGTATACAGACATTTTATTTCCTCCATAACAAAAGAAGCTTATAAAAAAACTATTACCTTAAAAATACGTAATACGGTGCCATTGGATAGATTTTGCATAGATTGCTTTCATTATTGTTGAGTGACTGATGACTGACTCAAGATGTGAGAACACAATAAAAAAGCTTGATTCAACAAACTGATACAGAACTCTGGCCCCAACAATAAGCCAATCCACATTCTTCTCAAGCATACCTGAAACATTAATACAAAATGACCATGTACTGATCTACAAAGCCAAGTCTCCACAAATTTCAAAGATGTATATCTTTCAAACCTTCAAAGTCTCGGAGATTTAAGCCTGCAGTCTATCAGAGTAACTACTAAGAAAAAAAAAACCTTTCAGCTTTAAAAAATGATAAAGAAGAATATAAATTTCACTGACTCTGACTAACCAACAGGCCAGCATTTGGCCACAAGATAATTGATTTCACCCTTAATGCTACTGTTGAAGTATTTAAGTGCCTGGGCACTCACTCCAACCCCCACACTCCTCCTCGATCCCACATTCCAGTAGATCAGGTATTTTCACACTTGGTTCATCTTCAGTGGAGACTGTAATTAAATCTTTAATTTGAAAACAAGAGCGGAAGTCCAGCACTCACTGCATTATTGGCTGCCCTCAAAGCTTAGAGCAAAAAGCAATCAAATAACAAATGGTGATCTCAGCTCCTTCAAGCTCAAGGTACCAGCTTCAAGGTGCAAGCTTCAAGGTACCAGCTCATCACAAAACTGACCAATTTACATGTGAAAATACCTTCCACAGTTATCTGCAAGCTTCCTGGGGATCAGAAACGTTATTTAAATTATGCAAACTGTCAAGTTTATGCACTGCCTAGCCTTTTGATTACACCATAATTTTAAAGCATACATTTAAGAACACGCTTTATTTCATATTCAAGATGTAGGAAGAGATCTCTCAGGTAGCTGAGTACTCAGGAACACAGTGGCTACTGCTGGTCCTCTTTATGTCTTCATCTACCTCCAGAGCTAGCTACCACTCTTCTTAAGCATTAAAGAAGGCAGTGTGGTGCTAGCCGGTTATTGAATTCATGGAATATTTACTGAGCATCTGCTCTGTGCTACAGCCAGGAATAAAACAAGTCTTTGTCCTCATAAGGAAAAAACAGGGACACCTGTAATCAGAGACACTTGGGACCAGGTTCTGCTGGGTCACTTACTAGTGGATGTGCCTATGGGTAATAATTTAACACTCTGAGCTTCAATTCTGGACATTCATTAACATTAAAGGCTGTAGTAATTAAAACTAAAATATACTCATTCTACACTATTCCTTTCTCTGCTTGTTGTCCCTTTCCATAATAAGGGAGCAGTTAATCAGTAAGTGCTTCACAGGTACAGCAGGGACCATCTGAAGCAAAATCAGGAAGAAGGTAAATTTCCTCTCAGTTATGTTTTTGCCTGATCCTTTGCACCTCCCTCATCTCATCTCTGAGCACTTCTTTTTTTCTGTGCTTAGGTATCCGGGGCTCCCTGACCCCTCTCCCCTGGTCTCCCTTTGGCCGACTGACACCCAACAACTCCCCCAGTCCCCTCCAGACACAGTTCTATTCTCTCAGTTTACTCCTTGGGGCTCTTGATGAAAGGTAAACGGCTAAACTAATTCACCCAAGAGGTGAACTCAGACTTCAGGCCCCAAGCTCCTGTTGGTATTCTCATTTCAAGGAGGTGGCTTCTAGACACTGCAGAGATGTCACCTTTTGGGATAGAGCAAATTTCTAAAGTGCTGCCTATACCACTCAGCATACAAAAGGTAGTACTATTATGTGGGAGAATCCCACAATTTTACTTTTCCTATGTCAGGCTTCTACAATTTACAGAAAAGACGTATTCTTGCTGAGTAAAGTAAGATTCTGGACCCACATTGGTCTGGGTCCCCCCATCCTATAATGAACTCACAGCTTTTCAAAGCATCTACCCATAAGAGAATCTCAAGCTAATAATCAGCTTCCCCTTCACTTGGTTCCCAGGAACTTAATTAGAATGGAGCCCTGTGGCTAACCAGAAAATAACTGGTATTTAAAGAACTGACATTACAAGACGATTATTTTCGGCTAACGGTAAGTCTCATGTTTTCTAGTGTTTCAGTGAGGCTCCAGAATTGTTCATGTTGGAGGAGAGGATAAAATGAACTTTTAATGATTTTCATTAGGAAATAATGCTAGTTGTAACACTGAACCTGATAAAATTGAAAGAAAAGAAAAATATACAAATATTAGCATTAGCTAATGAATGAGTCTGGTAGTTAAGGGAGAAATTTTTTATAGTGCTAAACCAAGGTCATCCATTTATTCAAAAAATCCTTAGAACTGTCTGTGAAAAAGCAAACACTATCAGCTGCCACAGGCTCTAATTTGCTTTAATCAACACAGATTGCTTTTATAGTCATAAAAAGTGATATGAAAAGACAAAAAGCAAAGATAAAAGGAAATCAAAGAAAACAGAGGCCACTGCTGGGACCATGGCTCTCTGCTCTTTCACTGTAGGAGTGAACTGCTTCCTCTAATGAGCGCAGGCTGGCGGACGCTGGGGCGATGAGACAGGACTCCTGAGGAAGGCTGGACTACCAGCCCCAGGCAGGAGCTGCTAAGTGCTGACTTAGGTGAGATGAGGTTCAGCCCACATTATTTATTAGCATAATTATTAATAATCATCACCATCATTCATTGAGCCCCTATCATGTTGCAGGCACTGTGCTTTACTTACCATCTTCACAAAAATCCTTTGGGGCGGTGGGTATTAACATACTCATTTGACAGATTATAAACATTGAGGCTCAGAAAGGGTGATTAACATCCAAGGTCACACAAGCGCTGAGACTCAGGGCCAGATTCTGTGCTCAGGACTTGAACCTGGGTCTGTCCACCACAAGGCCACAGTCTGACAGGTTCGCTGGTTTGATTTTTCACAGAGCCCACTCTGCTGACATGATCCAGAGAGCCATGAGCCCTCCTCTTCACATTCACAAAGTTGCTGCCTGAGATCCCCTCCAGAAAGCCAAGATTTTGCTGAAAAAGACAGCTTTGAAGCCCAAGCATCACCTGAGTTGCATGTTTGCCTTTTGCAGATGAATCCAGGAAAGCAGCTACCTAGTGGATCCTAGTGCCCACATCTTTTAAATCTACATTCCATCAAAAGAGGCTTCAAGGATCCAACTGTGACTCAGTGAAGTCAATGACTGGAGAAAGGTATCCATCTGCTGTCTATCAGATTCCAGGTGTTTCAGACAGTATAGTGGGTGTCACTGGGCAGAATCCTATATTCTCTTCAGAAGCAACCCCCTGTTGAAGAACCTTCTGAGCCCCGAAACAGCAGAGCAAATAGGAGGGGTCGTCTCTCCTGGGTGAGCACGGAGGCTGCCAGGGGCTGTGGAAGAGATGCTGACCCCTACCCAGAATCCTGAGCCCCTGGAAGGAGAGTCGGAAATGGAACCATAGGATCTGGGAATGTGAGGGCAACCAGACACCAAGGTAGCAAAAAAAAGGGGTATCAAAAAAGTTCAGTCATGTCTGACAAAAGGAGGTCTGATTTTTTCCAGTTACATTGGCCTGAGGAGAAGAGAGGACAAGGCCACAGGAGCTCCGCCTAATGTAGAAGTGATGCTTTCCTTCACTGATTTAACATAATGATGATGTGTTCTGCAAAGCCCACATCCAGTGGAGGAAGTGCGGGGTGGGCATCAAGGTGGACCCATCCCACAGGCCTCACCAAACACAAATGGACACAAGAGGGCGGACTTCCTGGCTGATCTGTGCAGGTGAGCTTTCAGAGTGGTAAGTAATTACCCAATTCCACCTCCTGTGACTTTCCATGAAAGCAGGATGGAGACAATAAAAAATGAACCAGTCAACCCAGCAGGCTCCCATACCTCCCGGTCAGCAGTATCAAGGGCTCCTGATACATCTAACAGAAATGCCGTGGGGCCTGACCAGGGCCACGAGCAGGAAAACCTATCCATCAGCAAGGCTAACACAGTCTGGTTCAGACTCAAATCTAAAACCAGAGCGTTAGGGGACAGTTTGCAGTAAGTACCATTAACACATTCTGTAGAATCGCTTGGATTCTACAGAATTTGTCTCTAAGACAACACCATCCCTTAGGCAAGTTGCACACGGGGCCTCAGTTTCCACATGTATAAAGTGAGGGAGTTGAGCTCAATGGCTTCAAAATGCTCTCCCAGAGCTAAAATTCTTTTGTTTTACAACTCCTGAAATCTTCATTTCTTTTAAGCTCTAAAAGTTTAAGTGCCTACCTAAAGTCAAAATTAATCAAGTACAAACCAGAACTAATTCAGCATCAAGTGATTACTCTTGAGAGAAGATGTGAAGACCTTTCTTCCCTAGGAGAGACATTAACGTTTTCTCTGTCAATGTCACACTGAGCTCGTCCCAGTCCCCGGGATTCAGGCATTAAATAGGAGGCTCAAATTCTCTGTCTTCATGCTGCTGTAGAACAGGGCTTCAGGTGGCACGTGACAACCTCTGCCTCACAGTCAATGGCTGACTGTGTTGGGAGACTCGGTGGAAATCAGATCATTTATCTAACTCTTCACAACAAATTTCCTAACACTATAATTTCATTGGTATCTCGACTGGCTTGGTCTATGAATGCAATCCTTGGAAGAGTGTCACTCACTGCTTTTTCGTGTACATCTCAATAGTTGCTGGTATGATCACAGAACTGGACGCGTGCCCATTACGTGGTGAGGCCACATCTTCAATTCTTCCTACAATGAAGACTGCGCAGCACATCTTTAGCCCCAGTGGAAATATAACTGTCCCCCAGACTACGTCAACAAGAAAGCAGGTGGAATTGCTTTCTCCTTTCTGTGTTGTGGCCTGTATTCTATCAGACTAGATCCTCTGGTAAGCAGAACACAGCTACAAGAGATGAAAATGCCTAGTCTGTCTGTCTATATAGGAGCTTTTTTCCAAAGTTATTTTTGAGTACTCTCTTTTAAATCTCTGACTTGAGTACTTTTTAGATGAACACAGTACAGAACATAGCCATATAGCAGGTCTAATCTTGATGGAAGTATAAACGGCTGATGGCAAACTAGTATGAAAGAAAAAAACTAACTGTAGTGTAGTTATACTGTTCATATAAACCAATCTAAACTATTTTGATTTTTGAAAATCCTACTTTGCAAAAGATCTAATTCACTGATAAAACAGTGGGTCTTTATCAGAGGTCAGGACAATTCCTTAGGTTAAGTTAGCCATTTTTGGGTGTGTACTTTAGGCAAACAGTTTACTAAATTATCCTGTTCATGAGTAGTCATGCACCTTCCAAAGTAAACAACTGACAACTAGAAAAAAATATACTACAACATCTATGTTTGAAACATAAAATAAAAATATTTTATCACACATAGCTTGTCATTAGAAGTGTGTGATATTACAATAGGGGCACAAATATAGTATTTGGGATAAAGCCAAATTTAAAGCACGTCAATCACCAACATGCTTGAGTCAGGCTTGGCTCCCTATACGCAAAAGAGGTGGTTACATATAAAAGAGTGACTTAAAAATCAGGGGAACAAGAGTCTGTCCTTAGAATATGCCTGCCACCCAAGGACCAAAATATCTGAAATTCTACCATTAAATTTCATTCCTTCAGAATAAACCCTGATGTCCTTTTAAAATTCAAATACTCTGGAGGACTAAGACATAAAATCAATAATATTTTACCATGTTATTTATCAAATTGCTTTTTCTCAAAAAAGGGATGGATAAGAGTGGAGCAGGCTACCAGAAGTAAGAAAAAGCCCCACCTGAGTATGTGTACTTGTCGTGGGGATACTGAAGGGGAAATGGCAGAAGTCCAACATGACATCATTCTGTTTCTCTCCTGGAATTGGTCCTGCATAGAGCACTTTCAACTGTAACCTTTCTAAGAATTTCAGCATGCTCAAACTCAACCGTGCATGCCTGCTAAGCAGCTTCAGCTGTGTCCAACTCTCTGCGACCCTTTGGACTATAGCCAGCCAGGCGCCTCTGTCCATGGGATTCTCCAGGCAAGAATACTGTAGTGTGTTGCCATGCTCTCCTCCAAGAGATGGAGAGGCTCCTTACAGCTCCTGCATTGGCAAGCAAGTTCTTTACCACTAGCACCACCTGGAACAACCCCTTTATACCTCACAAAGCAGCACAGTACAAGGGGGCAGGAGGAAGTGATAGATCTGAGTGTGAATCCTATGTATTTATTACACTATTTAGGGGAGTAACTTCTCTTAAGCCAGCCGGCTCTATTACCACAAATATCTACTTTTGCTGTGGGTCATGAAACAAACATGTAGAAATAAAAATTTTCAAAAATCTCTTTAAGAGCAGATTAAGTTATGTCAATCAAAATCTACACAGGAACAAGTAAATAAACTCATATGATGGTGATATGAAAGGAACAATAAAACAAACCAACCTTTAGGAAATCTAACCATGAAGACAAGAAAATAAGCATATAAAGAGAAAAGTATTACTATGAGAAAGTGGATATAACCATTAACAGAAGATGAGCAGAGGCGAGGTCAGGACTCAGGCGTCATGTAGTTCTTAGAAGAATGGGGTATCCCTGGGGCCCTGGAGGTAGCCCTCGAATGCCGTGGCTTTCACCCAATGAAGGGCAGTGTGGGTTAGAAGGGCCACCTGGAGTTGACAACCCCGCTACCCTAGCACCTCCCAGATCAGTGATTGTCTTCAGCTCTAGAGTAACCTGAGATGGCTGCATGACATTGTGAATGCCCTTAATGCCCCTGAATTCTACATTGTAAAATGTTTAAAGTGGCAAGTTTTGTTATTTGTGTTTAGCATAAAGGAAAAGTATAATAAAAATAAAAATTATGAGTGAGTCACTGAGACAGACAAGATTAACGTGCCTGGCAAGCCCCATGGGAAAGGGAAGTCAAAGAAGACAACGGCCCAACCAAAAAAAAAAAAAAAAAAAGAAAAGAAAAGAAAATCCTGAGACAGTTCTTCCAACCAGTGCTAAAGGTGAAACAGATTTCATAATAGAGCCACCACGATCAAAGTCAGTAACATCTGCATCCCAAGCACAGACTCTCAGACCTCTGGCCACTTTAAGGTGCAGAAGCAATTAATACAGCCATGTCCACCACTTTCTCTCAGCTCTCAGAACATGTAAGCACCATGCAGCACAACTCCTTCATAAAGCAGCAGAGCCAAGGACTTCCCTGGTGGTCCAGTGGTTGAGACGCCACCTGCCAATGCAGGGGACACAGGTTCGATCCCTGGTCCAGGAACTAAGATCCCACATGCTGCAGAGCAACCATGCCCATGCACCACAAACAACTGAAGCCCCGGCGCCTAGAGCCCGTGCTCCATGAAGAGTAGACCCCGCTCTCCGAAACTACAGAAAATCCATGTGCAGCTTCAGAGACCCAGTGGAGTCATAAGGAAGGAAGGAAGGAAGAAAAGAAGAAAGAAGCAGAGCCAAGGAATTCAAAGAGAAAAATACACGTTCCCAAATTTAGTTTCTTTGCTTAGAAACTTCTTGGGCAAGAAACCATACTCTCTTTTCAGAGCTCACTGCCTTTCTGGCACATTTTAAGTAGTGGTTGGAGACAAGGTTAACACTCAAGAGTTGGTCTTGAAAATAACTTTGGAATAACTTCATTTACTGCGTGCGGAGACTTCCTTAACTAACTATATATGGAATTTCCTCTCTGGTATGAATAACAGCAGCAAAATGTAATCCACAGGATTAAAAAATAAGCAAATCATTTGCCTCCATTTCCTAGAGACAATATTTGGTTTGATAAGTAAACAAAAAGTCATTTATACTCAGAAGACCACTTGGATGGATATAAGCAGTTCTGATTTACTCCAGTGGGTCTGGAGGGGGTGCAATTTATTACACTCCACTTAGCGCTGTAACAACTGCTTTTCAAAAATCGACAGTGATTCATGAAAATGAACATACGGACTCTCTTTGCAGCATAAACCCCAACAGCCTCAGGCAAGTGCTGAGAGAAATGTAGTACAAGGCACGGTGGACCAATATGCGGAAGAGAGCAATTACGTCTGTGTTTAACCCCATCTATTGCTCATCAGAAAAGCACTCAGCACGGGAGTCAGACCCAGGCAAACTGACAAGGCACACAGCCACTTAACTGTCCCCTCCAGCAATTACACTCTCTCAACCCAAGAGTGTGTCAAATTAAAACAACTGCACATTGACTTTTTGCTTCTGTAAACATTAAGCGGTGACTGACAACTCCGGGCTGCAGCCAGCCAGTCTGGCATTCTCATTCGCCGTCTTTGCTTATTTATCTGCTCACAGCTCCAGAAGTGTTGCCTTAGGAATATTCCTGCAGGACACAAAAGGATTCCATGGCTTCGCCACTGGGGCTCACTCAAAGAGGTTCTGCATCTCTCATCGACAAGCAGCTTCAGAGGACCCCTTAAAACGGAGTATTTTAAAAATTAACATTTGTCTGTTCCTTTCTATTAAAAAGATTTTACTACCAAGCAGAAAAATGGAAAACCAGCCAGTTTTATGTGCATTTCTGCTCTCACAGCTTTACTCACTAGGGTCCTGATTGTGGAAGGATTCCCTTCCCTTGTTTTCCTATTCTTTATTTCAGCACTTTAAGGAGTGGGGAAAAAAAGACAGTAGAAATAGGAGGGAGAGATAAGTAAACAAAAGTAAAAAATAACCCTAGGAAATCTACTTACCACAGAGATCCACTCCCTGCCAGTGCAGGAGATGTCAGAGATGCAGTTTTGATCTCTGGGTCAGGGAAGATCCCCTGAAGGAAGGCACAGTAACCCACTCCAGTATTCTTGCCTGGAGAACCTCACAGACAGAGGAGCTTGGCAAACGGACACGACTGAAGCAACTTTGCACACACACACGCACAGAGATCCAGGTGGATCATCAACTGCCAACTGTAGGCCTGTGCTGTGCATTCATTATTCAATGCCTACTCTTCTCTGATGATCACAGGAAAAAAGCCACAGGCAAGTGTCAAACTTTGACTCTTTCACCATTTTCCCCTTCTGCCTTGTTCAACAAGAAAAGGGGAGGGTTTTCGATAAATGGGGTTGGGATATCCACATGCAAAAGAATGAAGCTGGACCCTTACCTTACACCATATAGAAAAATTAACTCAAAGCAGGTCAAAACCCAGCTCTTAGAAGAAAACATTGTGGGAAAGCTTCATGACACTGGATTTGACAATGATTTACTGGTCATGACACTAAAAACGCAGGCAACAAAAGGAAAAGTACACAAACTGGACTTCATCACAGTTACAAATCTGTGCATCAGAGCACATGAACAACAGAGAAAAAAGGCACCCCAAGGAATAGGAAACAGTGTCTGGAAATGCTGTATCTGAGAAGGGATCAATGCCACTTTACCCTCCTGGTTTTAATGTAAGCAATCGTTGGCAAGGACCAAGCCTCACATGCTGCCCCATGACCATGAGACAAGTTTTCCACCCTGGGCAAGTACTATCACTCCTGGACTAAGACCAATCAGGTTCTAGTTTACTTCCTTCCAAGTTATTTAAAACAAAACAAAACAAGCATGCACCACAATTAGACCCAAAGATCAACTAACACCTGATCAGAGTTCAGCCAGTCCTAGTCAATTATTTCCCCTCAACCTGACAGGCCACTTGAATAAGCGCTGATGCGCCCATAAAAGACTTCTAAAGTGTGTCTGATGAACTTGCGGTAGCTGTGTCACTATTTTATCTCAGGTTTAAAGGCTATGTCACCTCACCTCATCACTCGAGAGGTCCTAACAAAACAGCTTTCACCTGTCTGAGACAGCGCTGCCCAAGAGAACTCAGGATGAAACCGCTCTACTTCTGCCCTACCCAGCACAGCAGTCACCAGCCCCAGGGGGCTACTGAGAACCTGAAATGTGGCCAGTGTGAGACAGGAACCAGACTTTTAATTGACTTAAACACAAATAGGCCCGGGTGCCCAGGAGCTCCTGCACAGGCTGCGGCAGGTCTAAGGCGGAGGGCTGAAGACAAGGGTTGCAATCCTGTGGGACAGTGTGAGGTTGAAAGTGAACCAGAGAGACACTGAGTCAGAGAGAAGACCACCCAGCTCCACGGTCGGCTGCCACCTATGCTGTCTACGCAGCGAGTCCTCTTCCCTAAAACAGGGTCACCGATATCCGCTCTACCAACCTCTGTTATCACAGGACGATACTTGGACTTGGTCCCTCTTGCCAGCACAGAGCCCAGAAAGTGAGAGTGAAAGCGAAAGTCACTCAGTCGTGTCCAACTCCTCGTGACCCGGGGGACTATACAGACCATGGAATTCTCCAGGCCAGAATACTGGAGCGGGTAGTCTTTCCCTTCTCCAGGGGATCTTCCCAACCCTGGGATTGAACCCGGGTCTCCCGCACTGCAGGTGGATTCTTAACCAGCTGAGCCACAATGGAAGCCCAGGAATACTGGAGTGGGTAGCCTACCTCTTCTCCAGTAGATATTCCTGACCCAGGAATTGAACCTGGGTCTCCTGGACTGCAGATGGATTCCTAACCAGCTAAGCCACAAGGGAAGCCCAGGAATACTGGAGTGGGTAGCCTACCTCTCCTCCAGCAGATCTGCCTGACCCAGGAACTGAACCTGGGTCTCCTGCACTGCAGGTGGATTCTTTACCAACTGAGCTATCAGGGAAGCCCACAGAGCTCCGAAAACCCATGGAATTTCTGGAGTAAGTAGGGTGATAGGGGCCTCTGTGTTCTAACGCGGTGACTCTTGGTGGGCTAGATGGTTTTCGGATGGGGGCTACTCATAGACGCAAGGTGGGGGCTGAGCACCAGGAAGACCCAGCCCTGATGAGAAGCTTGGAATGTCCAGCCCTATCCCCCAACCTCCAGGGAGGGAGAGGGGCTGGAGATGGAGCTAATCGCCGATGGCCAATGATCTAACCACTCATTGTAGTAATGAACCCTATTCCTAAAAACCCCTCAGTGATTGGGCTTCTAAGCGCTTCCTGGCTGGTGAGCACATCAGGAATGGCTAGTGCTCCTGTAAGAAGAGGAGAAGAAACCAGAGTTTGCTCTCTCTGTACATACAAAGCAAAGACCAAAGAAGAGGGGCCTCACCAGAAACCAGCCCTGATGACACCCTGATCTCAGACTTCTAAATCTCAGAACTGTGCATTTCCATTTCTTAAGCCATCCAGCCCATTATCTTCTGTGCCAGCGGCCCTAGCAGACTAGTGTAAATAGTATTAATATAAAACAGGAAAATCACATGACCTGGTGGGCTGGGTATGGGGAACCTAGGCACACCAGTTACAGGTGTCATTTGATTTCAAACAGTCGGTTCTACTCATTATAGTACATTCATTTGGTGAGTGAAAGATGTTTAACAGAATGAGATAAACAGTTTAACAGAATGATATAAAACAAGTATCTCCCCTTGAGAATCTTAGGGTTTAACAGTCTTGTCAGGACCTACAATACTTTCGGAACTCAAAACAAACTAAGCCTTTCCATATATTGAAACGCTATTTGGCTAGAAAAAAGAATGAAGTCTTGTTACATGCCTCACTTTGAATGAACCTCAAAAACATTATGCCAAGTGAAAAAAGTCAAAGATAATAAGGCTACATATTATATGATTCCATTCATAAGAAATGTCAGAAATAGGCAAATCCATAGAGACAGAAAGTAGAATAATAGTATCCAGGGGCTGAGAGGGAGGTGGAAATGAGGAGTGACTCTATAGGGAGATTCTTTGGAGGATGATGGAAATACTTAGGAATTAGACAGCGATGAGGGTTGTACAACTTTGTCAGTACTAAAGATTACAGTTGAGTACAATATAATCAGTTCCGTTCAGCTGCTCAGCTGTGTCTGACTCTTTTCGACCCCATGGACTGCAGCATGCCAGGCTTCCCTGTCCATCACCAACTCTGGGAGTCTGCACAAACTCATGTCCAAAGAATTGGTGATGCCATCCAACCATCTCATCCTCTGCTGTCTCCTTCTCCTGCCTTCAATCGTTCCCAGCATCAGGGTCTTTTCCAGTGAGTCAGTTCTCATCAGGTTGCCAAAGTATTGGAGCTTCAGCATCGGTCTTTCCAAAGAATATTCAGGACTGATTTCCTTTAGGATTGACTAGTTTGATCTCTTTGCAGTTCAAGGGACTCTCACAAGTCTTCTCTAACACCAAAGTTCAAAAGCATCGATTCTTTGGTGCTCAGCTTTCTTTATAGTCCAACTCTCACATCCATACACAACTACTGGAAAAACCATAGCTTTGATTAGACAGACCTTTGTCGGCAAAGTAATATCTCTGCTTTTTAACATGCTGTCTAGGTTGGTCATAGCTTTTTTCCCAAGGAGCAAGTGTCTTTTAACTTCATGGCTGCAGCCACCATCTGCGGTGATTTTAGAGCTCAAGAATATGGTCTGTCACTGTTTCCCCATCTATTTGCCATGAAGTGATGGGACCAGATGCCAGGATCTTCGTCTTCTGAATGTTGAGTTTCAAGCCAATTTTTCACTCTCCTCTTTCACTTTCATCAAAAGGCTCTAAATTTAGTCCTTCTTTGTTTTCTGCCATAAGGGTGGTGTCATCTGCATATCTGAGGTTATTGATATTTCTCCTGGTAATCTTGATTCCAGCTTCTACTTCATCCAGCCCAGCATTTCACATGATGTACTCTGCATATAAGTTAAATAAGCAGGGTGACAACATACAGCCTTGACATACTCCTTTTCCAATTTGGAACCAGTCTGTTGTTCCACGTCCAGTTCTAACTGTTGCTTCTTGACCTGCATACAGATTTCTCAGGAGACAGGAAAGGTGGTCTGCTATTCCCATCTCAAAGAACCTTCCATAGTTTGTTGTCATCTACACAGTCAAAGGCTTTGGCATAAGTCAATACAGCAGAAGTAGATGTTTTTTTGAACTCTCTTGCTTTTTCTATGATCCAATGGATGTTGGTAATTTGATCTCTGGTTCCTCTATCTTTTCTAAATCCATCTTGAACATCTGAAAGTTCTTGGTTCACATACTGTTGAAGCCTGGCTTGGAGAATTTTGAGCGTTATTTAGCTAGCATGTGAGATGAGATGAGTACAATTGTGTGGTAGTCTGAACATTCTTTTGCACTGCCTTTCTTTGGGACTGGAATGAAAACTGACCTTTTCCAGTCCTGTGGCCACTGCTGAGTTTTCCAAATTTGTTGGTATGTTGAGTGCAGCACTTTCACAGCATCATATTTTAGGATTTAAAATAGCTCAGCTGGAATTCCATCACCTCCACTAGCTTTGTTTGTATTGATGCTTCCTAAGGCCAACTTAACTTCACATTCCAGGATGTCTGGCTCTAGGTGAGTGATCACACCATCATGGTTATCTGGGTCATTGAGATCTGTTTTGTATAGTTCTTCTGTGTATTCTTGCCACCTCTTCTTAATACCTTCTGCTTCTGTTAGATCCAAATGGTTTCTGTCCTTTATTGTGCCCACCTCTGCATGAAATGTTCCTTGGTATCTCTAATTTTCTTGAAAAGATCTCTAGTCTTTCCCATTCTGTTGTGTTCCTCTATTTCTTTGCATTGCTCACTTAAGGCTATTCTTTGGAACTCTGCATTCAGACGGGCATATCTTTCATTTTCTCCTTTGCCATCCCACCTCGACAGTCATATAAGAAACAGGAAGCATGCCTGGCAAGGGCTGTGTACGTAGCACACCTATCCAGAGTCTGGTTGTGATCCTGGCTTCTTTAACTGGAGCAGGAAACGTTCTCTTAGGTTCATGGCAAAGTCATCAACCAAGTCTGGAGAGTGCTCAAGAGAGCATGGCACATGGCTTCTCCTTGGCACACCTTGCAGAGGCTTAGAGGCAAGACTGTTCTACTTTGGACACAAAGGGAAGGGCCTGTGTCCCAAGATATGGGGACACTTAGGCATCACTGGAGCATGTTCTGGGCTGTAGTTCATCTCCTGAGCATAATGCTAGGGCCACAAACATATAACTGGCACTCCATGAATCTACCACTTGTTTACTGACTTGAGTCATTGGTTCACATCCTGGTGTGGTATGGGGAGGTGTCAAGAAAGAGACAGGAGCTGATTTTGTTCAAAACTCACTGCTATGTTCGGTAAAGATACAAGGGGGCAACTGAACCACATTCACAAAAACTATACATTTCCATCTTGAGTCTAAGCAGCAGTGGGCTCATTTTTATTTCCTCTTATATTAATGGAGCTAGCCTATGAAATATGATAAAAGAAACATCCAGACCTACAAATTACCTAAACAGAGGAAGATACAATACAGTTAACATATGCAAGGAGAATTTATATTCCAGAAATTTTTCATGGAGAAACCCATAAAGAGCTTCAACCAAAACAGGAAAGCATTGTGAGCATGATCAGCACTGCCTCTTGTACTGTTTCTGTAGAGATATAAATGAAACAACTCTTAAAACGGCTGAAAATGCTTAGTGAAGGTACTGCTCTCCTCCATCCACCATTCATTTCTGCCTTTTACCCCAGTGCTGGAAAACGGTGGTTCAGAGGGACTCAGGAGAAGCCCGAGGTTGCCAGGTTCAGACACAAATAATTTTTAACATAATAAAATACTGCGGACATACTTAATAAACATTAAAACAAACCACAGACATTACGTGACATTTAAGCTTAACTGGACACCTGTGTTAATCTTACAACCCTAATGAAGCAATGGCGTTGGGCTGACAAGCAACTGCTCTCTCCTTCCTCAGGCACCCTGGTCAATGGGAGGCTTCGGTCCCATCCCTCCCTGCAACAGTGTCCTGTGCCACTTCGGGAGGCTCAGATGTGGCACCGTTAATCCATCTCAAGTAAGACCCCGCAACCAAGAGGGAACACAGCCAGGAAGATGAGCGGAGGACACTGGTGGAAGGGCTATATTCACCTCTGCATCCAGAATGGGGGGACCCCTGCCCTAGATCTGGGATATAGAAGGAGAGGCCCTGGATTCAGTGCAGGATTCAGGTGTGTGAAGATCACACAATGGCTCTCCTGACAGCCCTGCTACACTGAAGAGCAAAGATAAAAATATGCGAGTTAAGAAGATGATCGTGGGACTGCAGGGCCTGCTGTTATCTCTGAATATTATTTTTTTATGGAGCTCATTTTTAATATTGGCGCTTTTAGGGTGAATGTAAATAAACCTGATCATGCAATAAATTCAGTGGTGCTCTTTTATTTTGCAGATTTCAGCTAAAACACCATAAATCTCCTGGAAGCAGCATCTTTCAAGATAACAGAGGTCGCACTAGGATTTTGATACCCACTGAAAAATAATAAACAAGAAACGGACTTCAGAGTCCTCCTCCAAGTGCATGTGCTCAGAGCGACAGGCCAGTCCTGTGTCGTTTCCTCTCTTCACCCCCTGCCAAGGGATCATTCCAGTGCCACCATGATCCCAGGAAAGAGGGGCCTTTTTTGTGTGTGTTAAGAGAGAATGGAAAATATGACCACTTTACACACAGCAAAATGAAACCACCTGAAATAACCATCTACTCTAGTTTCCCCCAAAGATGCTGCTGATGCCAATTTCAGTGAACAACAGTTGGAAGGGACATAAAAGCCGGTCACCGTTCTTTACAGCAGACGCCCAGTCGGAACCTGACCCCAGCATATACTGTATACCCATGTATACGTGCAAGATGAGAAGTATATGCCTATATATAAATATAAATACATATAAAGCTAACTTTCAGTGTTCGGAAAACAAAAGCTATCCCCATATAACAGCCAAATTCTGACATAACTCAATTTGGACACCTCATCTGGTGTGCACTGCACTCATTCGCAGTGTAAACCCCGCCGCGCCGGGCAATGATATACTGTAATGTCACATCGCAATCTGGATTTACTATAAAGGGCCGCTGACGAGCTTCAGAGCAGTAAACACTGCAGCGAGGTGTATTTCACACTGAGGTGGTTTTTATGAAGAACACTTCACCGCCCAGGCACGGCACCTGGATGATGAATGGTGAAAGATGCATGACAAGCTTCATCATTGTTTGTAAATCTTAACTGTTCCTGCTCACTAACTCTGGAGGCAATTTTCAAAGACAGCGGCCGACAGAAGGACAGCACAGCTTTCCTGAAGGTTATTCAAGTTGTACTTGGCCTGGGCTGGGCCTCTGAGGAGCTGAGGAGGGAACATAAACTCCGGAGTTACTCTACACTGTGCCCGAGAAAAACTGCCGAGGCCCAATGGAGTCAAGTCAGATTCAAGTGAGGACATCTCACGCATGATCATGTAGGACACTCTGCCCAGAGCAGCTACTGTCCAGCCAAGCTCACACCCATGTTAGCTCTGCTCTTCGGGATTTTTAAAGACAAGCGGTCACTGAATGAGTACCAGAATCAGCAAACTTGATGGGGTGTGATGTGCCCACAGATGGATGGGGTTCCCTGCACTGAGCAGGCAGGAAGGGGCCTGACGTCACACCTGCAGCCTGTCAAGATAAAATGAGCCCTGAAAACACACGCCAGCGGTGTCTAGTCATGTGTTCAGCCTGGTTCTTTCAGGACATCTGGGAGTTCTGGAACTGTGCCTTCCGGAGTTCTGCTCTCTCCGTGCTCCCTACTGACTGCAGCCCAAAGGAAAACCTCAGCAAAAGTGCTCTGTATTTCAAAGACAAACCAAAAATGTAAAACCCACCTCATGATAAGTCACTGACCGACTATGCAGAATATAAAATACTATTCTCTCAAAAGTTATCTAAGGATGGGACTCCCTTGGCAGTCCAGTGGTTAAGGTACCTCACTTCCACTGTAGGGGCCATGGGTTTGACCCCTGGCCAGAGAACTAAGATCCCATTTGCCACGGGCACAGCCAAAGGGAAAAAAATTACCTGGGGAAAATCAACAAGCCTTTTATTCACACTAATTTTAAAATAATCATCATGTCCACGGAGGGGGGGGAAAAAAACTTTTAAAAAGTCATTTTCTATTTGCACTTTAAATTTCAAAGCTAATAACTAGCTATTTAATTTGGTAATGTTTGCCTTTTCAAATATTGCACTTTACTCTCTTCTGTTAAATAAAAAAACTCAAATATCACCACAAAAATCAAACATTGACTTTACCATGTTAATCAAGAGATAAACATGTTTTGAAGTTTACAGTCAGCTTTAGAAATAGTAATGTAAATACCACACCTGACACCCTGTGAGTTTTTTAAGGCTGTTTTGGGGGTTTCTGACCAGCTCAGTCATCACTTTTCTCGGCTTTTCCACCTGCAGCGTGGAAATGAGGAACCCTTCTCCTCCCTACCTCACAGGCGTTGACTCCATGTCTCAATGTTCTCATCTGCTAAATGGGGGTACTACTACGACCACGAGACTTAAACGCGCTATCCCCACAACACACACAGGGCGTGGTGTTACAGACGTATGACAGTTACGTGCTTGTGAGAAAAGGAAAGAGGGAAGGAGAAACCACAGGATTCAGCAGCAGAAAGAACACCACGGAAGTGGTTCTGGAGGCTGAGCTCCTAGGTCTGCACCTCTTCTTCAGCACTGCAGGCTGGCTCAGAGGTGGCACAGCACCCTGCCTGCAATGCCACCAGGCCTCTCTTAGCCTCAAGGGAGATGAAGCTTCTCTTGACTTCTCACGCAGGGCTGTTATTCATCAAAAATCCATCATATTCAAAGATTTAAGTCTTCAAGGTTCAAGCTTTCCAAAGAGAAGACATTACATGATCTAAGTCCAGGACGTGTTGTAGCCTGGGAGGCCACAGCCCATGTTGTTCCAGGACCTATTTATTTATTTCACCAAGCGCTTCATCAGAATCCCCAACTCTGGGCCAGGGAGGCACCTGCAGGACGGACCCAGAGGTCAGTTTCTTATTCATACGAGAAACCATGAAGCTCCCAGGAGCTCTGAGAGCGTGGCACTTTGGGAGGCAACTGGAGGAATACAAAGGTGAATGAATTCGCTTGCTCCCTGCCCGCCACATGTGAGAATACATCCTGATAATTCCTGCTGAAGTGCTGCAGCGAGTGAACGTCTTCCTTCACGAGCAAGTCTGACGTTCCTCAGGCTGACGTTGGGCCCTGGGAACTGCCTGCTATTTCTAGACTGGGGGTGGCCTTGTCAAAGGCAGCATGCTACACAGAATACATGGCAGCATCCCTCAGTGCTCTCTTGTCTCATGGAGGAAGGAAAAGAAGCTGTCAGAAAAGACAGACGGGAATTTGCTGGCTGCTCAGAGGTTAGGACTCTGCCCTCGCACTGAGAGCCTGCACAAGCCGCGCAGCCAAAGAAAACAAAAGACAGAAGCCTGTATGTCACCTGACTGTTCTCACCTGCAAAACAGGGAGGCTCAACCTCATCATCTTTTGCTAAAATCCAACTCTGATGCACAACATCAAGAAAGTTCGTTCTATGGAATGAAAGTTCAACCACTCCACGTTTAGTCATGACGACTTGTGGGGAAGGTAGCATATGCCATCAATGAAATCAGGCACTTCTATATTTGGCCTGTCCGTGCTGAATGCATTCAGAAAATCCTACTGGGGGAAACAGAGGCCTCTGTGAGCTGCCCAGATACCGCAAAGGAACATGAGGCCTTCAACACAGGAGGCCTTTCTGTTGACCTTGGCCATCTGACCTTTGGGTGAACTGTAAACGCTCTGCCCCTGGCCTCACAGAGCTGCTCATGTCCTATGTGTGTCTGAGGACTTTTACATAAACAGCTCGTTATAGAAAATAAGCACCTCAACTGTGTTTCTGTCTCCTAAAGAAAGCAGAGTTTGAATGTAAGGAAGGGTGGGTTTGCATAGGAGCCTGTCACTTCTTTGAACTGGAAGAGGCCAAAGACCCAGAAGAAATAGGATGCAACAATTCTGACCTTCAAACTGAGACTGTAAGATAAATAGACAAAAATATCTAAGTATTTGCACCTTTACCATTTTAAATCTAAACCTCTTTGAAAATGCCGGCCAGCCACATATACTCCAAGAACTTACTCAAGCAGTCAATATGTAGAGAAAAATGCCAGTTCACAGATATGAAGGGGTTTCTCTGGTAAAGAACCTGCCTGCAATACAGAAGACCTGGGTTCGATCCCTGGAGAAGGGAATGGCTACCCACTCCGGTATTCTGGCCTGGAGAATTCCATGGACAGAGGAGCCTGGCAGGCTATGGTCCATGGGGTCACAAAGAGTCAGAGAGGACTGAGGACTAACACTTTCACATATAGGAAATGCCACCTACTTGCAGACATGTGTGCATCTATTAACACAGGAGTATTATGGTGGAAACTGCCTCTTTATTCCAAGTTGAGGAAGGATCATTTCCAGGATGCTCCTACCACCACTTTCTAAACAACTTGCAGCTGTTACTCTGACCTGGCTACAGTCATACATAAACAAACCATCCCTCCACCTGTATACTAGGTCAGTATCTTTCAAATTATCTGCAAGGAGGGACCTGTTTTGTTGAAATCCTTTTTTCAGCTTCCAGTCTGACACAATCTGATGCTTTTATAAAATACAATTAAAGTTAATTTCTAGAATCATAATGCAAAAAATGGAAAATAGTGTGTTATTTAGCTAGAGAAACTGGAACCCTCATACACTGTGGTGGGAATGTGAAGTGGTATCGCCACTGTAGGGAACAGTCTGGAGGCTCTTCAAAAAATTAAACACAGAATTACCATATGATCCAGCAATTCCACTCCTGGGAATATATGCCCAGAAGAACTAAAAACAAATCTTCAAACAAAGACTTGTATGTGAATATCCATAGCGGTACTATTAACAACAGCCAAAAAAGAGTGGAAACAACTCAAATATCCATTAACAGATAAACAAAATACAGTATATCCAAACATATAATTAGGCTATACTAAGGAATGACGTACTGATACATGCTACAACTTGTATGAGCTTTGAAAAAATTATGCTAAGTGAAAGAAGACAGTTCAAAAGGCCACATATTATACTTCCATTCACGCAAAACATCTTGAAAAGATAAATCCATTGAAACAAGAAAGCAGACTAGTGGTTAACAGGGACAGTGGAATGGAGAATAACACAGTGATGGTCTCACGGGTATGGGGTTTCCCTGTGGTGTGAATGAAATGACTTGAAACTAGACAGGTGAATGTGGCCAATCCTGTGACCTACTAAATGCCACTGAAGTGTACACTTGAAGATGGTTAGTGGTTAATTTTACGTCAGGTGGATTTTACTCCAATGTAAAAATGAATTACTAGAAAAGTGAAAGGCAAAAACTACCAGCCCCAATTTTTTATTGTTCAATAGATAGAACTGTTTTGTCAAGCTGCTGTAAAGGTTTTGTTTACTCTTAATTCCTTCACTGATCTCCTCTTAGACCAGTGACAAAACACGCCCAGCCCCTAGCTTGGGGACCGCTGCCCTACGAGGGGGTGTCCTTGGGGATCCCCCCCCAACCTTGCTTACTCAAGAGTCACTGCTATCATCCTGGACAGTTGTGGCCCCCCTCCCAACATACCCTACACCAGCTTATCTTTATAATAACCTCCTTCTTTAAAAAAGAAGAAAGGACTTTCCTTGAACACACCACCTTCTCCAGGTACTGCTCCCGTCCCAGTAAGACTCCTTTAGGAGCGGTTTACACTCACTGCCCGGACACTTCTCTCCCGTGTGTCCTTGAACGCACAGTCAGGCTTTGGTCCCCACCTCCACACCACACTGGCCACACATCAAGCCACTGATCATCCTGATCATTTCTACCTTTCAACAGCCCATGGTCAATTCCAGTCCTCATCTCAACTTATCTACCATCATTATTTAGCTGGTTCAATGAAATGCTTTCTTTCCCTGCCTCCCAAGATACCTTCATCCTAACTCACGGGTAGGAGAAGGTACCTACCTGACTCTACCCTCTGCTGGTCCTGTTCATCTACCAAACCTCTCAACGTTGGAAGGCCTCAGAGCTCAAGCCTCGGTCCTCTATTCTTTGTCTACACTCACTTCTCCAGGTGATCCTACCATATTAACTTCAAATACACCTACACACTGAACTCTCAAGTTTTATTTCCAGCAGTGATACTTGCCCTCAACCTCAGACTTCATTCATCCAACCCCTAACTTTATGATCCACTTGGATGAGTTACGTACATCTCACACTTGAGTGCAAGTCGCTCAGCTGTGTCTAACTCTTTTCGACCCCACGGACTGGAGCCTCCCAGGCTCCTCTTTCTGAGGGATTCTCTAGGCAAGGATACTGGAGTGGGCAGGCACTCTCTTCTCCAGGGGACCTTCCCGACCCAGGGATTAAACCCAGGTCTCCTGCACTGCAGGCAGACTTTTTTTAACCGTCTGAGCCACCAGGGAAACGCACTTAACATGTGCACAATTAACCTCCTAATTCCTGCAAATGTGTTTTTCCCATGGACTTCTTTACCCGAGTAAGTGGAAACCTCAAGTTCCTACTTGATTAGATCAAAAATTAGTTATCCTTCACTTCTCCCTTTATGTCACATCCCAAATACATCGCCAAATCTTTTCTTTCTATCTTCAAAATGTACCTAGAATTCAACCCTCCCACACTCCCACCCCGACTAAGCCACTGCCGTCTTTTGCAAGAATTACTGCAATAGCCTTCCAGCTGGTCTCCCTGCCTTTACCATGCACCCCTACAGTCTGTTCTTAAACAAGAGCCAGAGTGATCTTTAAAAACCACAAGCAGACATGTCACCCCTTTGCTGGAAACCCTCCAGGGGCTTCTCATCTACTTGAGATAAAAGCCAAAGTCCCTGCAACGCCTCACCAAGTCTTACACACCAAGGCCTCACCATTTCTGACCTATGTCCTCATACTTCTCAGGACATAGAAGCAGACAGAATGGATCCTAGCCTTTTGGCAAAGAAAAACATTAAACAGAAGCAACACAGCAAAAGTAAAACTTCCCCTGTAATTCCTTCCCTCTCTACCTTTCATTTTCATGTTACAATCTTCAACAAAGCCATAAGAAAACCTGGAACTTGGACACATTTCTTTAGCTAGCAAAGAGAGGTTTAAACTTAAAGAAACCAAAGAAAAATGGAGTTAGTGGATAAATTTATACTTAAGACTTTCAAGCCAAACATTAAATCTACTGAAAAAGCTGTTTTTCAGATTACTTATAAGTCCCCACATAGGATAATTGATACACCATTTACAAATCATTATTTGCTAATGCAACCCACCATAGGACCTCAACCCAAACCTGGTAGAACTGATAAATGTAACTGGTAATCAGCCAGCCTCTACCACCTCCTCACAAATGACTATCTTGATGCCCCATCCCTGTCCCCACATCCTGTCACCAGCCTCACCCCACTCACCAGAGGGCATAAATGGCCCCCACTTGTATCTGTGCCGATGATAAAACTGATACCCCAGAAGATGATCCTGGGGTGTTCCTATTGATCCATAACTTTTTCCTTCCCCGTCCCTTCCCATGTGCTCTGCAAAAGTGTCATGCAATGTAGAAACCCAAGACACCATATATTTGGAAGTTATTTCTTTAAAAAATAATCTGAGGCTTGGATTTCCTATTAATTCATATTCTCCTTCTTCATGGCAATTTCAAAGTAGACATTGCTGAGATTCCATTGCATTTCTTCCTAGCTATTTCCCTCAGGTCTGAAGCTTACCCCTCCTGATTAATTATCAGTGAGTTGGAGAAGGACCAGAAGGTTATGCCTGAGGTATCCTCACACCAGACTTTCAAATACACATATCGCCAGAGAAGTTCTAGGAAATTTCAGGTGTTACTGACCCAGTCTCTCACTATGGACACTAGGGTGGCTGGCCTTTTTTTCCTTTTTCTCCCTGTAACCTCTCTCCTTCTGAGTCTCTTCCTTTTCGGCCGTAAATTCAAATGTCTACTGTGCCTCTCCAGATTCCTTCCTCTCTGCTCTAATAAATTTCCTCTTATCTTTTTGTCTTACTGCCTTGCTCTGAATTTACACCTGTCTCCAGAATGCCAGTGCTTCTAAAAATATTCCATTATTCCTAGAGCAAAGAGCTTGGGCAATTTCTTCTCGAAAGTAAGTTTCAGTCCTAATTTGCTATATGAACAAACATTTCTTTAACTGCTTCATCCCGAAATTGTGCCCTGGCTTCTTGAGACAATGAGTTAGGAATCTGACCTTTTGTTTTTGGATGGTGTCTTCTTAAAGACCAAGCTTACTTACAAATCATACTTACTACAAATCATATCCCTTTGTTCACTCATTCCCTCAAACTTATGAATAACAAACAGACATCACAGCAGCTAAAAAGGTATATAAGATGTTCCCTGTCCTTAAGGATCTTATAATTCAAATTACAGAATCAAACAGAGTGTAAAAAGGACCACATGGGCAAATATTAAATAGCATGAATATTTATAAAACAGAATTGTGCTTGTCCACTCCTGAAAAAAAGTGATTATTAATAAACATCAAAGAGTAATCAACAATGTGTGATTCAGTCTCTCCATAGTTCACACTGTCAGTCCCCCCAAACTATGTACTCCATGCTAACAAAACCCTTTATTTTAGTATGGAAAATAAAGAGTAACTTTTCCAGCTTTTCTAGACTTCACTGTTTTGAATTTGGAAATCAAAGCATGGTTCTAATTTTCATTCTCTAAATACTCATTTTACAAAGAAGCCAGTTCTTTATAGAGAATCAAGCTATCCAGAAAACCAGCTTCTTTTGTTCAGTACAGAGTTAAGTTCTAATAGTGGGTTTCTCTCCCAACTCACTATTGCCCTGATTTCCTGAACTGTGACTGCTCCTTACTTTTCTAGATCAAAACATGATGCTGAAATACAAAGAACTTAAAAACAGGACCATGAACACAGCAGCCATAAAAGATTTACCTATCATCACAATGTAAACACTGGGGAGAAAGTTAAAATTGAAATTGAGGAATTGTGTATTTCAAAGTGCTCTGTCAGTTAAGCAGTCATTTATTATTTCCAAGCCATTATATCAGAGTTATTTGCATTGCTACTGCATAAACTCTGAGATCTATTGTATTAAAAAATGTTTTATTATGTTATTTCCTCCTGCAAAAGATGAATATACCTTCAATTTTACATTGGAAAAGTTTTGGAAAACTAGTCTTCAATACACAGAGATTCATTCCACCAAAAATATCAGGACTTAACCACATTTAAAGGGCCCCTGATATTACATACTGATCCTCCAGAAAATATATTTTTGGCTTCTGATTGGAGTCTCTATATCTTATTCCTACCGCTGTGTCCAAAAGACAGAAACATGATACTGAGAATCAACCAAAGCAAAAATCATTTCATAACTAAGCACTTTAAAGAATACTTATACAACCTTTCCAACTGCTGCTGATTGGTAAGCTGTTTGAGAGGACCAGAGACCCCGTGCTAGCAGGTATCCCCTCCACCTCAAATCCACACTGTGTAACCAGGAACCTACCACTCGCTTTGGCTTCAGAGTAAGACGGGCTCTCCTCAAAAGTGAAGATCTGGGACATGCTCTGGCCCAGGTAGGAAGGAGGCGGGTAGTAAGAATGCATCCTGTACTGGGAACTCATTGCGTGGCGGTTCTCCGGGTTTTTCATCTGCTTAAGAAAAAAAGAGGGAATATGTTGAGACCACAGTTACATGTTACAAGAATTACCCAATTCTTTAACAGAATAATCTCTTAAAGTTAGAAGTGTCCTCACCCATGAGTAAGTATGCTCCTCCAGTGCACAGACTCCAGTGCACTATTTCTAGTATCTAGAAATACTGAAATTGTGCAGCCTGAAGTGCCTTTTCTATCCCAGGGTCCCCTCAAAAGTACCCCTCTAATGCCAACTGGTCACAGGATGCTCCACTAGTAAGTGCAAAAGAGAACAGGGCAGTAAAGATCAGAGAGTGCTGCTTATGAACCAAAACAACCCCCTGTAACACTGACCGGCACGTCTGATCAGGAACAAGTTATTAAAAATGTGAAATAGTATTTCACTCCCTCACATGTCTCCTCATGTGTAAAACTGGCATCTTACCCTTGATTAATCGTTCAGTGTTCACATCAAAAGAATGTTTTTTAAAAAAAACAAGCACACCCTGTGTGAGAGTCAGCTGGTGTCGTCAACATGAGGCCACGCTGGACACTGTCACTCAGAGCCCATTTCCCGCCCCCTCCTATGCTCTCCCTCTAGCAAAGAGCCAAGGCTGGGATCTGAGGCTCTCAGGCTCTCCTGTCTCCAGGCTTCTGGAGGTGGTTTGGATTCCACTAACAGGACATGAAATGAGATCTGGAAGGCAGAAGGGAGGCACATGCTGCTCTTCCGGCAGGAGTGGCAGCTGACACTCAGCTGACCCAATTTTTTCTGGCAATCAGACTCTGCCTTGGGGACCTCAAGTAGCTTTTAGGTAAGGAGCAGTGCCTGTAGCATCCTGACCGCTCATTCAAATCTAAGGAGATGGAACCACCAGGTTTAACCAGGGTTCCCACTCCTGCTCTTCTAGCTCTTCCTGGCCACTCACAAACACTGGAATTATTCTGAATCCTGCACGGACCTGGCTGGTACAGACAGTGAGCACTAACCGGAGGATCAGATCTACAGAGCAAGAACAGCCAGACCAATAGCTAGACTCTTATTACTTAGATTGCCTTTAAAAAACTAAATTCAGATGGTATTAACTTTATTTAAAAAGTCAACAATTTGCAACTGTTCAAGGATAAGCCAATTCTGTTTAAGAATTAAAAACTAATTTCAAAAATCATGTTTTTCAATCAGATCTTTATAAAGACAGATGATAAAGAAAATACTACTAACTTGACAGAACCTGGTAGGATAAAAGTAGGTACTGGGCTTCCTCAAGATTTTCTGTGAACATCTAAATTCTGGACAACTTCCTATGTGATATAAGGCTATGTGTACGGCTGAACGTTATGGCTTTGCTTGGTGGAAAGGCCTAACTCCCTGTGCTAATCTGAGAAGTTTTAGGCATTCATTTTTGACCTCCCTACTGCTCCCCAGAGGATGCTGGCTCTAATGTGGGTGGATTATTTCTTCTTGCAGAAGCAAAGACCCCACTCCACTTGATTCTTTCCTCACAAGTGGAGTTCACCTGGCAAGTTCCCTTTATCCTTTCTAGTTTGCTTTTCTAATACACATAAAATGGTGTTTCTTCCAACTCTATCACCTGATTTTCATTTTCTACCATTATATAAATCTTTCCTAAATAAGAGGGCAGGCAAGCCGTAGTTGGACTCAGCCATTAAAGGCAGACAGTTTTTCCCCTTTGGCTATTCCCAAGTCAGAAACCAATAAGGAGCCAAGAAATGATTTAAAGTGAGGACCAATGGTCAGCTGACTGCACGGACACAGTTATCAATTAAGACTAGTGCCTCCCAGGGCGCTCTTCATGGGTATTCAAACAGCCTGGGGATTCGGTTAAAAAGTAGACTCTGACTCAGTAAGTGCAGGGGGGCGCCTCCCAGAATGACGTGCTCTCAATCAGCATCTCAATCAGGAGGTGCCAATTCTGCTCAGGGAACTAAAATAAAGGATCTTTTCTCTCCTGCTTGCAGCCCATAGGGGCTGTGATCAAAGGAAGACCAATGGTTTACAGCCATCAGCTTTCTACCTGAACTGAGGAAAGGCGGGATGATGTAAAAAGCATTTAAATTTTTCTCTCTTTTTATATGTGCAATTCTCCAGAGCTAAAGGATCTCCTTCAGGGGTCTGCTGTCACCTAGAGCTGCTGCAGTGGGAGGAACAGACTCCAACACCTTACATTAAAGAGCCAGCTTTGCCTCTCGGGCCCCGTCAAGTCAAACAGAGCCTAAGTAACCAATGCTGAGTTAGAAACCAGAGCAGACTTTTAAGTCCAGTGCCCTCATGTGACCCCTGCAGTCTCCCACTCTGAGTGGTGAGCTGGGCACCAGTTTCACACTATCTTACAGTCGGCTCTTCAGGGAAAATGATTTTCTGTTTCTCCCATGTACAAGAAAACCGACAGGGCTTCCCCGGTGGCTCAGCGGTAGAGCATCCGCCTGCCGATGCAGGAGACACGAGTTGGCTCCCTGCTCGGGGTGACCCCTCGGGCCTTGGAGCAGCCAAGCCGGTGCACAGCTATGGAGCCTGAGCTGTGGAGCCCATCCTCTGCGAGAAAAGCAGCCGCCGCAGTGAGAAGCCCAAGCTCCACAACCAGAGGAAAGCCCGGATGTAGCAACCGAGACCCAGCACAGCCGAAAATAATAAATAAAATTATACATTAAAAAACCCGATGGGACTTGACCTTGAAGGCTCTGCAAAGTACCAGATCTTGTTCTTTTACTATGAATTTTATTGTAAAGCTTTTTAAAAAAATCTTCACTAGAGCAGGAGTCAGCAAGTGTTTTCTGGTAAATGGCCAAAGAGTAAATATCTTCAGGCTTTGCAAGTCATGGGGTCTCTAGAAAATCAGTAAATGAATGGGCGTGGCTATGTTCCAGTAAAACTTTACTTATAGAAATGCACCCTAGTCCTCAACCTTCACTCCCACTAGAATTCAGGGAGGCTGAAGACCCAGCATCTAAGCCTTGGTTCCACCCCTAGAGCATCAGATTTCAATGGTCTGGGATATGGCCAGGGCCCTGGGTTTTTTCAAAGCTCTCCAGGTAAATCCACTGTGACACCTGTGTTCTAGGATTACCTACATATTTCCCACACCAAGAGAAGTATGAAATCCCCAGTTATCAAGTAAAAACTACAAAAGTTGTTAAGTCTGACAAACAGACTGACCAACTGCTGCCAATCCCAATGTATATAATATTTGAAAAGAGATTCAGATAAACCATGGATTCTTTTTTTCCTTTCAACTAAATCTTACCAGGAAACAAACACAATTTCAAAATCCATTCAGATGTTTGTTTTTCCTTAATTCCTTTTCTGTTTTCGGAAAGCATCATATATATCACCATATGTAAAACACAAGGCTACGGGGAAGTCGCTGTAACACACAGGGAGCTAAACGCGGCACTCGGTGACAACCTAGGGTGGAACGGGGTGCGGGAGGTTTGAGAGGGGGTGAGCATGTGTACACTCAGGGCTGATGCATGATGCTGAATGGCAGAAGCCAACACAACACTGCAAAGCAATTATCTTCCGATTAAAAATAACTTTCAATGTAAAAAAAACCTAAAAAACAACGCATCAAATAACAAGGATTATTTGGAAATAGGTTTTGAACTCAGACTTTTGATTTCTCCAGTGAATTCCCAGAAAACTGAGCTATGAAAGACCTCAGCAAAAGAAGGAAAAGATACAAAGGGTCAGACTCCACCTGAGGTTATTCAAATGTGAACTTACTGAGGTCCCCAGTCACTTCACCTGCTCCTAGAGGAATAATCTACAAATAACCACTCATGTGACAACCTGGACATAAGCAAGAGAGCTGGTTAAATGCATTTTTAACTGCACACGTAAACCTCTGCAACATGAAGTTAAAACTGACTCGTGATTCACCCAGGAAGTCCAGAGAACAAACTCAAGGTCACTTCTTACTTTCTTACACCTTTAAAAAAAAAAAAAAATCACAGGCTGCAACTCTAGGTGAGAGACAAAAACAGGCAAATAAGGAAACCTCTGAAACGTCCTGTTTTACTTTAAACCAGCAGTACTCAGTTGGGGGCAACGTGTCCCCTGGGGACATTTAGCAACTTCTGGAGACACTTCTAATCGTCACACTGCAGGGAGGGTTGCTACTGGCCTCCAGTGAGCAGAGACCGTCCTCTCGTGCACAGAGCAGCCTCACAACACAGAACTGTCCAGCCATGTCGACAGCGCCAAGCTTGAGAAAACCTGCTTTAAACTAACCTAATACTACCCCCTTGTGCTCAGATCCTCACCTCCAGCTAAAACAGCAAAGTTCTTCTGAAGGACACAAGGTGCTCACAAACAAAAGGCACTGTTCAGCTCTGCTGAAAGGATGCAATTTTTCTTTCGTTTATGCAATGCCCCCTTGTTTCTCCTCAAGATTTTATTTTTTTTGTTCCTTTAAACAAACAAGCCAAGTAAAACCTAAAAGTCCTGGATTCTAGTGAATTATGGCTACTATTATTATTAGCATGTGGTAGCTGGCAAGCAACAGGCATGTTTTATAATCTTATTACCCACCCCAGGTCTCTGAACCAGAGTATGACCTACGGATAGGAGCTGGGCTGGTGGAGAACGTGCACGGTATTAGTATTAACCCCGGAGGAAAACCTAAGAGCTTTGGGTTTTATTTTATTAAACTGTTGAGAACATACAGTTCAGTAAATCAGAACCATAGGTTTCCTTCTTACATACCTCAGTCACCCTTTTTCTAAATAATAACAATAAAACCCCAACAGAATGTAAGAATGTTAGACTCCACTCCCTTAAAAAAAAAAAATCCTAAATACTGGTGGTCTATTAACACTTCAAATAGGAAGAGTCTAGTCACACACTGAACTAAACACTCCATCCAGGGAATGACTAAAAGAGGTTCCTCAAGACCAAGTACTGGTCCAGTTTATATCAAGCAGGGCTGAGCTGCACAGAATTAGAGTTGGTGAAGAAAGGGAATGGTCTTCATAAGAAGAGGGACTATATAGGTTAATAATCCTAATTGCAAGGAAGGGGTTCAGGATGGTGGGATATATGTACCGCCATGGATGAGTCATGTCAATGTATGACAAAAACCACCACAATATTGTAATTAGCCTCCAATTAAAATAAATAAATTCTAAAAAAAGAAAACAGGGTTGTTATAGCATACAAAACTAAGACCCCAGCTCTGTAATTTTAAGATGCACAAATATGACTATATTTGCTTTAGTACTTTAATAGTCTCAAAGTGTTTATATAACATTTTAATTGTATGTGATCATCATTTTCCATTTAATGTGATATAGTAAATATTTCAGTCATTCATAAATAAAAAGAATAATCCTAATTGCAAAACCTTTGGTTTTAAGAATAGAAAAATTCCTACAAAAGAAAGCTTCACATGCTGGAATTCTAGGTCTTCTCATGAGGTTAAGAGTGGAGGTTAGGGCTGACTTTTGCCCCCATTAAAGGATTTCTGTGTTTTCTTTTAAATAATCATTATTTATTTTTGGCTGGGTTGAGTCTTCATTGCTGCAAGGGCTCTTCTCTAGGCGCAGCTAATGGGGCCACGCTTTGTTATCGGGCTCCTCATTGCGGTGGCTTCTCTTGCTACAGAGCACAGGCTCCAGGGTGGGCGGCTTCAGGCTGCAGCATGTGGCTCAGCAGGTGCAGTCCGTGGGCTCTAGAGAACAGGCTCAACAGCTGTGGGACACGTGCTCAGGCGCTCCATGGCATGTGGGGCCTTCCCGGATCCGGGACTGACCTGTGTCTCCTGCCATGGCAGGTGGATTCTATGCTACTGAGCACCAGGGAAGCCCGGATTCCTTTAGTTTTAACAGAAGCTTCTCTTTAGACTATTTGAATGGGATGCCTGATCACACTGAGTGTCCTCCTAGTCCAGGGACCTTACTTAGGCCAGGGGCTTCCCCTGAGAGGCAACTGCCCATCCACCTTCTTAAATAGGCACCTGATTTATCCTCTCAGACCCCACACATCATATCTGGAAGGAGTTATTTTTATATGATTGCTGTCATACACACAGTTCAGAGATTACTGAAATATCAACCAGCCCAGTGCTGAGTCAGCGCCACAAGCAGACTCCCCACAGCTACACTCCGTTCCTCCCTTCTTGCTTCCCTGGAAGTTAGTTCTCTCTCCTGACTTTATTAGGAGTTAACCTCCTCTGCAGGGCCCACCTCGCTTTCCCTAAGGTGCTACATTATGGAGTGCCTGCCACTTCCCTCCTGAAAGCCAGGAAGAGAAAAGGACAGGGAGACTGGCCTGTGAGGACTCAGGCCCCTGGCCTGGGGCACTCCTTCAATGGGGAAGGAGCTGTGTTTGAGGGTCAGTGCTTAGATAATGGAGAACATAAGAACGGTTGTCCAGAATTAGAAGAGATGCTCTTCCTCCTGAGAGGAGATGGGAGGGGGAAAACGCAGAGAGGAAGCATGTGTATGCAATATAGTAGAGAGGACAAACAAGAAATGATAAATCTAAGGTGTTGAAAATGTTGCCCAAAGTTTCATACTTGCTAAAGCACATGACACATGACACATAGCTAAAGCTATGACACATGCTAAAACAAGACAAAACTTATGTGGGTGAGCTCTTCAAAAAGGACAGATGAAAAGCAGCTAAATTCCAGGCAGGACTAATAACAGAGATTTTAAAACATAAAAACACCATAAGATGAACTATGTGAAAAACATAAACTCTGGAGAAGACATAGAATAGGAATTCATGTCATTTTACAAACTTTAGAAGATGGGAATTGCATATGAAACCAGATTACAACTGCATTTATTAGCAGTCCATTTTGATTGTCCTTAGTAAAAAAATGAAAAGAAAAGATATGAATATCCCCACATTTACCAAAGTCCAAATTAATTTGCTAAAACCTGTGTTGCTCAGTTGGTTGTTTTCCGTCAGCATCAGTGGTACAGACACAGCAGCTTACTCCCTGACACAGTGACCCTCCGTGCATGCATGCTTAGTTGCTCAGTCGTGTCTGACTCTTTGCAACCCACAGACTGTAGCCCACCTGTAGCCCACTGTCCATGGGATTCTCCAGGCAAGAGTACTGAAGTGGGTTGCCATGCCCTCCTCCAGGGGACCTTCCTGACCAAAGGATCAAACCCGCATCTCTTCTGTTTCCTGCACTGGCAGACAGATTCTTTACCACTAGCGCAATGGGCCCCAAATAATTCAGCCGCTGCAATCAGCAAATACATATTTTTAAAAACAGTATGAAAATTAATGAAATAAAACAAAGTTAAACAAATATGAGATTCACTGCATACAATATGAAAGAGCTATTTTATGAAATTTTAATTTTTGTGTTTGTATGTAGGTACAAATATACACTGGATCACAAGATAAAACATTTCTTACTGTGGATCTTGGTCTAAAATGTCTGAAAGACATTGGTGTAAGAATTAGGTGAAGGGAAATAAGGCCCTTTAAAAACAGGTACATAGTAAGAAAAAACAAAACTCTGAAAACGGTTCCTTTTCCTGGAAACTGGAAGGGTTTTATGCATTTCTGGGGTTAACAAAAGAGAAGGGGGGTTCATCTGGAACCAGCCTCTGGGAGCAGCCCAGTGCTTTCCTCACTTTTCCTAAACCACAAACTTACACAGGATTTCTAGCTCCTTTAGAGCTAGAAAACTTGTATTTGTCTCATTCACAAATCGAAAACCACAAACCCTGACTTTCCAACCAAAGTCATACAGAGCCAGGCAGAAATGCAAGCATCGTTCACATAAAAGCCAACAGGAAACAGCTTCAGTGAAAGAGCTGGTTTGTATTTTTTAATTTCAGTTAATAACCATCAAGACATAGTACTCTCCACTTTCTCTAACATGCAAAGCTCTGAGAGCATGACATACGCCTCTGTAGACAGGTGGAGGGGCCTTAGGAATGGTGACATCCTTAATGAAACCTTCCAGAGAAATGTAACTGGCCATATCTCACAGCTGGGGGGATGGGGTGGGATGGAAACCAGATACCTGAGTCCTCGTAATGTAATTATCATGAACCCAGGAAGAAACTGCTCAGAGACATCAACAAACCTGGTTCCACTCACAAAGGGATTAGGCAGAGAAGACAGAATGCAAGGCAAGTTGGCCTTGGAAGCATCTCTCTGCTAAACTAGGCCACCTTTCCCAATCTAAACGAAGGCCTATTATAATATGTAACCTATTATATATTATATACTTAAATATATTTAAGTTAGATATATATAATATACAATTATATAAATATTAAATATTTAAACACATTAAATATACATTTAATATATTATTATATAATATGTAATTATAATTATATATCTATTAAATATATAACATGTAATTATAATATATAATAGGCCTATAATATATAATCTGCCTATTATAAAGGCCTACTCGCTGCCCTTGGCTTTTAATAATTCTTCATGTTTTCACTGCTCCAAGATCAAATATGAAACATTTTGAGAGGGAGTCAGTCTGAAAATGAGAAGAAAAAATTCCTGTAACCACAACATTTGGGAACTTTGATTTTAGAACCAGAAGTATCAGAGACATCCATTTCTGTCCCCATCTTGATGGACAAATTTAATTAACCTTTGCTACTCTGTTCCAACCTACTGTTTTAGACAAAACTAGTGACCCACAAACAATATGTTACCATCAGAATTTCAATGGCGGCGACACCAAGAGATATAGCCCTATCAGCAGTATCGGGAAATAAGCCACTTGGATTAGCTGTGCCAAGAAATATGGATTATATTCAAGTCACACATGAGCTGTCAGAAACATTAGGATACTTTTAGCATAAATCAGCAGTGTGAAGGGTATCTTATGAGCACTGAACATGATAGACTGCTTGTAGGGCAAGGTGAGGCTGTCTGGGGCCACCTTCCAAGTGTGAGCACATGTGCGCCTGTCCTTTACCCGAACTGGCATCAAAAACTGGGACACAGGCTGGTGACCATTGATGGGCACACCCAATTCATGGTGGGTCAGGGGTGCAGAAAGGCACTTCCCACTCTAGACCCACGATGGAAGCCCACCTCAGAGTAACCAAGTGAGACAGGGTGACCAACAGTGTGTGTGAGAGAGAGTTAAACGTGGTTAATGCTATCAGTACTGGGACTCTCCTATAATCTAACGTGCCAAGTCTCTGAAAACATTACATAAGATGTTATATCTTATAATAGCTTACATCATAAGATGTAATATAACCCCTCACGGTTTCATACCAGGAAAACCAAGCAATGAGGGCTGCCCCATGAGGACGGCAGAGATATGAGGGCACACGTGCACTCAGCCAGGCAAACCAGGGTTCCAACTCCAGCCCCCCACCTGCCAGCCTGTGACATGGCAGGTCACTTCACCTCCCTGAGCCTCTGTTTCTTCACCCACAAAGGGGGTGCCAGTCCCCGACTAGGCTGGGTCTCAGGGCCGAGTGCAGCAGCAGGGAAGAAGGGTCCAGCGCCTGACCGGCCAGTCCAGTAACTGACCTGTCACACCCCCACCCACAGGCCTCCCGCTTTGGGGGCCTCAGTGCAGGGCAGCGGTGAGATCCAAGGACCCCTCGTTTGGACCTTTTAGCACGTAACTGAGCCCCTTAACAGGTAGGTCAGGGACCTAGTAAAAAGAAAGGAGACAGAAAATTCTGCCCATTACATATTTCAAAAGTTATTTTAAGTATATAAATGTTTGATATTTGAAAGAAAAATGTATTGACTGAAACGTTTCTATTATTCACATTGTTTAAAGCTGAAAAACCAAGAAACTACACTGACACTATTAAATGGGGAGAGAGACAGAGACAGAGAAAACACGCCTTCCCATTTTTTGGTTGCATACCATTACCCAAGACACAAAATTATTACATCTGCCTTCCTTCTCTCAGTATTGGCTAAGAATCACCAAAAAGAGTGTTTTTGAAAAGAACTGTGATGAAAAAAGGAAGAAAAATGAAAACATAAATGAAGAGATAATCCTTTTTCCTGTTCCTTGGTCTTTCTATGAAGCCTGCTCCCAGGAGGTTGTGCATCTCAAGGGAATGCCTCAGGGTCAGGGTCTCCCAAGGAGGGGGTGCTGAGAGCCACCTGTCCTGGGTACAGTGCTCTCTGCAGGGCACTTTTCACAACAGAACTAAGTCAACCTGCTTCGAATTATCATCAGGCAGAGGCAATTCTAAACAAGAGCAGGGATAGAACACTTGTCCTCAAGCCGCCTCGCCCCACCCATGGGCACAGCGCTGCACAGAACCCACCTTTCCACAAGGCAGCACAGCCCCTGGGAATCTCCAGACTCTGACCACAACAGCGATCAGAGAATTGAGCGTGTCCTTCCTCTCATCTACCCACCGGGAGATGGCACTGGAAGGGGCAGCGCAGCTCAGGGCTAGGCATGGAGCCGGCACTCGGCCAACTAATGATTAACACACACAGGAATTCCTTACACACGCTCTGTAACAGGATGGAGATTTCTCATGACTATACTCTTTTTGTGTTTCTGATACTATATTCCTAATGTAGCTCCAAAAAATAGGGCACATCAGCCTCTATTATGCATTCCCTTGATTTTGGTCTTTATCCAACTGATGAGGGCCACTTACCAGGACACAGAAATATGGACTCCCAAGAAATAGAGGAGACTTACTCATGCACATACTTAAAACTTTTTGAAAAGCAACTAATTTTATATCTTATTGACATCTACTTAGAAAAAAAGTAAGCTAAAAAGGCAAGTGTAAATAGACAAGGTTTTGGCCACGAGCTCAACTAAATCAAATCTGAAAGTTTTTTTAAAAACTGTGATCTAATTATCTAATTTTCAAACAGATTACAGAATTCCCAAATGACTGTATTATTTACTAACCCAATGCTACTGTGTCAGAGATCAGACATAATCTCACAACAGACAGATAATGTCTTTCTTTCTGCCTCGAGTAAACTGTGGAGTCGTCCCTGGAGTAGATGAGCCCTTTCCAGGGTTTTCCAACTCAGTTCAGATTAAACTGGACTCATGGCGGAATGGAAGTGAAGCTGTAGGATGGCCCAGGATTTTCTGAGGTCTCTCAAAGGTTTCTAAGAATCCGAGGTCACCCTCCATCTGGATTTCCGAGGTTACTACTGGACCGCCGCAGCCAGGCTGGGAAACAATCCCGTGGCACGGCCGGGGCCCAGCTCCTCCCCGAGATCCTGACTCAGCGCTGCCTTCCAAAAGTGCCTGCAGTTTCCAGAGGCCAGTTCCATTTTCCTCTGTAATCCAGATGTTTTTAACCAAATATTCTGCGAAATGACTTTCCTGCTGTCGCACTGCAGTGAGGGAACATTCCTCAGATCCATCTCTCACCATGAACGAGCTGAGCTCAGCTTCTAAAATACCCACCACCCTCCCTCAGCTTTGGTTCCCGACCAAGAGCCAGCAGAAATACTGTCATCACGGACATCAGTTCTTACAACACTGACCCTTCCAAAAAGCAAAAGCAAAAGCCAAGCACATCATTCAACTTTCAAAACCTCTGCAAGAGAACCACCATTCCTTTCAGGAGAAGTGCGATGAAGACCAGGTGGTGCCTGTCATGATCATGGTTGGTACCTATCTAGAACAAGACAACATAGCAATTCCTCTGTGGAAACACACGGCAACGAGAAGGTGGTTTAGAAACAGAAAGAGAACTGTTTCCAGACGCACAAGCCTACTGCTGCCCCACACATGCCCTGGTTGACATATGGTTTTCTCTTGCAGGAGTAGGAACATGACATCATAAAGGCCCAAAAAAGCTGGGTTTACTTTTTCTCCCTGAATGAGAAGAAATCTAATGAGGAATTGTTTCAGAAGAGAAAATAACAAATGTGGCTAAGACTAGACAGTCCACTGAAGGGAAAGTTCATAGTAGAGGCAATGTGACCCCAAACTTGGGGAAGCCTGACATTGTCACTTCACTGGCTTTAAGCTTCCAGTGGTCTGAAATGACTTTTATGTTCAAACAGAAGATTCTCCAAGGCTGGTCTTCTGAACTAGGAAGCCCAAGCCCTGTGTCCCCAGGGTTCCAGAAAGCAGGATCTACTTGAGGTGCATGTGAGGAGAGTCTCATAAAATGCTGGACTAACATGAGGGCATTCACAGGGCCGAGATAAGGAGACAGCACAGGTCTGGAAGGAGGCTGAGACAACTGCCACAGACAGCATACTGAAGACCCTGAAGAACTCTGCTGCTGTCGTGGCGACACAATGCCGGTACATGGCTTCCAGACTCTCTCTGGACTTCAGATCAGCACAACTTTTTAAAACGGGGGTGGGAAAGACAGCGGTAGAGCCTCCAGTTTCTTATATTGCTGAGGAAGGACATTTACAGGGGAAAAAAAAAAGGAATCCTCATTACATTAAAAAAAAAGTTGGAATCTGAAGGTCTCAATAGAAACAACTGAATAACTGAGCTGTTAGAGAAACCCCCATTGTCTCAGTTTTCCTCATTTCTTTGTAAACCAGCATAGGCAACAGCCTGCATTCAAGACAGTGAACCACAAAATACATTGCCAGCAAAATAAAGAACAAGCTGACACCAGTTGTCCACCAATGATATCTAAACTGAGTAATGCACTAAGAACATAGATTACATCTGGAGGTATTTAGCGGGAAGAAAAATGTCAGTACCAATATTTTTCTAAAAATGACTGTCTAATCTAGAAATCCTAAAATAAGCACCTATAAAATTATTAGAATTACAGAGTTCACACAAGTGGCCTGATACAAACTAAATACACCACATCAGCAGAGTATCAACAGAAATATATGTCTCTGTAATCCCCCTTTAAAAATCAAATTAGGGTAGTTAGCTCTAATAGCCCAAGGCAAATACCACATCTAATTCTCTTTTCCTGAGGAAAGAAATTACATGTTTTAACTGAAAGTGGTCCTACGGATTTCTCTTCTGTGTGCTTGAAAACTGTAAGTTGTTCTTTCCAGAAGAAAAAGACTGTCCGTGTCTGCTCACCAACAAATAGTGGCCAAATCCCACTTCATTCTAAAAAGAGAAGCCAGGGAAGTGGGTGATGGGACTGGAGTGGAAGCCCAGAGGATCACAGGAGTGCCTGCAGAGAGAGCACCTCACCCAGAGAAAGAAGGCCCAGGACTGGGGTTGTGTTCCTCGGGGAGCCAATTCCTCTCTCTTAGCCAGTCAACCGGGAGTCTGATGTGACCAGATGCACATTATCCTGGGGGCCTGATACTACAACTTATATGCCAGAGGTTGGCATACAACTGATCTGAATTCTCCTATTTCAAAGTAGACTTTGCATTCTACTACCTTCTCCTTGATATACTGTTGTTGTAAGTTTAGAAATTAACGGCTTAATTAATGGTTAATTATAATCGTCTCCTTGGGAACGGGAGCCAGGCTTAAGCCTTGGCTTGCTATCCCTCACCCCCACCTCTGGCCCTCCCGGGGGACCCCAAGGGCACAGAAGTGGAGGTGCTGCAACTGTGCCCACAGTGCACATGCTCCAGAAGCATTCTTTGAGCTGACAGGTTGTTCTGACGTTGAACCACACTGATAAAAGGGGGAGGCAGTGTGAAAACCAGGGCCCCCCGGCAGGCTGCTGGGTACAGGATGGCGAACACAGCAGGCGGGCAGCAATCAAAAAAGGCGCCTTTTCTACTGAACAGCCTTTAGGACTCTGTGGGAGAGGGTGAGGGCGGGATGATACGGGAGAATGGCATTGAAACATGTAAATTATCACATGTGAAACGAATCACCAGTCCAGGTTCGAAGCATGATACAGGGCGCTCAGGGCTGGTGCACTGGGATGACCCAGAGGGATGGGATGGGGGGGGGGGGGGGTTCAGGATGGGGACACACGTACACCCAAGGCGGATTCAAGGCAAAGTATGGCAAAACCAATACAGTGTTAAAAAGTAAAATTAAAAAAAAAAAAGCGCCTTTTACAAGTGCCCTGCTGGGTCCTCCGGCCCATAGCAGCAAGTGCTGAAGAGCCATCCCAGTAAAGCCCACAAGGGGGCGCCTTTCTCTGCGCACCGAGGCCTAGCGGTCAGCTTGATCTCCTGTCTGCCTGTATCTGTTTCAAACTCAGGGCTACACAGATGATTCCCCATTCTCATATACCAGGTGGTAACAGACTTTCTCCAAGACTTACTTTTGGACTTTTTGTCCATTTGGCTCAGCGGTAGATCCCTGGCAAAGAGTGGGACCTCAATGCATCATTATTTCATAATCGAATGCATTCCAGTGAGGTGGACAATCATAAACAGATGACCGCATCTTAAGACTGAGCCCCAAAGAACCACCAGAAGGACGGAGTCACCTCTGCTGCCATGTGACCACACCCCAACTGTTCCTGGAACCGGAGTCTCCACCTCTGGTGGTACAAGCTTCTGAAAAGCTAATCCAGCAGGCGCCGGCCATGGGGACTGCAAGGAGAGCCCAGATACAGCTCAGAGTCCTCCCATATTTATTTCTGCTCCCGTGATATGCACCTCTCCTTTGCCAACCGGGTACAACATGTTTATTTAAAAGGTAATGTTGCCGTGGAGGAGTGCACCAGGCAATAAACAGCTTTCGCAGGCAATTAAACGCAGAAGTGAAATTGAGCTGCTGGTCAGTGGAACCAGCCATTCATCGTGAGTTTGTTCCAGTGTCACAAATGTTATTCCTGTTTCACAACAGGACAGGAACCCGTGATTGGGCTACAAATCTCCAGCGGCTGGAGGCAGACCCGAAGATATTAAAGCAGCTCTCGGCATGAGTGCAGGGCATCATCAGGGAAGAGTCCTGGGACGTTGGCCCTGGAGAATGCTCTAGCTTTTTTTAAAATAGGCTTTTCACTGAGTAGGTGTTCAATAATTACTTGTGACTTGCATGACTTTACAGGGAGACTTATAGGAAGTCTCAGCTCTACAATGAAAAGTCAATGATTTCTATTCGTGAACAATTCAGGACCCTCCCCACTAATTTCTAAGTCTGGCTTTAGAAAATTATGACAATCTCCACTAGAATCAATCTTTTCTAGGAACCAGAAAGGAGCTCTTTGTTCTGAAGACATTTCACACTGTTCCCCACAAACACACTGATACACAAAGCAGCAAGGGAAGATGACATCAAAGCTACTGCTCTGGTGCAGAGTGAGGAGGGAAGTCAGATCTTAGCAAGAGTCAAGACAGTAGATGGTGGAGATGTTGCTTAAGCTTCAGGCCCTTCAGGTGGAGCCAGGGTCAGACCAAGGGGGAAGGTCCAGTGAGCGAGACCAGCTCAGTGCCCTGCAGACGCAGCTGTGGGACACCTTCCACAAGCGAGACAGGAAAGCATGGCTACAGAGACGAGAGGATCACTGCACCCTCTCTCCTCCGGGGAAGCTTCCACCAGGAACGGGCAAGGCACAGTCCACAGAGCAGAGCCAGGGAGCCCTCCTGACGCAGCAGAACAGCCAGGTGGGCAGAGGCTCTGCCCCAGATCACCATTCCCCATGCCCCTGCCATAGTGACTTGGTGAACAAGTGAGCTGTTTATTTCCTTAAACACTGGTTGTAAGTATTACTGCTAGGTGTTTCTATTTAATTGCTGCTTATAATACATATGGGACTTCGCTGGTGGCTCAGCAGTGAAGAACTGGCCTACGTGCAGGAGACCACCTGCAATGCAGGAGATGCAGGTTTGATCCCTGAGTCGAGAAGATGCCTGGAGAAGGAAGTGGCAACCCACTCCAGTATTTTTGCCTGGAGAATCCCAGGGACAGAGGAGCCTGGAGGGCTACAGCCCATGGTGTCATAAAGAGTCAGACACAACTTAACGACTACACAACAAACAAATCTGTTTAGCAACTAAACAAATAAGATACTTCCTTCTCCTTTCTTAGAACAGCATCCCTAACAGAAATCAACCTAAAAAGTGTCCCAAATCATAAAACCCAACTGGCACTTTGAAAGACCTGCAGGACTCGAGCCTGCGGATTATAAATCACTGAATTTCCTTTACACTCACATCAGCTGTAAATTCCAGCACCTTTTTAAAAAGTATGATGCTAAAAGTAACTCATGAAAAACTTACAAAAATGAGTAGCCCAGAGATTAAAGCTGACGCATGACTATTACAAGGAAGTCAGATCCATAAAGCCAGTGGGAGAGCCCAAAAAAGAGGTGAAGTGAGTATCAACAAACTTCTCCACACCAACAAATGCAAAATGGAACAGAACTGCTCAGAAGAAAATGTCAATGCACATTTTTTAGAAGTGGGCATAAAAAGGTCAAAGACTTACCCTAAACTCCCCAAATACATATACCTGTGTGTTGGAATCAATGTGGAAAGCCCACACACAGTAAATGCGCCCAAAATGAGAACAACTCTTGCACAATTGGTATTCTACAGGTGGAGGGGATTTGGAGGCGCTGATTCTAAGTGCTTATGCACGCACATTCTCACAACATGCTAATCCAGCCTGGGAATGCTATGCTTTCCAGGCCTTGAATATGCCGCGGACAAACCAGCATGAGAGAAGTGGTGACAAGAGAAGCAGAATAGCGCTGAATAAATGTCCCCTGATAATGCAAAATGCTTTGTTTTACCCCAAATACTGAAAGCTCTTGATTGCACACTATTTCAGAAACACATACTCAGTGTATGAAAGACTGACCTCCATTCCCAGATACAAATGCTCTCCAGGTGGCCCAGCACAGCAGTGACCTAGTTCTTCTCTCACCTTTCTTCCGTGCAAACACACAGATCACTCTGCATCTCCCTTCCAGGGCGCAAACGCCACCTCGGTTACACCACCCGGAAGGCTGAGTCCAGCATTCTCTAAGCTGCTCTCCACAGTGCGGGCAAGGCTGGAGGAGCTGAGGCCTCACACACAAGCCACTTCCAAAAGTGATTCTGGCCCCTGGGCGTTTACACGAAGTGACACTCAAGTATGAGAAAGTAAAATTTCAAAATGCAAACAAATGTACGCACATTTTTTTTTTTACAATTCCTTTCAGTCAGTGTCTGCGGTTAAATGGTGTAATGCGTAGAGTGAAAACTTTCTACACGTTTTGCATGATGGCACACACGTGTGCTGGTCTGGGTGTATGTGCGTGTGTGCGGTTTCAAACATCCAGTTCCCTCTCTGGGTAACAACCTACCTGCCACTGGTTTCCGGCCTGGCCAGGCATGTAAGGCGCTGGGAGGCTCCGGAGGCTGTTCTTCACAGGGGAGCCCCCAAGGGGACTTCCCATGTCCCCAGCAGAGGAGTCAGCAGCCAAGGCCATGGAGTACTGCGGGTAGTTGTAGAGATTGTTGTAGTACGGAAACAGAGACGGCTGGTAGAAGCTGCTGTAGTAGGTGGGGTCAGACACCAGCTCAGGGGTGTTCTCCATGTGCCCTCTGCTGGTGACAGCAGGAATATCCTGGATGACCATCCGTCCCTCTAGAAAGAAAGAACACGACGACATGCTATCAGTTTCAGGACCACAAAATTCCACCTGTACACCTTGCCAACATACGGCCTCCGTCCTCAAGATCCACAGAGCTTCAGAGCAAGGCTCCGGAATGTGCTGCGTGCCCTGTGGCCAGAAAACAGGAGAGTTTCGAAGGCTGGAGTAACGGGGGCAGCACAGCCGACAGACACTGGTGGTTATTTTTACTGAGAATGCCAAAAATATTTTAGGCAGGGGTCATTTTAATTACGTAAAGCCTGACCACGTTTAACTTCTACAGAGAAATCTCCTACCCTAATGTCAAGAAATCAGAGATCAAATCTAGCTAAGTTGGCTATCTGCAAGTCTTAGAACAAAATTAATTGTATGTAACTTTAAATAAAGTAATAATAAAATCTAGATGCCTTTTCTATGTGTCTGTCCACACCAGTATGTCTGAAGGCAAAGCAAGAGGCTAAGAGTTTAAGCAAACATTGGTTTCTTTCATCTCCTTCCAACTGATCATTCTTTATCTTTCCTGAGTCTGGATAATGGTATAGACCTGGGAGACAAACTTCTGTAAAAGGTCAGTTAGTGTCTATTTTAGACTTTGTGGCCATTCTGTGGTGGAACATACAGGCTGCTGGGTGCTTGCATTGCAATAAAACTTTATTCACAAATACAAGCAACAGGCCCAAGTGACCCACAGGTTGAAGTTTGCAGCATAGGGTCTAGATGTTAAACCATCAATTCCAATCAACAACTGAATGGACTCCTAAGTCATCTTTCCAACTGCTTTTTATTAAACAATGTTCTAAGAGTTGGCCAGGTGCCTGAGATGGCTACAGGGTATTAGGATGCCCCTGCCCACGTGGAATCTACAGTTTAGGATAAATGATGGGATTACAAACTATAACAAGGACCCTCATGCAGAAATACCTATGAACATTTATGCAATCTCAAAGGCTAGAAAGATGACACACAGCCTAGAAAGGAATTATAGAGACTGCCATTAAAGAAAAACAAAAACTGCACCTGAGTTTCACTTTAAAAGAGGAGCAGGGGACTTCCCTGGTGGCCCAGTGGCTAAGATTCCACACTCTCAGTGCAGGGGACATGGGTTTGATCCCTGGTCAGGGAACTAGATCCCACATGCCACAACTAAGAGTTTGCATGCCATAGCTAAAGATTTCACATGCCGCAAATAAAAGATTCCATGTGCCATAACTATTATCTGGCTGCTACTGCTGCTACTAAGTCGCTTCAGACGTGTCCCACTCTGTGTGACCCCAAAGACGGCAGCCCACCGGGTTCTGCCATCCCTGGGATTCTCCAGGCAAGAACACTGGAGTGGGTTGCCATTTCCTTCTCCAATGCATGAAAGTGAAAAGAGAAAGTGAAGTCGCTCAGTTGTGTCCGACTCTTAGCGACCCCATGGACTGCAACCTACCAGGCTCCTCCGTCCATGGGATTTTCCAGGCAAGAGTACTGGAGTGGGGTGTCACTGCCTTCTCATCTGGCACATCCAAATAAATAAATAGAGGAGCAGAAAATAGGTGAAAATGAGAGAAAGAGGCTTTCCTGGTGACTCAGTGATAAAGAATTACCTGCCAATGCAGGAGACATGGGTTTGATCCCTGGGTAGGGAAGATCCCCTGGAGGAGGAACTGGCAACCTGATTCAGTATTCTTGCCTGGGAAATCCCATGGACAGAGGAGCCTGGCGGGCTACAGTCCATGGTGTCTCTGAGTCAGACAACTGAGCATGAGCAGAAGAAAAAGAGACAACCGAAGACAGGGCAGCGAGGACGCGGGGACAGAAGCAGGGAACGTGGGGGACTCTGCGGTGATGGACCGGCCCTTGGGGTGAAGAATTGGGTGAGAAAAGAGCAATAGAGGGCTAGGGTGACAGGCGGGCTGTAGACAGGCGACGGGGAGCATGAGGCGGCTCGCTTAGCTCTCGCCAGGGTGCGGTGGAAACCACTGAGGGCTTCTAAACAAAGGAGCACACAGCTGCACTGTGGGGTGATTCAGCTGGGGAGCAGTTCTCAAGACAAGTGAGGGAAGGCAGGTCAGAGGCAGGAGAGCCAGCGGAGAGCCGCTGAAGTAGTCTGGGAGAGACACAGCCGTCTGCAAGTAACAGCGGGGGAAGGCTGTTCCAGGGACACGGGGCGGGGGGGGGGGAGGGCCACGCAACAGAACTCAGGACCCAGGGGCATCAGGAACTGAGACGCAGGAGAAGAGGAAGAGCAGGAGACCTAGGCGGCGGCGGGGACCAAGGGTAAGTTCTGCTTCATCACGGGGCCTGCGGGGCACACACGTGGGGAGATGAGTGAGGCTGAGAAACTTGGCACTTGGCACTCATGGGAGGTTGAGATTCGGGAGTCACCGCCCTGAGATGCGGACTGCATCTGCGGAGAGCAGGAGGAAGGTGTAGGGAAGAGTACGTTACGAAAGGTGAAAAGAGCACCAAGGCCAGAAGTCCGAAGACAGAGGAGAGAATGTAATGTCACAGATGACAAAGTAGACAGGGACCAAGGAGGGCAGGCCACAGTGTCCACCGCTGCTAAGAGATCAAGCAAAATTAGTTCTGGAAAAGATCCACAGATGGCTGGGCCTTTAGGGCCTTGTGGTTTTAGCACAGTGAGAGAAGGTGCCTGCGAAAGATAAAGAGCAAGTAGGCTCTGTGAATATGGTGACAAGCCTTCGCTCTGGTGAGAAAGGACACCCAGCGAGCGGCACCCCCCGGCCCTCCCTGCGCATCCTCGTACTGAGCACACTGCCAGATACATGGGGGTAAGAATCTGCAGCAAGGATCAATGAACAGGTTTTTTTTTCCAAGTGGCCTAGCATCAAAATAAATATGAGAAAAGACCAGAAGCTCCAAGGAGTAATAAGATGTTGTTTCATTTTTAAAACACAGAGAAGGGTTGAGCTCATGCCGGCAGGGGGAAGCTCATGAAGAGAAATTCCCAAGACTAGTAATACATGGTCCAGAGCAGGTGCTCAGAAAGGGCCATCCGGCTGAATGTGGGGAAGGCATGACTAAACGTGCACTCTCTGGAAGGTTCGGGAGAGAGCTACAACAAAATGTATTTTTACAGCCTCATTTCACAGTTAGCACTGAAGTCTCTTCTCTGCTGGGACACCAAACTTGTCCACTGCAGGCCCCTGGCGATGCTTTGTCAGGGCTACCATCTTACAACATCTCTTGCCTTCCTCCCTCCTCATCCTCCCCACTAAGGAGATGAGAAGCTCCAATCCCATTATTCTACTCCCGTCTGGAGAAGGCACATGCCCTTCCCTCCTCCTGAACTTCCCCCGGCCCTCTCTCTTAAACACAGTTTAGTGGCAAATCTGTGGTTTTCAGTATCTAGTTCTTTTGTTTTCAATGTCATGTCTTTACTGTTAAACTTTATTGTTAAAATCAATACAAGTTTGGCAAAAACTGGTCAACTATATGGTTCCTTAAAAAAAAGGAATGAATGACTTTCTTACCCTCCAGTCATAAGTATTAGTCGGACACCCATACACAATTTCATAGGATTTAGAAAGGCACTTCAGATGTTCATCCCTGTCTCTGGAGTTAAAAGCACTGGGTACCCCCCGGGCCTGCCCTTGAAAACTAAGCTTCTTCATAAAGAAAACAAAATAGGAAGTAAAGAATTAAACCGAAACCCAAAGACACCAGCATTCTCGGATCAGGGCACAGGTTCAAGAGTTTCTACCTCATAACCCTACTCAGGACCTTTAATCAGGCCTCAGTTTATCCAGCAACAAAATATTGTCAGTAATAATCCTCAAGGTAACAAGAATGGCTTCAATAAACTTCAGACAAAACCTCAAATAAAATGCTACATCAGATCAAAGAAAGGATTTGTTTTGCTATAGACAACAGTAATTCATTAAAACACCATCACCTTTCCACTTACCATATTTTATTCCCTCTTTCAAAGCATATTGAGCTTTAAGAATAAATTAAGACATACGTTGGAAAACTTTTGATTCATACCAATATTCACATAATAAAAATCACTTGAGCTTTATAAGAGTAAATGCCTAAAAATTTTAGACTTAAAATGTTTAAACGCTCCTAAAAAGTAACCTTTTAAAAAGCACTGGGAAAGGGCACCCACCCCAGGGACATGAGGAACTACCGAATTCTGTGTTTTATAACCCCCCAAATTGTATTTTAAAGATTCAAATTAAAACTTTACTCAAAACAGCAGCTTCATGCTTCTCAGCCTTGATGTGCCCATTACCAGCAGGTGGGCATTTCCCAGGGCTGCAATAAACACCCAGGAAACTACATGTGTCCATACACACATCCAGTGATGCTCAGCGGCACAGGCACCACCCGGGAATTTACAGAGAAGCACATTCTCAGACCCACCCAGACCCACAGAATCAGAAATTCTGGGGGCTGGCCAAGCACCAAGACTTCAATAGGTTCTGATACACTCAAAAGCTCAAGAACCACTGGTCTCTCGATTCAAAGCAACTGCTCCATAAATTTTCCCTAAAAAAATGTGATCCCTGACTGGATTACTGTGACAGTGCTGTTGTTGTTTAGTCACTAAAGTCGTGTCCGACTCTTTTATGACCCCACCATGGACCATAGCCTGCCAGGGTCCTTTGTCCATAGGGTTCTCTAGGCAAGAATACTGGAGTGGGTTGCCACGCCCTCCTCCAGGGGATCTTCCCAACCCAGGGATTGAACCCGAGTGTCCTGCTTGACAGGTGGATTCTTTGCCACTGAAACACCTGGGAAGCTGCAACTGCTCCATAAATTTCCCTAAAAAAACCAGTGACTCCGGACTGGATTATTGTGACAGTGCTGACTGGCTATCAAACGAGAGCATACAAATTAATTTCACTGAATGGAGAAACTGGGCTACTACAGAGATCACTGCAGACCCTGGATCGCAAGCTGTAGGTGTTCTGTGGATACTGCTGCCAGATGGGTCTAACTCTCATGGCCCACACCATGGCTTTGACAGACTATACTATTCCTCATCAGGCTTCTGGATTATCAAGAGGAGCAGGTAGTGCAGAAATTATTTATTCTTGACCTTAAGGTGTATGCTGGTACTTATATTTGATTTTTTTCATTAGTCATCACATAACAACCATGTCCAGGTGTTACAAAAGGCACAAAGAAATATTCAAAATGCTTCGTTTCTTCTTAAGAGTGAGTTATCTATTTGGGAAAGTTATGTGTTAAGATCAAGAATCCTACAAACCAATAACCCAATGGCCACAATGACAGTATAGGCAGACGTCACCATCAGCAAGGATGGAGGTGATTCAGAGATGGTGGGGGCAGGGAGGCAATCAAGAGAGAACAGTGTCAACACGATCATGAAAGAGGAAAAGGACAAGACATGTCCTTTTCCAGGGAACTGAGCAGATAAGCCTGGCTGGAGCACAGCGCTCATGTCAGGGGACAAGAGATGCTGAGGCTGGAGAGTTACTTAGGGACAAACTGTGGAAGGCCTTGTCTGTGAATCCAGACAAGGGCTTCTGATTGCCCCTCAAGTTCCAGGGAGTTGATGAGTTTTCAGAGCAAGCTGTGCTTAGTCGCTCAGTCGTGTCTAACTCTTTGCAACCCCATGGGCTGTAGGCTGCCAGGCTCCTCTGTCCATGAAATTCTCCATGCAAGAATACTTGCATGGGTTGCCTGCAAGGAGTGGGTTGCCATGCCCTCCTCCAGGGGATCTTCCCAACACAGGGATCAGAACCCAGGTCTCCCGCATTGCAGGTGGATACTTTACCATCAGAGCCACAAGGGAAGCCCTTTTAGAGCAAGGGAATAACATAAATAACTTAGGCAAGTTAATCTGGTCCAGGAACAAAAGATGAATTCAAAACAAGGAGGTAAAAGAACAGATTGGGCTAGAACAGTCTCCTCGGTGTATGTATGTGTACATGGTTATAGACCAAAACGGCTAAGACTCTAACACTCCAGACCTGAAGAAGTAACTAAAAGGTTGCAGAGGGGAGCTGCAGTAACAGGAAAAAGGAACCACAGGAAGAACACTGGCACGTCTGCTGTTGTGGGAACTCCCTTCAAACCACCCTGTCACACTACTAACAACCTGTCACCCAAGGACCAGAGATGCCCCCGGATCCCCTTTCAGATCCTCGCTCCACTGCGGGGTGGTCATGCTTTACTCACTCCAGCCCAAGAAGGAACGTGCAGCCCTCCCCCAGGGTAAGGATGCAAACAGGATATGCCATCTCTCCAACCTGGGTTACAGCAGACTTCTCCAGAGTTACCGGAGACAGTCCTTCACCACTGAGGTGTCTTCAAAGTCACGCTAGTGAGTCAGGCTAAGTGTCACTAGTAATTGATGATAAACACGAAAGACTTCCAATTCATAAGCCACAAAATGTATAAACGAAGCATACAAAACTTGAAATGGTACATGTGTATACACATGTATGTGTATATATATATTCAAAAAGCGGTGTTCCTTGCACAGACTCCCAACAGGCTACTCCTATTTTCCAAATCTCAGAAAGAAATAAAAAGAGCAGAAAACACTGACAGCTGGCTCCATACACCCGAGCTGAATGCACTGATCTGTATCAAGCCCCCTGACCATGGCTGTGACAGGGACTGGAAGCTGCATGGCCACTGTGACTAACTGGGAAGACCAGAGCAGTATACTGAGAAGGAAACATCTGAGTCTGCTGAGAACTCTTAAGCTGGATCTCCCTCTTCCTTATTCTAGAATACAAACTGGCCAAGGTGACTTACCAACTATACGCATAATAATAGAGAACACAGTGGCCTTGTTCCAAGCAAATGGGGTCGTTTCCTTAACCAGTCGTGCTTTATAGGAATTATCAACCCCTATGTCTTCTGCCAAGATGCAAACAGAAGCATGAAGCCAGTTGTCTTAAGTGTTGTTACTTATGACTGGGAGAGTCCTCATGTGTGCTGGAAGGAAGAAAGATCAGGAGGTGTGGATTCTACAACTAGGAAAGCAAGCAGGCCTGGTGAAGCATGTCTTCTGGAAAAATGACCAGCAGCAATCGGCCAACAGAGACGCTGCAGACACGCCGCCTACAGACCTGATGTCTTCTCACTGCAGTGCTCCGATTTACAGCGCTGTGTATATATCTACCATCCACACATCCAGTTCTTTTGATAAGGCTTCCCATTCCCACTGCTACTTTTTTTTTTTGCACTAACATATGCAGCGTGAAATATGATTCACTCCTTCCTGAAAGATCAATACCCACACATGATAAATACCCTTATCGATCCTGCAGTGTTATATGCTGGTCTCCGGGCCCATGGCATATTAATGGTAGTTAACCAGTAATTCATTTTTAGGTGTGTGAAGGCTTTCTCTCCCACTCTTGGCTAGTGTCGAGATTCCCAGAGTTGTTGCACTTTGAGTCCTTTATGTTCAAATCTGGAGCTGTACCCCCTTTTCAATGACAAAACCAAGTCCCACCGTTTTCTGTATGAAAGATCACACAGGAAACTAAAACTTATGATTCACAGCCATCTCACGTAAGCGGTGGATTTATGTATCCTGGGTTTTATTTTTCTTTACAATCCCACCCCTTGTGTGGTGCTTGTCCTACTGAGCGTCTAGTTTTAAGAGTTACCAGCCAGGCAGAATTGTACACTGCTGAGTCTGAGATTTCAAAATTACCTGCCAGCCACTATCATGTACTGAATGGTAGGAAGGTACAGCAGAAGTACAAGCTGTTGCTCCATTTTTTTTTTTTTTTTTAAGGAACATTAGGTCTTAAGAAAAGACAAAGTTGTTTGATGACATGTCATAGAATCTGGAGAAGACAGCAGGGTGCCACTTGCTGGAACAACATGGAACAACTTTGCCGCCCCATTAACTGTAGCCCTCCAGGCTCCTCTATCCATGATATTTCCCAGGCAGGAATACTGGAGTGGGTAGCCATTTCCTCCTCCAGGGGATCTTCCCAACCCAGGGATCAAACCTATGTCTCCTGCATCTCCTGTACTGATAAGTGGATTCTTTACCACTGAGCCACCTGGGTCCTCAGCTCCCTGTTTTCAGCAGTCTTTTCCACAAGGCAACCCAATGTCCACACTAATCAGCTCCTAACATTGCTATACAGGGAAGAAAAGTCAGTAAGCTGATGCCTGGGCCCTCTGAAAGTGATGTCAGACTCTTTGCAACCGCTTGGACTAAACAGTCCATGGAATTCTCCAGGCCAAAGTACTGGAGTGGGTAGCCTTTCCCTTCTCCAGGGGATCTTCCCAACGCAGGGATCGAACCCTGGTCTTCAGCATTGCAGGCAGATTCTTTACCAGCTGAGCCACAAGGGAAGGCCTGGGGCCTCTGAGCACTCATCCAACTCCAAGAAAGAAAGCTCACAACTCAATCAAGGGAATGGGTGGGTTTTCTGAGCTAAAGCAGAGCTGGTGCACAAGCCTGATTACTGAGACGGCAGTGGGCCTACTGTTCACTCTATTTAGTGGTGGCCGTGACGGTGGACAAGGGGTATCACCACACCCACCACCTTCCCCTGCCACTCATGTTCAGAGCAGTAAATTTACTGAGCACCTGTGTGCGTGAGGCAACCTGCCCAGTGCCTTGAGAGACAAAGGATCTAGTCACTGATGCTGCGAACCCCTGCCGTAAGAGGAGGTTCCAAGACACACACACAGGAGAGACTGACCAAGGCTCTGGGAAAGCACAACTGTGTGGCCAGGAGGGCGAGATGAAATCCAGCCTTCAAAGCACAAGTTCTGCCGATGCTGGCTCACTAACAACACTCTTGTCCACAAGACAGGGAAGATGCTACAGCCCACTTCTCTCCCAAGGAATTTTTTTTTGTTTTTTTCATTTGGTCCTGGAGTAATCTGTCAAGGTCACTTTTCTTTGTAGGGTGAAGGCGTTGCATAATAAAGTGAACCTGAAGTTGGTCTTTGAAGCCAGGAGCAGGCTTGGTTCAAAGGCCTGTGAAATGTCAATGTGGGATGCAAAGGTGCAAAGGGATCTGTGGGGGAAAATCGGGAGGGGACTGTTGGTCAGGATCAGATCAAAGGAGCCAAGGGGGAGAGTGGGGAGAGAGAGGATACGGAGGGGGGGGGTTGGCTTCCAGGAGGGCGAACGCATGTGAAACACGCCTGAGGCCGCTGGGGCGATGGGGAAGCTCCGTGAGGAGCACGCACATCCACTGTGTGCAGGAGCTCTCAGAGTGCTGGGCAGGGAGGCCCAGAATCTAAGCACCAGCCCACCCTGTCCTCTCTGTGTGGGGAAGAGTGCAAGGCAGAGTTTCAGCGATCAGAGGTTTCCATGGTAGAAGACATTTTTAAACAGAGGAGGAGAGCGTGAAGGTGAGAGAAAGGAAACACGGCCCCAGAAGCGTCTGGGGTGTCAGGGCAGTCTGGAGAGCAGGGCAGGAGCGCAGGGTCCCAAGAGGACGAGAACGCGGGTGCTGCCGGCACAGCACAGAGCTCTCTAATGAACACTTAACCGAGCTCGGATTCTCCTCCCAGGAAACGTCCTAACTGGATCTGAAAAGACGGACACGTTGAGCGCAGGCCTCTGTGGTCCGCGGGAGCAGCTGATGGGCGCGGCGGCAGCCCCCACCTCTCACTCCGGCACCTGCCAGCTCTCCCAGTCACGGTTTCTGCTCCCCATTCCCTGCCCCCGCCCCTCTGCGGGGTGCTGCAGGAGCCCCTGGACGCCCCGGGAGACGGTTCACCCTGCAGGGGAGTCAGATATGGAGGAAATGCCATGTCTCTGGGATAAATGTCCTGCAGCCATGAAAATGTCTCCTGGCCATGACAGCCTGTGTCATGGCCAAGAAAGAGGTGGTCTCTCTGTAGGCCAGACAGCCTGAGGCTCTGTCCGCACCGCCGGACACACCAGCGGTGGCAGCAGGGCCACGAACGGGCGGCGGCAGGGCTCCTGCCGGAGTGAAGGAGGGAGGAAGAGGGAAGATGCCCAGTGAGTTTCCTCTCCACCCAGGCCTCTATTCGCAGAGCTATCTTACAGGGAATCCCTTTCTCCAGTCTTTTTAGTATTTCTCACCCTGAGAAAATTTTGAATCAGGAGCGTTTCTGACTGACCGTGTCTGCATATTTAGGTCTCCACAGAAGAGGTCTGCTCTGAACTGTATCCCAACAGTTTAAAACGCAGGAGCTTCACAAATCAGGGTCTTTTTCTCAGTAGGAAAGGTGCAGAACAGAGGGGTATCCGTTTTTTAGTTTGCTCAAGGCCAGTCTCTTTCAGATTTGGGATTCAGACTCTGCTCTTATAACTTTTCTTTAAAAATAAGACTGTATATGCTTGTCTTTGCTCCTCAGGTCCCCGGTGGCAATCAGAAGGGACAGACTGGACTCTTAAGCAAATATGAAGAAACACGAAGCCACGTTGTGTCTGACATCGTGTCACACCGCTTTCAGTCAACCCCAGACTTTACCCAGGTCGATTTATCATCCCTGGTTTTCAGTCAGGTACTTGTCTTACAGAATGTTTCAAGCCATCAGAAACAGCACCTTAACTAACTGCTAAGAAGAACTGGGCCCCAGGAACAGAATCTGCCTCCAAGCCAGCAGCTCTTACCTGGGGCTGCGCAGGGCAGGTGGAAGGGTAAAACCCTCAGGACCAGGCCACACCCCCAGGCCGGGCACCCAGGCATCAGAGCCCCAAGCTGATGGCAGCACCAGCAGGCGGTAACTGCCTCAAACCCATCGGGGGTGGCTGTTTTAGTGCCAAGGGTTCCCATCCTCACACCTACAGTGGCAGCTCCAAAAACACAGCTGAGGTCCCCTGCCCACGCCTCCTTTTCAAGGATCCATGAAGTCAAAAGTATTTCCACAACAATGTAAAGCTATGATTGGCCTTTTTTACTTTGCTGACAGTTGCACTGATGATGCAGAAGCAACGGTGGGGAAAACCCTGGTTTCTTAGCAGTAATCAAGGTAGTCCCACCAAGCTGTGCTGAGAGTCACTATATTCTTCATTACTATAAAATAAAGTACTTTTAAATTATTATGCCAATTTTGCTTAAGATGCCCTTAATGAAGCAGGAAAAAATTGATTAAATCTCTACCTTTGAGGGCATCTTCTTCATGTAGTATGACCAGGTGGGAAGGACTCATAAAGCACTTCTCCTGTTTTACAATGATGCTGTCCTTGGAAAAGGGTCTGTGCAGATGTTTGAAAGAAGAGCCATGCTCACTGCTTTTTTTTTTTTTTAATGAAACATCATTTACTTGGAAGAATGACTGATGACAATCTACGGTTACTGAGACTTGGGTATTTGGCAGACATTTTCTTTAAAATGAAAAAAAGTGAGCCCATCACTTCAAGGAAAACAACTGGCAGTATTTATTGCCAAAATGTTGAGTTTTCAAGTAAAACTCAGAACTTTGGAACACTTATATCCAACATTTTCCACTGACAGCTTCCCAAACTTAAAGGCTCTTTTGACAAAAATCAACAGTAATATTTAATGAGTGGGATTTTCTGATACTTTGCAATAAAAATGTCAACATTTGGGAGAGCTGTATAATTCAGTGAACTAATATTTTCCAAATGACCAATGCATGACACTACAAAATAATGCATGGTTGACATATCCATTTACAGTATAAGATAGATTTTAATTTAACTGAGTACAGAAAACTCATTAGCATGGCTTCAGATCTACACTGCAACTAATCTTTTAAGAAATTATCACTTGTCAAGTTTTGGTCTAGTATCAAAGAATAGTCACAGTGATCTTAAAAGGTTATTCAAACACTTTTCTCCCTTTTCCAACTATTTATCTATGTGAAGCTGAACTGTCCTAATGTATTTCGGTCAAAACAACAGATTGAACTAAATACATATGGCAATCCAGCTGTGTTCTATTAATAAGTCAGACACATAAAAGATATTTGTAAAAATGTGAACAAGACCACCCTCCCTCACTAATCTGCTTTGAAAAATAGTTATTTTTCATTAAAATGTTACTTAGCATTAATTTTAAAAGAATTAACAAATGTATTCTTGGTTTTTCAGTTTTAGTTTCTAATTCAATAAATATCAATAGATATAATCCACATAAACAAAAGCTCATAAACAAAACCTCTTTGAATGTCCTTGAGAATTTGTTAAGAGTCTAAGAATTTTGAGAACCTCCATATCACAGGAGGCTGGATTTCAGATCAACTGGAATCAGTGTCTCCTCCTGAGCGGCTTAGTTAGCGGTCAGCAGGCAGGAAAGGCCCGACTGGGCACACCCGACTTTACACCTTCACTGGGGATATTTTTTTGAGTGACACAGCCGTTCACCACCACGCGGGGCAGCGGGCAGCAGGGCTTTGGGCTGAGAGCACCGAACCAGGCTCTTGGGTCCAACCCTTGATCAGATCTGGAATCCACAGCCTGGGACCCTGGATCAGTTACTTAGTCTATACAAAACACATAACATGGGTGAACACTGCTACTTACACCGCAGAGTGCAGAGAAAGGCTCAGTGCTTGATGAATGTTGGCTGCTGTTGTTACCACAATCACAACACACTGAGAGCATCTCTCGGCCACCAAGCAAGAGAGCCAGCACGTAGTCTGCCCGAGAAAAACACCCTTGCTCTCAACGCTCACCTTCAGGGACCCCAGGAGGGCCGGGCTGCACCCAGCGGGGCTTCCTGAGTGCAAATGAACTTGGAAAGGAGCGGAGTCCTGGGCTCCCGGCCCTTTCTGAGGTCAGAGAGTAGCCTTGAGTGCAGTCAGTGTGGTATCACTCCCCTGAGTCATAATCAGGAAACGTGGAACAGCCTGCTTCTCCCACAAGGCAGTCATGACAGGGCTATATCAAACGGCAGACACAAACCTGGCACCTGGAAAGCAAACAACCCCTCCACTTGTGTACCTGCCATGAGTGGGCAGCATCTCTACTGAATGAGACAGAATCAGCAGGTGGAGAACTGCTGACCTGCCTTCCCTTCTGCCAGTCCCCACCTCCTCGTGTATCGAATTCTGCTTTTGAGAAGCTTAGTAACTACCGTGCTTCCCTTAAATAAGACGGGGATTTTATTTATTTGGGGGACTGCTGCTGTTCCAGGGCTGAACTTTTAGCTCGCTGTAAAGTTAATGTGCTATTCAATGTTCATTCCAGGCAAGGCTGTGGGGCTGTGTATTCTCTGCCACCCCCAGAAGGCCATTATCTGTAATTGCCCATTACCATGCGTAATTATTTCTCCTGGCATGGTCTACGACCTCTAGGGCTGCATGCGGGTACAGTTAACTGCTCCCTCTTAACCAAATCTGTGAAGGAGCCGTTACTGACCCTCCGTACACTGAATGGTATACTCCAAAGCTGACAAAAGACCCTTTTACAGGCAAACTTATCTCAAATCATGAACATTCAGATCCCCTCCAGATGTCCCTTTCCCACCTCCATGGAGTTCTCCTTCCCCTCAAATAACAAGAAAATAAAGCACAATCAACTCTTCATTATGTGGGGGCTGATAACCCAAACTGGGGATTATCTAGAGTCCTTTATCCTCCCTTCTTTTGCATTCGGCTGCTTAATTGTATCATGCTTTTTAAAGACTACTGGGAGAAGGTGGAGATAGTGGAGGGGAGAGAGAGAGAGAGGGTGAAACCTAAACTTCTAATTCAATATATATGTTCCCACTTCTAGGGTTTTTTGAGTAGGAGGAGGAACTATGTTCAAATCAGTGATTAAGATGAGATTTGGGGATTCCAGGTGCATTTAAAGTATTAATTCTAGAACTGACATTTGGTGACAGAGCCCAAAATGTCACCTTATATTTACCTCACTTTTCAACATTAGCAGGGAAAGAGGAGAGGGGTGGGGGACTACTGGCTGTACACGCAGATGCCAAAATACTCAGCCATCCCTGGCATTTCTGTGTCTTTTCTGCTGCATCACTCAGGTGTGAGGGTGTGAGACATACTCTAAGCTGTTATAACTTTCATGCACAAAAAGCTAGAAAGGAAGCCACCCCATCTTTGTCTAGTCACTAACTGCAACTGCATCCAAGACCATCCACAGAATCTCCATAAGAGATACAACCCTTCACGTGTGCTATTCTGATTTTCATTCTGTCTTTCCTTCCTTTTGAACAAAACTCCTCTGAAATAAAAAGAAAGACTAAAAATAAACATTTGTCTAACCTTTCAACCATGAGTTTTACCAAAGCCAGGTGGGGGAACCACAGAGAATTAAACCTAACATTTTGCAGCAAATCCGACACCAGGGAAGGTATAGGAAGGAAATGTTATCCTCCGTTTCAATCCCTGGAGAAGCTTAAGTGGCAAGTCTAAGGATGCGTATGTAGTTGACAGCAGGACTCCATCTGACACCTCATAATTCACCACCAGGCTGTGTCACCGAGGGAAAAGGAAGCCACTTAGATGTGACCAATGAATACCTTCAGCTAAGACATCTGTGAAGAAAAATACAAATGACCACTAACTATTCACACGCTGGCCTGAAGGTGCAGCAAACACCAATGTCAAGACAGACTCCACAGACAGAGGTCAGGGAGATGACCCTTCCAGAGGGAGATGTCAGGCCAGGCAGGGGCTGAGACTGATGACTTGGTCCAAGGGCACGTCACAGCCCAAACCCCTGACCTGTGGCTCTTCTGACTCACCCCTGGAGCAGCGTGCGCCAGCCCTGGGTCCTGGTTCAGCTCTACTGCTGTGGCCTCGTGGCCAGCTGCTGCCAACACAACTGTGTGGAGCTGACCTCAAAGCACGTACGCGAGTCACTACATGCCGAGTAAAGTGACTGCCCCCAAGCTCCGCCGTCTCTTCATCGTTAACTGCTCCACCACACGTCACTGGCCACAGGGATAAGAGGGCACAGCAAAAAGTGTCACACTTTGATGGTTCCTGCTCCTCATGTAGGGGCCAGAACCCGAATCCCCAGGCTCTGTACAGTCAGAGAAGACTCTGCCAACCGGGTCGCCCAAGTGAGACTTCAACTCAAGACAATGCCTCTCCTTTCTGAGCAGTGACAGCCAGAAACCCATGGCTTTTGAGACTTGCAGAAGCAACAGCTGAAGGGCCATGAGGGCTCTCACACATATACATACATGTGTGTCATACATATGCATACATACATGTGTGTATGCACACACACGTGTACATCTACGTATCAACCAACATCCTAACTGCAAAGAAAATCAAATCTCAGCTGAAACAAATGATTACTAATAGCCAATCTGGGCCTGTCAACTAAAATGTTATCATGACGACTAAGAGACAGGGTGAGTAAACCAGCTGTATCAGTGACCAGCTCCTTACAACTACAGTCACCCTGGCATCATGCACATCTTCACCTTCCAGATCCAGGACGTGTGTTGTGCAGATTTTGTCCCTATGGGTCTCTAGAACTCTTAACATGCTCTCAGAAACTGCATTACACAGAAAGGTCACGGTATCAAAACCATTTGGCAACTCTCCAAATAAACACAGAAGCAGGAACTCTCTGCGTGGGTACAGCCCATGGCATGGTAGGAGGACTACATAAACTCTAAAACAGGGGGCCCGTATCTGCGGCAGAGCAGTCAGCCAACTCTGTGGGCAGCACCGGGTATCATCGGAGGCTGCGTCAACCACCAGCCTCACTCGTGCTTCTCAAGGCTTATTCCATCACAAAAACAATACCGGACTGACAAGTCAGAGAATAAAGATGTCTTCTACTCAACAATAAAGCAAGAGCACTTATCTGAACCCAGCCAACAAAAAGCACATACTCCTGTGCACACACCAGTTTTGAGACGAAATTGTCTGCCCCCACTCCCCACGCCCAGAAAGGAGACAACAACACAGGCAGAGCCTGGAGACTCACCTGAGGCTTGTCTTTTGTCTCTGGACTAGACCCAGCCCAGAAGTGGCAGTAAAGTTGACCTGAGCAGAAACTACAGGGCTGGCACTGAAAGGGTTTGAGAGCTTAAGAGCTGAACTTACTGAAAAGACCACTGTGGATGCTGTCACGGAAAGGACTCACCAAAACATCAACCACAGAGGAGGCGACAGAGCTGCTCTTCCATACAGATTGAGCAGTCACAGTCATTTGTACCAGAGGCTAACTTGTGAGGGAAAGCTCGCAAAAACTCCAAAGTGGCATTCATTCATTCATTCATTCATTCTATACCAATTGGGTGCTCAACGGTTTAATTCTAAAGTACGAAAGGTCATTTTGCGTAACATTACCATATGCAGGTAACTCACCTTAGGTTCAGGTGAGCCTGAAACGAGGAAGCCCAACAACTACTCAGAATGTGTAGGACTTTATTTATTGCAAGTCAAAATACAGGCTGCAGACATGCATTAATAACGAAAATAAAAAATATGTAGACAAGGGGGAAAGACAAATAGTACAACAGGAATACGACACCCTAAGAAAAACTAAGAAAATAATAAGCGACAGATTATTAAATTTGCAGGGACTGAAAACACCAAAATAGGGAGGAGAAACAAAGTCACTGCAGATTAAATATGGAGAGCTTTAAGCCAATTATAAAAGATCAAAGAGAACAAGAGAGGGGAGGAGTAGCTTTACAAGTAACCGAGATAGGAGACCTTGGGAGAAATATGACCAGGGTAAAATCATTACAGTTTACAGTGAAAGTCATCTAGGGATGGCTCCAGAGAGAGATTCACGAGAGGCACTCCTGAGAGAACAGCATGGGTACAGCAAGCAAAGAGCTTTCTATTTGCCTAAGGCACACAACTCCAGAGGGTTGTTTCTTTCTGTGCAGAACCATGACTAGGACTGGCAAGGTGAAGAATGCAACTGAAAAATGCTGTTGGCTTGAGCCGTATTCTGGATTCCATACCATCCATCTGTGGCTAGGAGCCTCTGTGTGGTCTGCAGTCCATGGCCTCATGGGCCAAACAGAGACAACTGCTGTGGAATTAGCAGAAAGCGTATCTCTGAAACTCACTTGACACTTTATCACCTGCCAAAAACTCTGATCTGCCCCCTTTGAATAAGGTCAACTTCTCCCAAAGTCTCAACACTTATTAATTATCCTAGATTTTAACCAAGAACAGCAGAGTCAAGAAAAGAGCTGCTAACGCCAATGATGTTAACTTTTAACTGTAATATCTCACTGGTGGAATAATCTATCATTTACATACATTTTCAGTGGCTACCAATAAAAACTCAATGAGGATGCCACCTGGAAAGAGCTGCCTATGCTGAGAAAGGTACCCTATACACGGAGGAACACGGACTCCCAAGTAAACCCAGGTCTTCAGTCCAGGTCTAGTGTCTTCTTGCACTGATGGGAAAAACTAGCTCTTCACCCTGATTCTCAGTAGTTGATTCTGTGTATTTTTGTTTGTTTGTTTAGCAAATACACTGGATGCTATATAATATCACAGTCAGAAAGCCAAGAACGTACACAGTACTGACAAGGAATGACCACTACAACTCACATTTAAGATCAGGGGTAATGCCTGATTTATCAAATTTTCTTTCTTACCAGAGATTCTACACATTACCATATAATTGTGAGGTTGGTTAAAGCCTATGGTATAACTAAAAATACAAAATGAGAAAATGTAGTATATTAATAATGTAGCACTTACTGAGAAAATAAATCTCAAGACAAAAAAAAGAGAAAAGAGCAGCTCTGGACATCAACTCTTTTGCTTACCATTGTACCTGGATATAAACTGCTCACCTAGCTTAGTAAGCTGGCTGCCTCGTGGGTCCCAAATTACTATCATGACCAGAGTAAGGGAGCTCAGTACAGGCCATGAGCATGGGCTGCGAGTCAGACTCAGGCTGGAATCCCAACTCCACTACTTAAAATATGTGTGATCTTAAGCATGGTATTGAATCTGTTTCTTTATAAGTAGAAAAAATAGTTCCTATTTTACAAAGTTGTTGTAGAGGTTAAATGAGAATATAAATAACAAAGCAGCTAAGACCATACCTGGCATGAGGCAGACACTCAGTAAATGAGGGCTCATAGTACTGTAATCATTATTGTCTCCTTTGAAAACATAATGCCAAAGAGTTGGGAATTCAACAGATTACACACCCAGGCGGCAAAGGATAAAGCACTGCCCGTTCTCTCCCTTTAGACTCAGGAATCAGAACACATCATTCACAGTCGTGCACGGATCCTCAGTTTGAGAAACACCCCTTATTCCTGCCATGCCAGCTCCTGGTAACACAAACTAATGTGAGAATTACATTTCTTTGCATAATCACCCTTTCTACACTCTGCTTCTTCAGTCCTACCCAATTCTCCCCTGCTCCTAGATGCAAGCTTTTGCTGCCTGTCAAACTCCTCTCCATTGCTGTAAATAATCTCTCTCCCTCTTTTATATTACCTTTCAAATATTTATAGACTGTTATTCTCCTTCTCTCCAAGCCATACATCATTTTTGTTGCCCTTCCCCTGGATTCTGTCTAGTTTATCTACATCTTTTAGAAAAAAAACAAACCCAGGTGCTTCATGATGCAAACAGCGCACCCGAAGCTAACAACCCTGAGCCAATAAGGCCCCTTTTCAAAAGCCATCAGAAAATTCTTTGATGTGCTTCTTCCTTTTCCCCTGTAACTCCTAATTCCATCTCTCAGATAAAAACATGGGAGCGCACGACAGGGAGGTGACTACCACCCTCATCCGGTGGATTCAGGGCTCCACGAGGCAACAGCGACAGGGTGGGGTGCCCTGGGACAGCTGCAGACACACTCAAACTTGTCAATGAAAAATTATGCATAGTACATGTCGCTCCTACTTGTGAATTCCTTCCTCATCCACTGCGTTAGAAATGAAGGTGTCAGAATCATGTCCTTGGGACTCCTCTTCCCTCCCCAGCCAGGTCTGTATCAACGTGCCTGCTTCTTCATTCGACAGGCAGGGTCCAAGGTCTGAATCATGTTACTTCGCCCAAACTGAGAGGGGCAGCAAGACAGAGAGGTGCTCTACCTGCCTTGCTGAAGGTAACTTCCTTCTACTCAAGTTCTGGGTAACGGTGTGGTTCTCCAACACTCCCTGCTCCCTTTAAAAAGGGTGAGAGATGGCTAACACTAAAGACATGTGTCAGTACAACTACGAAGACAAAAAGAAAAAAGCAAAGCCAAGAAAATAAGGGGAATGCTTACTCATACTTCGTTGTGTGAGCATTAAGATGGATGCGTCTCAGAGACTCCTGGATGCTGGCGTACGGGCTGGGCTGGAGGAACTGTGAGGGTTTATATACACCTCACCCAGAGACACAATTGGCATGTCAGCTCATGGAGCTAGGTTTTTGAAGGAAAACACACACACACACACACACACACAACAGTTTATGGATATAGGGTGGATCATATCCGGCCTCATTCATCTGCTCCTCATTGTAGTATCTGAAACTTGGGTTTGGTGGCCTGTTTCTGTACTCTGTTGTGGTTTACAAAGTTTTGCATTAAAATCTTAGCTGAGCACCACACGGATTCTATTAGATAAACTGGGAGGCATTATTACTAATATTTTTATCTATTTCACAAATGAGAAAACAGACTACTCTGAGAAATAAATGAACTGCTCAAAATCAAAAAAGGCTGCATAAGAGGCGAGTCTTTGGACACCAGATCTTATGTTCTTTCAAAAACATACAGCTTCCTCCCCAGGTATCAATATAGTTATCCAGGTAAAAGCAAAACTCTGTTTCCAGGTATCTTCTTCTTGAAGACCTTTGATTAAGCCTCTACTACCACATACCATTCTCTTAGAGGGAAATTTGGCACTAACAGACAGGTTAATCTGTTAACTAATCTGACACTAATCTGGAAACTGGTAAATAACAATTAGCCCTCACCCTGGGGGAAGCACAACCCCGAACATATATCAATCAAAGAAGCAGTAAAATCATTTTGAAAGAGTCTATTGGTAACATGCACTCTAATTTCATGTAACATTGGTAAGGATAAGATTAATGTCCAGCAGCCTGGATTATCTGACTAGACAAGTGTATCCCATTCCGCAGTCATGGCTGTGCTGACTTATTATACACCAGACAGTAATATTGGAATCTGCAGACCACAGCTCCAGACTGTATGAATGTAAAATGGTTTAATCACTGGACCCCTTAGCTTAACTTGAGCTCTGCCCATGGTTACACTGAAATGTGGGTATTAACAGAAGCTGGAAGAGTGTGAAGAACATGTCAAGTGCATCTGCTCCACCATGGGGACATTTCTATTTGGCTCTGGTCTGCTGATGGGGAACCAGACGAGCCACAGGCTCCTCCACTCGCCCCCAGAGTGCAGTGACCAGGGCCACCCCTCAGGCTCCTGGCCTCTTCGGTCTGCTCCCAGCCGTCTCAGCTAGTCTTCTGGCTTGAAATACCAAATAGTGTGTGTGGGAGGAGGAATTGCAACTGATATCACAAAGGGCCAATTCCATAATAAACGAGGAGCTCTCAGATAAGAAATTCAATACAGAAATGGACAAAGGACACACAGATGGCTCACAGAAAAAAATACAAATGATCTTGTAACATATGGAAAAATGTTCAGTCTCACTAACAAAGGAAAGGGGAAATATAAACTATATCAACTATATTCATTTTCTATTGCTGTGTGACAAACTGCCTCAAATTTAGCAGCTTAAAACAATGCAAATGCATTATTCTTACAGTTTTCTGGGCCCATCGTCTGACCCAGGTGTCTCCAGGCTGAAATCAAGGTGTTAACAGGTCTGTATTTGTTTCTGTATGCACCAGGGAAGGATCCCTAACCCTGCTGAGTCAGAATGCTGGAAGAATTCAGTTCCCTGTGGTTGTAGGACTGAAGTCCTGTTTTCTACACTGGCTGTCAGCTAGGGGCTGTTTCAAGATTCTAGAGAACTCCTGAAATCTTTGCCAGCAACAGTGATCAAGTCTTTTCCTGACTTTGAAACTTCCTGGCATCTTCTGTTGTGGCATCTCTGGTGCAGCCAGGAAAGGTTCTCCACTTTCAAGGATTCAGGCATTAGAACAGGCCCACCTGGAATCTGGGGTCACCACCCTGCTTGCAGACCCATGAATTAATCACTTCGGCAAAGTCCCTTTTGATCTGAAGGAAACATCTTCACCAGCCCCCGGAACAGAGGTGAGGAACTCTCTGGGGGGCCACTATTCTTCTGACCACCCCACATGTACCAAACTTTCAGACTAGTAAAACCCCATGGAACCTAGCACCGCCAATGCCAGGGCAGCTCCGCTCTGGAAGGAGTGCTGCGGGTGACATCTACCAAAATTAGATGTAAACTTGTCCTCAAAACAGTCCTCCTGTCATTTCTTTCCGGCTCCACTGTCACCACCCTGGTGCAAGCGGCACCCCTTTGCCTGGGCAACTGCACAGTCTTCGTGTGATCCCCCTTCAAACTACACTCCGCACGGCAGCAGAGACCCCTGCAGAGAGTAAACCAGATCACAGCACTCACCGCTGCAACACTCCAATGACTTCCCACGGCACTCACCATAAAATCCCAACTCCTTCTGTGGCCTCCAAGGGCGAGCGAGTTGTAGCCCCAGCTATGTCGCCCTGGCTCTCAGCGCTGAGCATACCAGCCTGCATCCTGCTCTAGGAGCCGCCTCACCCTGCCTGCAGGGCTCCTCCTCCAAACCCTGAGCACAGTGGCTCGCTGTCACTCAGGAGGGGCTCAGACTTAGTCCCCTCCCGGGGCCTCCTTCCCTAACCTCCCTGTCAATGCCACGACCCCTGCAGACACAAGCATCCCATCACCCTGTCTGTCTCCACAGTGCTCGTACTTTCTGAAAGCATCTTGCTCACTCACTGGTGCACTTGTTTATCCACTGTCTTCCCTGCTAGATGTGCAAGATCCCCAAGAGACAGATGTTTTAGGCACTGATGTATACCCCGGGCCTAGAAAAGGGTCTGACCCAATGCAGTCACATAGTGAATATTTGCTGAATAAATGAAAAATGAAACAGGTGGAAGAAAGGGAAAAACAGAGGGAGGGACTCTGGCCCAAACAGTCAACTTATCAGCAAAGATGAATTCAACTCAGTTCAGCAAACATTTACTAGTGTTAGATGGATCCAATCTGCTTCCCAGAATTACTGCATATGCTGTATTTTGGATAAACCCTCAACTGCAGGACCAGAGTAAAGGGTGATGCAAAAATAGGGAGTAGCTTTATAAATGCTGAAATCAATACCAAGTCAGATGGGAGCATACACTGGACTGGGCTGACTCTGGGTGTGTGAAGCATATTTGAGAACTCTCACTGCCAATAAACATCAGAAAATATGCTATTACTTGGATACTGAATTGACACTTCCTTCTGACAACAAACGAGCTACCGATAGCCTATTTTAAGAGTGTCTTGTGCATTTTTTTCTGAGAAGTATGCTCAGTGGTATTGTACACTAAGACAGGATTAGTGATTGTAAACTCCACCAACAGACATAAGAGACCAGAGGAAACTGCGTTTGAAATACAATTTGATTCAGCAAATTTGGTCATTACATTGAATTTTTTTATAAGTTGAAATGTAAGACACCTTTAGATTGAGACAAAAATTCATACACACACTTACAGAGCTGCTTGGGACTACTGCCAAAGGAACCATGACTAGTCAAGAACCAGTGAGACAGCAGCCAGAGCCCCCAGGGCCCACGGGCTTCACGGCACTTCACAGAGCATTTCTAGGCTCAGAGCCCAGATCACCTTGCAGAGGTACAGAATTCACAGTATCGCGCATCAGGCCTTACTCTGGGCCCCCTTCCCTACTGGCCTCGGCCCTCTGAGAAACTTTCCTAGAGTTTAAAAGTCCTCATTACCCCCAGAGGCACGGATTAGACTGGTGTATGGACTTCCCCGGTGGCTCAGCTGGTAAAGAATCCACCTGCAATGCAGGAGACCCCGGTTCGATTCCTGGGTTGGGAAGATCCCTTGGAGGAGGGCATGGCAACCCACTCCAGTATTCTCGCCTGGAAAATCCCCATGGACAGAGGAGCCTGGCGGGCTACAACCCATGGGATTGCAAACAGTCGGACACAACTGAGCAACTAAGTGTAGCATATGAACAAGGACAGAAGTCAGCAATAAAGCAAAAACTGCAGACCTGGGAGAAGGGAGAAAGGAAAGAACAGATGTTGACAAGATAAAAGCAATCATCTCCTATGAGTCTACAGGTGATTCCAAAGGCCAAGAAAGCCAAGCTAACAAAAGAGGCTGTGTTCAGCAAAAAGGCCATGAGAGAGACAGAACACGGAGCTCTCACTCTGAAGATTTAGACTTTCAGTTTGGGAAGATAAATCCTGGAGAAGGATGGTGAGGATGGCTGCACAACAATGTGAATACACTTATTGCCACTGAACTGTACACTCAAAAACAGTTAAAATGGTCAATGTTATGTTATGTATATTTTGCCACAATAAAATCTTTCAAAAATAAATTAGCTAGTAAAACAACAGATGAGACAGAAAGGCATTCACAAGATCCAAAGAGCAGTATGTGGCTGAGGGGGTGGTCAATGGACAGGATCCCTGAACCAGCAAATAACCAGGACCAAGAGTCAAGGACTCGGGGGACACTGTGGAGCAGACAGAAGAAACAGCTGACACAGATGAGCTTCCTGACATTCCAAAAGTCTCCTATGGGAGCAAACGCAAGGCTGCACTGCACTACAGCAGTAGCTTGCGGTACCACCTATGAAAGTTTTCCAAGGCTATCAACAGCTATGACAACCTATGAATGACCCTCTTCTCACTGGTAACGTGCAGAACAGCTCTCTGTTCTCCCCAGCTCTCAGGTTTCTCTTCTGCTTTCCATGGGAGTGATGGCAATCTTCTACTTTTAGAAACCCAAAGATAAAAATTATTCTTGCTAAGTTTCTAGGGCAATAGAATTCCCTCTCCCTTGTTCTGGGGAAATGCTTGTCACCCAAGGTCTAGAAAGTTGCTTAAATCCTTCAGAAACAAACCAATGTCTCTATCAGCCAATAATACAACAAAGAAAACCTGTCACCAGGTTATTCCGTGGTTTAATTCCTCAAACACTATTCCTTTCACTATAAAATATATGTGATAATGAGGGAAAAGAGGAAATTTTTTAAAAGCAATATTAACATATTAATATTTCTAGTGATAATAAGATGCAATCCCAGAGAATCCTCCGTGATCTAAACTTCTGGTCACCAAAGACCCATTGACTGGGTTTTGTATCTTTATAGTTTCTGCCAGGATGAAGGCATGCTACCTTTTCATTTTAAAAAACTTTAGCATGAATTTTCTGAAGCTCTCACACCGCTGGTGGGAATGTAGTAAAACAGTGCAGCCTCTTTGGAAAACACTCTGACAATCCCTCAAAAGGTTAAACATAGTGTTACCGTGTGTGTGTGTGCTAAGTCACTTCAGTCATGTCTGACTCTTTGTGACCCTATGGACTGTAGCCCGCCAGGCTCCTCTGTCCATGGGATTCTCCAGGCAAGAATAATGGAGTGGGTTGCCATTTCCTCCTCCAGGGGATCTTCCTGACCCAGGGATAGAACCCACTTCTCTTATGTATCCTGCACTGGCAGAGAGATTCTTTACCACTAGCACCACTTGGGAAGTGTTACCATATGCCTCAGAAATGGTGCTCTTTTGAATATACTCAAGAGAATGAAATATATATTAATACAAAACTGACACCAAAATGTTATGGAAGCATTGCTCATAATAGCCAAAACGTGTAAGCAACCCAAAAGTCCATCATCTGATGAATTAAAAAACTCGCCATATCCATACAGTGTGAGTATTATTGAGTTTTTAAAAAGGAATAATAAATATTAATACAGGTTACAATAGGGTAAATCTTGCAAACATCAGGCTAAGTGAAAAAAGTCACCTATGACCCCAGTGTAGGAGCAGATGGAGATGACTACTGACGGGTAGAGTTTCTTTTAGGAGATGAAAATGCTCCACAATTAGATTACAGGGATGGCTGCACAGCTCTGTGAATTTACTAAAAAAAAAAGTACCAAATTTTACACTTTAAACAGACAAAGTGTACAGAATATGAATTATACCTTAGGCTGTTAAACTAATTTGAATTTTTAGGCATTTAAAAAATCAGAAACACTTAAAAATATCACCAAAATTGCAGATTGATCACTGATTTTACTCTGTATCTGTAGGTGGGTTCATCACTAACACAGTGTTTTAAAACAAAACTTCAAATTTAACTGTCATTATGAATTTATTCAGCAAAACTTTACTAACCATGTACTACAAAGCCAGGTACTGTACTATGCACATAAGTTACATGACGAATAAAATGCAATCCCTGCCCTTAAGATTACACTTTCACAATGGAGACAGAAGAGAAAAACCAGTCACACGCTTCTTTTGACTTTTACATATGCTGTTATAAAACTAATTTGTTAAAAAAAAAAACTAATTTGTTATTGTACAGCACAGGAAAATATAGTCATTATTTTGCAATAACTTTAAATGGACTATGATCTATTAAAATATTGAATCACCATGTTGTACACCTGAAACTAGTAATACTGTTAAGTCAACTATACTTCAGTTAAAACTAATTTATAACTTTAAACCCTGTATTTACCTTTTTTGATGGCTCCAAATTTTCATTCTAGCCAAGGTAGACCAGTAGGCTACTTCCTATATATTTTGTTGTCAATTTCTTTATAGAAATACTGTCTATGGAGAATTTCTATCAAGTCAATTAACTGCTATATTTGACATGTAAATAGAGACTGCCCTTAGAATGAATAAAATTGATTGAGATGCTATGTAAAACACTAGGCTATCAAAATGATCAGTACAATTAATCTTAAGGGTTTTCCTTTATTCAAGCCTCCTATTCTTACTTCAGTTTAAGGAGATTCATTTCATTAAACATCCTGGAAATTTCTTTGACTCTGAAAATAAAATTTGGGAGTACTTTTATCTGAAGGCCTTTTTAAACACAATTTCCACATCTTTCATTCTACTTGAAATTGAGCTCTGTCTAAAGTCAAATGGAGCTCATCTCATGTAAGTGGCCAGAATCCTAGAAATATTGGCTCTCAAGCCAATTTGGGTAAAATGTTTTGGATTTTCATATGAAATGCTTCTTTCTGTGCAACATGGAAAAGTGTGAAGATAAAAACTGAAGTAGTTTAAATAACTCCATAGAAGATTTTTAGAGCAGCAAAACTGCTTGGTATGATACTATAAAAATGGATACACACCATCATTTATTCACAGAATGTACAACACCAAAAGTTAACCCTACTGTACACTATGGACTCTGGGTGATGGTGGCATGTCTGTGTCGGTCATCAGTTGTAACAAATGTACTTCTGGTGGGGGATGCTGATAATGGGGGCATTGTCTATGTGTGGGGGCAGGGGATCTATGGGCAATCTCCATACCGTCCTCTAAATTTTGTTGTAAATCTGTAACTTCTCTAATGAATAAAGTTTATTTTTAAAGAAACTTAAATAACTCAACATCTTTAATTGTTAGTTCATGAGTCCTTTTTCACTGGCAAAAAACTGCATGGGGACATTATTCCATTTTAAAACTACCACATTGCATGTCTGTACAGCATTTGAACCCTTAGAAAGTACACAACCAGGAAGGCCTGTGCTGCCTACCAAATGAGTTCTTTCTCTGTGCTGAATGAGTTCTTTCTATGTGCTGAAGTGGAATTACTCCTAGCTAAGGAAGAGAAGTGAAGGAGGGTGTCCCGTCATTATCAGACGCAGACCTGGCTGACCTAACAGAGGAAAGGTGAGTGACAGGTCACAGGCCCTGGGCAGTGGGGGGAGGCCTGACATGCAGGAGGTGGCTCAATACGGGGGAGTGTGAATGCGAGTGTGTGTGTGCAAGCCTGGGGTGCTCCAGAAGGGAGGGCCCCAGGAGATAACATTCAGGTTCTCACTTACAAAGGACACGTGTGCCAAACCAAATTCTCCACAATGCAGCCCTTCATCTGACAGCTCTGCACAGAAGAGCCGAGAATTATGGAGACTTTAGCATGAGCTCCAGGTAAAATGGCTTTCTACTTGCTGCACAGGAGGCTAAGGAAAAGCAAAATACAGCATGAAATAAAACAGGAAGGAGCCCACATGTCGAAGATGGGGAATGCTTCTAAGATTTTTTTTTCAAGCTAGCTGATAACTTTCAAAATATATATATTAACATATATTATGCTCATGAGATTTTTTTCAAGTCAGTTGATAACTTTATATATATGTGTGTGTGTGTATGTATATATATAGCTAAAATTTAAAAAGTAAAACCATAGAAATAATGCTGAAGTTGTTATTAACTCATGGTCATTTATAACCAAAATTGCTCACCTTTTTTTCTGGATACCTCCAAAATGGCTGGGAAGAAATCATTTGTTAATTGATAGTACACCTATTAGCATATCTGATCCTGTTAATATAAAAGATAGCAAGGAACAGTGCATTTCTTCAAAACGTTGTTCCTTCACCGTGTTACCCACAATCATAGAATCTTTTATATCCATTGTTTGAGGAATCATCCGGCAGTGTTTTGCTCTAGCTTAGCCAATCTTCAGCTAAGGATCGCAGAGACTGTGCTAAGTTAACTTACTCAGAGGGATCAGCTCTCCAATAGATGAAACGACAATTCAGCAAATTCAATTTCTTTCCCAGTGGCCTCAGGATTCAGCCAATAATCTTGGCAATAATTCTTGGGCACTTTCAGGAGCCAAAAGGAGATAACTAAGAAGCCTCAAGGACATAAACATCTACTGGATTTCACTAAGCCACTGCCCTTGCAGACACCCAACATCACGTATTAGAAAGAGAAAGTGAGCAACTTGCCCCCTCGTGGGAGCCAGTTGGAGGGCTGCACTGTTCCATGACAACTACAACTTTCACCTTTCACAAAATAACTGCAAACCCTAGCCTTCTACATTGATATAAGGGAATACCAGGCCATTAGAAAATGCCATGGTTTTAAATTAAAAAAAAGAAAAAAACTACACAGAGCGGGAGCAATATACTCCTGCTATATTAAATATATACATTATATATACACACACACACACACACACACACACACACACGAAGACAATAAACAGACAAAGCTAACACATGTAAGCTTACACAAATTACACATGTAATTCTGGGGTAACAAACAGAAGACCCACAAGTTGGGGATTGGAACATAGTCATTGAGTGTGTTTTTGTACTCAATAAATGTTTACCAACTCCTGAATAAAGTTAAATGCTATTTTAAAGAAATTCTTACCTCTAGAGATGTAATATTAATTACAAGTTTGTCAGTAGCACACTGGGGTAGGAAGTGGGACACCCCACGTGCTACATAAAACTTAAGGAACATCCTTCAACCTGTCTCATCTGCTTCACTCTCTCTCCCCCTCTCTTCCCCCTTCCCTCCCTCCCTTCACTGCCTTGTCTCTCTCTATATATACAGTTTAATTCTACTGGCATTTCTGTTTTTCTCTTGCTCATGTTCCAGTTCAGAAGTTCACAATCCCAGCTCAAGGGCTTTGGTGGAAGTCCTGTGAGTGATGATGATGGCGAGGCTCCTGCCCTGCCAGGATGAGCTGGGCTGGTTTGGGAGGGCCCATCTTCCGAGACGGACAAAGCCTCCTGCCCTCAGTTGAGCCCGGGGCACCACACACCACTGGCTTCCACACACCCTCCCTTGGAGCGTTGGTTCAAGACTCTGAAATGACTCCAAGGTCCATCAGCTCCAGGAGCGAAGAAGGGAATCTGGTCACATCCTCCTTGACCCTGAACCTTCTGTCATGCTCCTCTGCTGCTTGTATTTGTAACTTTCCCTATCACCACTCTGAAATGCCCTGCAAGAACTTCTTGGTCATTGTGAACTCCATCTAGCCTGAAATCCTTCAAGGCTTCACCATGCTGGGGTGTAAAATCAAACTCCGATGCCCCTTTCCATGAAGTGCAATGTGGGATACAGCAGGGAAAGCCAAGTTCACCCCTGGTTCCCAGCGAAATGCCCAGGACTGATGCTGATCCATCACGGGCCTGTCCCTGTGTCTCTCCCCGTGAACACCACTGGCTGCAGCTTTCTGTGCCAGCCAAGAATGGTGCTGCCTCTGACATGTTCCCATTTGCCCATAAACTCTAAATCTCATCTGATGATTAAACCATAAACTCTAATCACAACTGTCCGTTTTCCAAGAAAACACAGCAACTATTCCCACAGCATCCCTTCACAGGCAGGTGGCAAATCCGTGGACTCTGAGATGGGACAGACCTGGACTGAATTCCAGCTCAACTCAGCTTTATTCTGGGGCAGTTTCCTTACCACCCGTTTCCCTTATCTGTAAATAGGAATAATAATTCCTACTTCATAAGATGTTTCTGAACATCAAATGAGCTACTCCCCTCTCTACTCCTCTGGCACCCCCACCTCCATCCCCGTATCAGACCTCCAGCTGAATCCACCAGGTCTGCCCTGACCCGATATTATCTTCTGGTAATTAGATACAGCTTAAAATCCCAAAGTGCGAGAATCATATTTCTGATAGATATACCCCTTCCTTCTTATGAAAAGTAAAGTTCTGAAACTGCTATAAATGTATTTTATGCACGACCAAGCTAAAACAAGAAAATAATACCATTCCCTTTGTTAGCTAGAGATTCTGTAGCCCCTGGCACACACCCAGGGACAGGTACGCAGACACACCTATCTGCAGCAGGTAATGTAACTGTCTCTCACCTGTCTTCTTTGGTGCCCTCTAATCTTCTTCCTTATAATAATCAAGACTCTGAGGATCTTAAAAAGCCTCAAAGAGCTCATCCCTCATTTTTGGGAAGAGGAAACAAGACCACCAGAGAGCGTAAGTGACTTGTCCAAAACTGCACAGCTAGTTAATGACAACTAGGCAGCTGACAACTTTAGCCCAGTGATTAAGCACAGAAAACTAACTCTTGAAAAGTTTACTTAAAACTTACTCCAAGGTTACATTTCATGGAGCCTTAGAAGGCTCAAGATTCTGTGAATCTCAGCGTGTATGTTTAGTATGAAATATATGTCTTTATATTTGCCAATGGGATGTCACAGAGCCTAGTTTGGGGAGTTTCTTAGAGCCCCTGTATTTGAGACCAATGCCATTAAATGGAACTTAGTGAGAAATGGAAGCGCACACTATCCATATAGCCGGCTTTAGCTACATATGTGCCTGTTGAACATCTGAAATATGACTAGCGCAACTGAGGAACTAACTGTTTAAAATTTTTAATTTTATTTTCACTGTTGTAAAATACATGCAACATAAAAACAAACATCTCAACCACCTTTAAGAGCACAGTTCAGTGATACTAACTACATTCATGATGTATTGCGACCATCACTATCATCCATCTCCACAGCTCTTCCCATCTCCTGAAACTGAAACCCTATACTCATTAAACAATAACCTTTTATTCCCCTTTCCCCCCAGCCTATGACAACCACCAATCCACCTTCTGTCTCTATTATTTTGACTACTTCAAGTATATAAATGGAATCATACAGTATTTGTCTTTTTGTGACTGGTTTATTTCACCTAGCGTAACATCCTCAAGGTTCATTCGTGCTGTAGCATGTGTCAAAATTTCCTTCCTTTTCAGGCTAAATAGTTGTTTTGTTTTTTTTTTTTTACCACATTTTGCTCTTCTATTCATCTGTGAGTGGACACCTGAGATGCTTCCACATCTTAGCTATTATGCATAACGCTGCTATAAACATGGATGTAGAAATACCTCTTTAAGATGCTGTTTTCAATTCTTTTCAGTATGCATTCAGAAGTGGACTTGCTGGATCATGTGATAATTCTATTTTTAACTTCTGAGAAACCACCATACTGTTTTCCATAGCAGCTGTACCATTTTTACAGTCCTACCAACTGTGCACAGAAGTTCCAATTTTTCCACATCTTCACCAATATTGTTATTTTCTGGTTTTTTGATGGTAAGCATCCTAACTGGTGTGAGGTGGTATCTCACTATAGTTTCAATTTGCATTTCCCTAATGACTAATTCTATCAAGCAACTTTCCTTGAGCTCTCTACCACTTGTATATCTTCTCTGGATAAAAGTTTTAATTTTACTTCACTGTAATTAAATTTAAGTAGCCCAATGAGGCTAGGGGCTTCCATGTTGGACAGTGCAGCTCTAGAGCACCATGATTCTCGAGGTCATTCACACATCCAGTGCAGTAAGCACTGTGAGATTTGGAGGTAGATGGATCAGTTCAGATACTTTCTAGTTTGACAGATGTAGCCAGTCACTAAAACTTTTTATACCTCAATTTTCCAAAGTATAAAATAGAATTAACACCTCCTTCTTCTAAGAATGAAATGAATTAGCATACATCTATAGCCCCTGATATAATCTTAGGGCATGACAGAGAATTTAAGCCAATGAGACATGCCTTGCCTCAATTCCAGTGTCCACTGAAACTCAGAACCTAGAATCTGGTTTTTTTAGATATGCTCCCCAAGTGGACTGCAATCCTTCCCAGAGAAAGGACTTTCAGCTTTAGGAAACAAGGATTTTTGGCTCCCACCAGGAGGATCCCGTGAATGGAAGGGCTGACTGAGATGAATTCTGGACTAACTTCTCTGGCATTCTGTGATTTTTGACTCGGTCCAGATTTAGCCTTGGCAAAAAAAACAACAGGAAAGTGAAGCTGTCTAACTTCTGGTTCTAGAATTCGGGCCCACCTTCTTTGTGAGGCAGCCAAAACAGACCTTCAGAGGGAGGATCTTTTCAGAAACTCTCTAAGCTCTGCATGTGCTTTGGGGCTCCGAACCATCCCAAGTCTCTGTCTTTGTGGCCACACCCTTCTTCCCTCCAGCTGGCCCACAGGCTTACCTGAAGCTGCCGTGGTCGGGGTGCTGGCCGGTGTCGGCTGCGAGGAGCTGCTGCTCTCAGTCATCAGGCATGGGTTGCTGCCGCTGTTCTCTCTCTTGACGATCAGCTCAGCCGAGCTGGGCAGCGGGATGGGGTGACTGATCCCCAATTCCTCTTCCTGGGCCTGTTGCCGTCTCAGGGCCACCTGGAAGCACAGGGCAATGGGTCACCCTCCAGCACCCCAGAATAACTCCTACGGCTTCGCCAAAACCACTAAAGCCCCACTCATCCCAAACAGCTCCATCCATTACCTCCAGGGAGAAGGTCTGAGAATCCCTCATTTCTTTTTTTTTTTTTTCCCCCCTCATTTCTTTTCATAGCCACCCAGGTAACTCTGATGTGCAGCCAAAGCTGAAAAATGGATGAGAATCAGAGGTCCTTTAGAGCTTTGAGTGAGTGCTCAAAAACTTTTCAATAAACAAATGTGTACGTAGACTAGGAGGAAAGATTGGATGAGAAAGAGCTGCAGAGTCAGCAGAGGAATTCGACGTGAAGAGCAGAAGTCAGCACTGACAGATTAGGAAGGAAGGAGAATGGGATCACTTCCACAAACACGTAAAAGGCCGCTGTATTAGGAACCACGACCAGACCAGTGAGATACAGTAAAATTAGATTAGATTAGATCCCAAGGTACTCACTGTTTAAAAGGAGAGACAGGAAGCAAGCACGCAACTACAACTCAAGACAAACCGCGAACCACCACAGGACAGGCACAAAAGGGCTTTAAGTGCAAGGATGGGCAGAGGTGGTACTGGAACAGGGCGGTGCAGAGCAGCATGAGTGAAGCCTGACAGGCAAGGATGAAGAGGCAGGACTCCCCGAAACATGGGAGCAGGGAAGACTATGAAGGCAGGGTCTGCTCAGGAAACCCTCAGAGCCCTGTTCTGTGGGGTGGAGGGATCGTGGAGGGAAGGAACAGGGGCAAGGGGGCTGCAAATATGGTGCTGAAGTCCCTGGAAAAAAAGGTGGCGCTGGAGATGGAAAGAAAAGGAAAACGCAGGTGTGATATTCCCCAGTGGGGGCTGGAAAGGACCCAGCATACCTAAGACACTCCTCATGGTCCCTCTTCTTTTAAATAACAGGGAAAGAAAAATAAAAATAAATAAATAAAAAACAGGGAAAGGTTGAAAAGCTGTGTCCAAAAAAAAAAATTGTATTTTTGTTTACAAGTAACCAAAAAAAGGTGGACATTCTGTTGAAACTGACCACTGGTGATAAGGGAACAAGAAAGCAAAGCACCTGTACCTCAGAGGCTGAAATACAAGCCAAAAAGTTGACATCAAAATAGTGAACCAGAAGCATAACTACAATTTACAGGCTGTTTTAGGAAAACTGTAGTCTAAATTTAGAAAGATGATTAACTTGGAAGTAATTTTACTCCTAACAAGAGGAGTCTTCAACCCTTTAAAAAAAATCTTTGAATAATCAATTAAGATTAAATAATTAAGTTTAATTCTTGAATTTTCTATTATTAACCAACAGATTATTAGAAACAGAAATATTAGAATATCAGAAACAGAATATTTAGAAACAGAATATTAAGGATTTGACCACAAATGTTTAAAAGAATACCCATGAACTTGTGAAGTATGTCAATGCAACAAAAAAGTGCACTTTAGGGCCTGGTTTACACAAATCTCACATATGCACACAACATACAGACTATTATATAGTCCATAAACTAAAAACACTTTTACAAAGACCTCTCCAGGGCTCTTAGGAAATGCTATTTAAATAGGGAAGGTGAGGCAATTGATTTAAAATGCAATTATTTTAGGGTCTTATTTAAGATCAATTTCAAGCTATTTTAGAATGACTAAAAATGGCTGTTACACGGTTGTTTAAAGGATTTCACTCAGCACAGCACAAACCTTCTGGTGTGGAAAATATTGACGTTTTATACTATTAAAATAATTTTGAGTTCCTTTTGTTTTTAACATAGTCAACAGCCTCCTTACAAATTAGCACTCCTACTAATACAGCTTATTCAAACTTAATGACCCTACTTGGATGCATATTTTTCTTACATTTTGAGAAAAATCCCCCTCCCAAGCATACTCTCCACACTAAATATTAAAGCCAGCAGCTAAATATTCAGAAAAAAATTTCTACCTACAAAAACAATTAAATGTCATAGGTTTTTTTTTTTCCAGTAAGTTCACTGTGATGCATTTAAATGCTATATTCAGAGTATTCTTTTCATCCACTATAGATTAAGCTAAAAACCAACAAAGAAACCAAGTAAAACAACCTGTATTTCCATGACTACCCTCACAGTCTGTGAAGACCGAATCTAACTATTTTTAAACTTTTTTTTTAAATGGGTGTATATAAAAAGTATAATCTCTAAGAATGTGAAGTCCTGTTCAAGGCTCCTACTGGTATCATTTTCAGTGGAGGATATTTACCCGTTCCTAACCAAAAGGAGCACGTCGTTAGTAAACATTTCTTTGTAATATTTCATTGTAAATAACCTGTTTTAAAAGGATGGAACAACTTTTAACTGGAAAGAATTTGTATTATTCTCTTCTAAAAATTCTTTTAGGATACCAACGACTTTATTTCTGTTACGGTACAAAAGTACTGCCCTGCTTGGGACGCTTTAAAAAAACCCCACACACCAGGAACAGCAGACAAAACCTCAAATGCTTGCATTTTCTCCTCTCCGTGGATGTTTAAAATTCTTAAGTGTGTTTTAAAACATACTCAAAGTAACCTGTACTTGAATATCTTCGGGCGAGACAGCAAACTTGAAAGCGCAAATGAAATTTCCCTAGTGCTCAAAATGGCTGAGCCAGGATGCGCCGCGGCGAATACGAAAAAGAGCGCCAAGAGCATAGCCAGGACCACGCCGCGCCGGCGTCCGTTAGAGAGACTTTTCCAGAAAAGCAGTCTCCCGCCGCAACGCTTTATCCGCAGAAGCTGCGGCCAGCCGGGTCTCTGCTTTCCCCGAACCCAGCACCCCGAGAAGGCACCGTCCAACACCCCCCCCCCCCCCAATTATAAGGGCACCTCCCTGCTCGGGGAGGAGTCAGGGATCCGAGGGGGAAAGACCCCCAACTCTGTTCAGAGTGAGGTCGGATGCCCCCGGCTCCCCGAAGGGGCAAACACCACAACTCGCTGCTGGAGGCGGAGTCAGAAATCCCGGGGACCCTTTCCCCAGCAGCGCGAACCCCGCAACTCCCCGCTGGGCGATGAGTTTAGGGACCCCGGGGACTCCCAAGCAGAGCGAACCCTGCAACTCTCAGCTAGCTCTGAAAGAGGAAGTCAGACAGCCAGAGGATCCCCGAAGGGGCGAACCCCACCATTCCCGCTGGGTCAAGGATCCGGAGCTTCGGGAGCCGAGTGAACCCCGCACCTCCCTGGCTCCGCCTGCGGCATCGGAGACGAGTCCAGGCCCTCGGAGCGCGGCGTCCGCGGGTGACTAGGACCCCGGCCCCGAGCGCGCAGTGGCTGTCGGCAAGAACAGCCACTTCCTTCCGAATCCGCGCCCCACGTGGCGTCCCCGGGACCCGAGGGGCTTTACTCGAAAAATTCGGGGCTGAAGCCCGGTTCCGGACGCCCGCACTCACCTGCGCGGCCATCACGCGTTGTCTCTCTGCGATAAGGTTGCATTTCTTACACTGGCAATCCCGCCACATGCAGAAACGCTTGTGGCCCTTGAGCGGCGACGCGTAGCCGTGGTTGCGGCACCGCGCGCACTTGGGCAGCCGCGGAGACTTCTTGCCCGACGCTCCGGAGCCGCCGCCGCCGCCACCGCCGCCGTCACCGCCGCCGCCGCCGCCGCCAGCGGTCCCGGGCGGCGCCCCGGCCGCTCTGCCGAAGCCCCCGGGCTTGCCCTGCGGTGGTGCCCCCGGGGTGTGTGGGGCCTCCGACGGTGCGCCATCATCGTTGGGCATGGTGCCCCAAGGAGTAGCGCAGACTCTCTGGTAGCTGCAAGCGGGGCACCCGGCCGACGGCGAGGCTGGCGAGGAGGCGGCGTAGGACGCGTACGTTCTGCAGCGGGAGGTGCAGCTGGACTGGCGAGGTCTGGACTCGCAACGCCCAGAGAGGTGGGGGGTTGTGCCCTCTTTTTACGCGCTCGGGCGCGCGCGGCACAGAACTTTTGGATACTTTTCAGAACGTTCCCGGGACTGCCTGGGCGGGAGAGAGCGCTAAGGAGCGCCGTCACGCCCACCCAGCCCCCAATTCTCGCCCCTGTGTTCCCTCTGCGTGCAAGCTTGCAGAGGCTGCAAACACCGAGGGCACTGCTGGAGGGCTGCTGTGAGCGCACGCGTGGAGCAGAGGCGCTCCCCGGGGCGCCCAGGCCAGCTGCCAGAACACGCTGCACGAGGGAGCTGCGCTCCAGCTCAGCAAGGTAGCTGTGCAGGCTGATGGGAGGAGGTGCAGACCCCGCTCTGGAATCCTCCCGCTCCCTTCCCCCCAGTGACGCCCTTCTGCAAGTTCCGTAGGACCGACTTTGGCAGAGGCCAGCTCAGAAAGCAGTTTCTTCCTCATTTAAGATAAGTCTGAGGCTGAAGGCCTGAACAAAGAGAAACCTCTGCCCTTATATCAGCAAATAAGACCCACGGTGGGAGAGTGGGTCCATGCGCACCCCAGATCGGACCTGTTCTCCAGTTGCATCTTCCTGCACCCGCGTTCACTTGCTCAAGAGATTTCCACCTGCTGGCTGCATATGACTTTCAAATCTAGAGTTCTAGTCCTTACTTTTCTCTTCAGCGGCTTACAGCTTCTTGCCTTTGAAGCAGCTTCACTTAGGATCTGCAAGCACTGGAAATTCGGTCTTTTAATAACCTCTGTTGGAGTTGCGAGGGACAGAGATGAACACATTTATCAAAATTCATTCCACACTTAAGATCTGTGCATTTTAATTATACCTCCAAAAAACCCAAATCCTCTTACAGCCTTCCCCTCACTGCCACTCCCCACCATTCTTGTCTTCTCTCTGCACTTGCATAGCAAATCCAACCCATTCTTCCTGCACACACAAGTGTCCCTCTCAAGCCAGCCCTCCTCATATCTGAATCTCTGCAGTAGCATCTAGCTGGTCTCACAGTTTCTTAGTCTTCCAGTATATTCCATATTCCATGCACACAGCAGTTGGCTCCTGAAATGGTTTTGTGTTTTCCACATGAAAAAAAGAAGCTAAGGACCCGAGGCTGCATCTTAAAGGACTTCGAAAGATCTCCCTCTGCATTTTTCAGCCTCATATATTGAGTAGTTTACCCGTCCGCTTAGAGGAGCTTTTCGTTGATTTTTAGGCACCCTTTTTGTTCAGTGCCGTGTCTCTCACCTTGGGATGGCCATTGTCCAGTCGGGGGTTGGGGGCTGCCCTTCTGTCTCTCCCCGGCTTGACTTGCTTCTCCCCAGTGTTGGCACTCTAGTTCCAAATTCTCGGCCCTGACAGGAGGAGTTAGGTCCCCAAAGGATCCTGCCATCCCACTTGACTTCTCATCAAGATGTTTGTCTATTGCCCCTCTCTTTTAGCAGATGAGGCTTCCCTGATAGCTCAGCTGGTAAGGAATCTGCCTATAATGCAGGAGACCCCTGTTAGATTCCTGGGTCGGGACGATCCCCTGGAGAAGGGATAGGTTACCCACTCCAGTATTCTTGGGCTTCTCTTGTGGCTCAGCTGCAAGAATCTGCCTGCAATGTGGGAGACCTGGGTTTGATCCCTGGGTTGGGAAGGTCCTCTGGAGAAGGGAAAGGCTACCCACTCCAGTATTCTGTCCTGGAGAATTCCATGGACTATATAGTCCATGGGGTCGCAAGGCACTGGACTCGACTAAGCAACTTTCACTTTTTAGCAGATTAGCATTTTCAGCCCTGAGCTCTGAAATCTAGACTGCCTTTCCCATTCTTATTCTGAGGCCCCTCTCACAGGCTCTTTCCCTCAGCCTGGATTTTCTCCATTAGTTTCCTCACTCTGAAAATTATTTCCTAAAGAAGCATCTAGCTTTACACGATACCTCATATCCTACCCATCAAGCCAGCAAAACTTTACTTAGGACAGGGGCCAGGATGCAACCATTCGTCTCAATCTGGAGCTTGTTAAATGATAACCACTATTTTGTTCAGGAATATCCATCAGACTTTCATTAAAACACACATACCAATTACTGTTATCTACTATTTACTTTTCTTTTTCCATATTTCCATTTTAATACATTACCCAAAGCTGCATCACTCTCAAGGCCAAGTCCAGTTCCAGAGGATGAAGTCAATGCCAGAAGCAGCAGCTGTCAAATCCCAAATTACAGGCGAACACATGTTTCTTTTTTTTTTTTTTCACATGTTTCTTATGAGCATCCCCTCACTAGAGTCTGTGGTGGAGGGACTTAAGCCTCCTACAGGAAATTTGGGGCTAGGAAACTGTGTGACCAAGATATTAAACATAAAATGTTGTGATGAAGTTAATAACCTAATAAAGTTTCTATTCACAAACCACAGAGAAGGTACCAGACACAAGACAATACAAAAGGAAAATGGGAAGACCTCAAGGATGAACAGAGTTGTCCTGAATATTTTGAATAGTTTGGCCCTGTTGTCTCCTTTCTTCCCTCTCTTCTTTCCAAAACAAAACTCTGAAGTATAATGGTGCAGATCTGTACTGATCTGCAGATTTACTGAGGTGCAGATTTACTGAGGCAGAAAGACGTCCAGGGCATACTGATAAGTGGGAGGAAGAAGGGAGTTCAATTATAAAACATGGCAGGGTTAGGCAAAGACTTCTTAGATATGATGCCAAAAGCACAAGCAATGAAAGAAAAAAATTGATAAATTGTCTTCATCAAAATTCAAAACCTTTGTGCTTCTAAAGATATCATTAAGAAAGTGAAAATATAGGACATATCTGATGAATGACTTGTACCTAGAATACATAAAGAACTTTTGTGATATAATAATAAAAAGATAAACCAACTGAAGAATGGGAAAATTTTTGAATGGATATTTCACCAAAGAAAATATTTGAATGACCAATAAGCACATGGAAAGATGTATGATATCATTAGTCGTTAGGAAAATGCAAATCAAAACAATGAGATATCACGTCATACCCACTAGGATGGCTATAATCAAAAACATAGACAGTAGCAAATATTGGCTAGGATGTAGAGAAACTAGAATTCTCATGTATGGCTAGTAGGAATGCAAAATGGCACAATAATTTTGGAAAATTTTACCAAAAGACCCAACAGTTTCATTCCTAAATATCTTACCACAGAGAAATGAAAACATGTCCATACAAAGACTTGTATGTGAATATCATAGCAGCATTATTCATTTGAAACAATCCAAATGTCCACTAACAGGTGACTGAATAAAACACTGGTATATTCACACAACGGAATATCATTCAGTCATCAAAAAGGATGGTGTGTACTGACACATGCTACAGTAAGGATGAACCTTGAGAACATTATGATAAATAAAAGAACCCAAATTCTTTTGTATGTCCCCAATTATACAAACTGTCCAGAATAGGCAAATCAATACAGAAAGAGCAGCAGTTCCAAAGCTGGAGTGGGAATGGAGAGTAAGTACCAATGTGCATAAGGAATCTTTGGGAGGGTGATACAATGATCTAAAATTGGATCATGATAATGGTTGCAAAACCCTGTAAATTTACTAAAATAGTTGTATGGTTAAAACAAGAGAATTTTATGGTTTATATATTATACTTCAATGAAGCTATTTAAAATTTTAACTAAAAAAAAAAAACTCAGGATGTACAATATGGTTCCATTTCTGCAATAGGACCCAATGTGTATTAATATCTGCTTTAGTAGTTTATTTAATTCTCCATGAGTTATAGGACTATGGGTGATAGTCTCCTTACACTTTGTGTGTTTCTTTGAGAACAGACCCATGTTCTGGTGTCCTCCCTCCTGTCTCTTCCCTTGTAGCCAGGTAATAAGAAATGACATCTGAGCTTGGGCCTTGCAGACTCTGTCAGCCCTGTGGTCAACCCCAGATCACCAGCATTCTTAGCATTGGACTTTGGAACCCAAGCTGGTCTCACAATGAATTATTATATGTTTTGCTTTCCAGTTATCACAGTTCTGTAATACATCTACTTTGTTTATTATCTGATTTTTTAAAAACAGGCATTACTGTCACCATCAGAAACAATACATTATTTTCTTGGTGAGGCAGTATAGCATCATATTAAATGTTTGGCTTTGAATACCAACTATGTGATACTAGGCAAGTTTCTTAACCACTCTGTGACTCAGTCAGCTCATCTGTAAAAGGAGATTAATACTAAGAACTACCTCAAAGGATTTTTAGGCTTAACTAAGTTAAAACTCACAATGTGCTTAGAAAAGCATGTAGCACACAGTAATATGTATGCCATTACTATTATCATTCACATATTTGAAATTTTAAAAGAGTAGTGAAAAAGCACATGGATATAACCTTCACTTACTAGAATAACTTAGGAGGAAGGGAAGCTGTATTAGAAAACACCAATGATAAATTTCATCTAGTTTGCACTGTGTCCACACAAAGTTTTCGCCCCAGTTCTTGGTACAACAGCTCACAGGGAAAATTCTCTGTGATGCTTCTAACTATATATACAAAGAAAGACAAAATATTCAGCTAAAGGGTCTGCCATGTGTGGAGCCTGGCCTTGCGAGTCAGTTGACCTTAACAAATGATCTGGTACCTGGGGCTGGTCTGAGCAGGAGGCATTAAGGGGGAAGTGAGATTCCTGGGGCTTGGGGCATTTCGTGAAGGAGAACCCTGTGTGAGAGGGAAGGCTGAACAGGACTTGAGTAGGCACAAAGGTAAAGAAAAAAAAAAAAAAGATATTCTAGGTCGTGGGAACCAGGGCTAGATGGCGGGGCTCTGGGAGTAAGTTGTGGGCTGGGGGAGAGGGCACAGACATGCCAGTCTGGAACAGTGGAATCAAGCTAGAGCCAGTGGGAGATAAGGCTGGAAAGATAATATGGCACCTTGCCTGCCAGGGAGGAATTTGGCTTCTGTCCTATAGGCAAATGGAAAATGATGGAGGTGTTTGTCCTTGAGGTGTCTGAAGAATGAAAATGGTGGGTCTGCCAATCTCTGTGTGATTTGAACAAGCCACTAAGGTCTCTGAGCCTTCCTTGTATAATTATGAGGCGATGACAGTTTCATAGGGATCCAAGCTATTAGAAGATGCTTGGAACCATGTCTGCCACACAGAAGATACTGGATCATTGCTTATAGCTGATCCTAACTGCAGTTTGGATTGGAGGAGAGGAGAACTCTGAAAGCAGATAATACGGCAGGGACCTAGTTGTTCAGAAAGATGGCTGTGCCTGAGGCTACAACAGTGAAACCTCATTACCATTCAATACTCCTCTGTGCCTTCAGGTCCCACCAACATCAACAGAGATGATGACAGCAGTCAGAATCCTGGAAAGGGTGGGACAAACGAATACAGGCCTTGCAGTCAGGTTGCCTGGGTAGAGCCCCAACTTTTCCACTTACCAGCTGTGTGTCTGTAGGCAAGTCACTTGCCACCTCTGTGCCTTCCTTTCTTCATCTGGAAATTGCAAATAAGCTGAGAAGTCTTGTAAAGCTGCAATGATTGATGTATGTAAAGGGTTTCGGTGAGTGCCTGAGAGAGAATAAGCACCATCTAAGTGTGAACCATTGTTGATTTAGAATTCTCTGGGAGGAATTTTGAAGCATACATAGAAGATGAGGGGAACAAGGAGGAAGGTATTAGGGTCCTGGCAGTTTGCTACTTCCTCTCAAGAAAGCTGTTCCCAACAAGGTCAGTAACTAGGAGCTCAGCCCAGAACCTGGAAATAAGTGACAGGGCCTCTGAACAGCAAATATCCGTCACAAAGCATATGATCCTCACATGATCAGAGTATCTGGAGCCAGTCTCTCGGGCTCTTAGGAAGACAATAAGAGGACACTTCAAAAGCAGCAGGTGGGCAGAACAGCAGGGGTTAGAGGGAGGAGACAGCGCAGCCACAGGGAGGGAAGGCTGGTCTGTGGTCCCCAGGATGGAGGTCTACTGCCTGCAGTTGACCTTGGGAATATACTGCTTAATGGCTATATAATGATTGATTTTCACAAGTAATGCTCAGTGAGTTATCAACAAAGATTAAATCATGTTCAGTTCCTTCCCCTCTGTTTAATAAGAGTAAAAATACTCTAGTTTTCCCCAATAAAAATAGTTAAAATGTAAGTTTTGACATTTAAATAAGAAAGCTTAAGTTATTTAGAAAATCACTGAACATGATACAAGTGAAATGAAGTGATCCAGAGTGATTTATCAAGTAGCACAGAAATATATAAATGAATATAATTACTTGTTTTGTCATTTTATAGTTAAAGGCAGTTTTCAGATAATTTGTGTCAGTAATTGCTGTGATTGTTCATTGTTGTGTTCATTGTTGTTCAGTCGCTCAGTCATGTCTTACTCTTTGCGACCCCATGGACTGCAGCACGCCAGGCTTCCCCTGTCCTTCACTATCTCCCAGAGTTTGCTCAAACTCCTGTCCATTGAGTCTATGATGCCATCCAATCACCTCATCCTCTGTCACCACCTTCTCCTCCTGCCCTCAATCTTTCCAAGCATCACTCTTCTCCAATGAGTTGGCCCTTCACATCAGGTGGCCACAATATTGGAGTTTCAGCTTCAGCCTCAGTCCTTGCAAGAATATTCACGGTTGATTTCCTTTAGGATTGACTGGTTTGATCTTGCTGTCCAAAGGACTCTCAAGAATCTTCTCCAGCACCACAATTCAAAAACATCAATTGGCGCTCAGCCTTCTTTATGGTCCAAGTCTCACATCCGTACATGACAACTGGAAAAACCATAGCTTTGACTGACTATACAAACCTTTCTCTGCAGAGTGATGTCTCTGCTTTACAATATGCTATCTGAGTTAGTCATAGCTTTTCTTCCAAGAAGCAAGCCTCTTTTAATTTCATGGCTGCAGTCACCATCACAATGATTTTGGAGCCTGAGAAAACAAAGTCTGTCACTGTTTCTATTGCTTCCCCATCTATTTGCCATGAAGTGATGGGACCAGATGCCATGATCTTAGTTTTCCGAATGTTTAGTTTTGAGTCAACTTTTTCACTCTCGTCTTTCTACCTTCATCAAGAGGGTCTTTAGTTTCTTTTTGCTTTCTGCCATTAGATATCATCTGTATATCTGTGTGTTAGTTGCTCAGTCGTGTCTGACTCTTTGTTACCCTATGGACTATAGCCCGAAAGCCAGGCTCCTCTGTCCATGGAATTTTCCAGGCAAGAATACTGGAGCAGGTTGCTATTTCCTTCTCCAGGGGATCTTCCCAACCCAGGGATTGAACGTGTTTCCCGAATTACAGGCATATTCTTTAGATAGTGAAGGACAGGGGAAGCCTGGCGTGCAGCAGTCCATGGGGTCTCAAAGAGTAGGACATGACTGAGCAACTGAACAACAATGAACACAACAATGAACAATCACAGCAATTACTGACACAAATTATTTGAAAACTACCTTTAACTATAAAATGACAAAACAAATAATTATATTCATTTATATATTCCTCCAGTATTCTTGCCTGGATACTGCTACTACTGATAAATACTGCTTCCAGTTGGTAATATGGTTATTGCTAGAGTTGGCTGCTATGACCTGAAGGGCCAAAATACCCTTAACCAACCATGAAGTCAGGAACACTTTAAGAACATGTGTCTGGTGCCAGGAAAACAAGACAAAGCAGTGAAATATACCATCATAGGAAACATCAGTAACAATTCAGTTCAAGAGAGATGTCTCCAGTTACTGCAGGATCCATTTCCAATTGAGAGGTGACATTAAGAGTATAGAAGAGAGTGGGGAGGGTGGCTTCCTGGAAGAAGCAAGCTTTCAGGAGAGCAGTATTTGGATTAATGAACCAAATCATGAAAGGATGGTAAACTGATATAAACTAGAAATAAATCTCCCAAGAGAGGGCTGGGACTGTCTCAAGATGGGGACACTCTTGCAGCCTCGACTCTGTCCTTAAGTGTTCATTCCTGGAATGCTCATCTCCTCCATCCCTAACATTCCTCCCTGCCCTATGCTGTCCTTGGTGAAAGCATTCCTCCTGCTTTCCACAGTTTCGAAGCCCAATGAAGCACTTCTTTGCTTCCAGGAAACTTACTGAGAGGAGGCTGGAGCATTTTTATTTATTATTACTTACAAACCCCAATAAAAGCTGGGAAAAACAAGGAGATGATCAGAGTGCCAACCTACACGCTCTGGTTTGTAAAATGTCATCACTTATGTCTCTTTCTGAACACCCCAAGGAAAAGGATCCTTGTCTGGGGCCCTCTCAGTAGGTTTGCCTCAAGTTATGTGTGCCATCTTGCATTTTTACACCGCTGGGAGGGACCCTGGGCCCAGCTAGAAGTCTCCGCGCCCATTTCACACCCCATTTCCTGTCCGGAAAACCCTGGGGCTTCCCCAGTGATTGGCAGGCATTGTCAGTGCTCTCCCGTGCATGTGGTGAGCTCAAAAGGATCTACACGTGGGAATGTGCAAACTCTTGGCTGACCCTGCAGGAAGGGGGTGGGGGGAGCACGTGGTAGAGGGTGGGATGGCTATTCTTGTACCTAGAGAGTACTGTTGGACCTCTATGTGTGGGTTTCACAGCCAGGTGTTCGAAGGGCCTCCTGTATTCACTGGACTGCATCATTTTATATAAGGGACTTGAGCATCCTTGGATATTGGTATCCGCAGGGGCTCCTGAAACCAATGCCCTGGGGATACTTCCCCAAGTTCCCTAGTTGTACGATTTACTCTTTGAAGTAGGGGTGCCAGATAAAATACACATAGAACATCTTACATTAAAAAAGATTATTCTTTGTTTATCTGAAATTCAAATTTAACTAGATGTTTTGCATTTTACTTTGCTAAAAAATGGTTACCTTAATTTTATGGGTCCTTGGAAGCACCATTTCCCCAAATTCTGTTAGAAGTAGAAAGAAAAACCTTTGCACCAGCAGTCCTCCAGCTAACAGGCCTGAAGGCCAAATTCAGCTGACCACCTATTTTTGTATGGTCTGTAAGCTAACAATGGGTTTAACATTTTTTAAGGGTTAAAAATAAATGGAAAGGCAAAAGTACAATTTTTGTGACATGTGAAATTTGCAAGACATACAAATTTCAGTGTCCATAAATAAAGTTTTCTTGGAGCACATCTACTCCCAGTGTTGTGATGTGCTATTACGATTCCTGCCCATAGCGTTTAGAACAGAACGTGTGATTTGTTAGAAACAGGGAAAGAAAAGATGGAGTCACAGCGGCCCGTGTGGCGCCCATCTTGATTGTTTGTAAATGTCTGATGTCAGACTTGGAATCTGTAATTTAGAATAAACTGTGAAATTAGGTAAGTTGTTTTGAAAGGTCCGCGGAAAGACTTCGGGTCCAGACTGTGCACTTTGCTGGGGTGTAATGCTGCCCCCTGGGGGCTGTGCCTCACTGGAGATGGGGTCAGAGTGCACGTGTGGGGAGGAGCCTCCTCCGAGGGCAAGTCCTGCGCCCGGACTCGGCCCGCCTTGGGAGCTTCCGGTGGGACTCGCGGAGCCGAAGCTGATTACTCAGAGAGCCGGCCCCCACGCTCCTTGCTGAACCGCAGGCGCGGTATGCCTGCCTGGAGGACGCCTCCCTGCCCTCGCCGCTCCTCGGGGCTGTGCGTGAACTCCTTTATTCTCTTTAATATTGGGTGTGATTAATTTGAATATATTGAGTACAATAAACCAAGCAATTCGAGCGTTTTCTGCAATTGGCTCCGGTCGTGTGTTGCGACCTCGCAGTCCCCAGGCTCTTACCTGTCTCGCCGCTTTGCCTGGAGGCACCGGTCCTTTCTGCACTGTTTGTAGCTGCCCTGCCGTTGGAGATAGAAGGGCAGGAGTTGCCCCAGAGGCCATAAGGCTCAGGAACCCTAAAATAGTTACTGTATGGTCCTTTACCTAAAAAGTATGTGGAAAACAAATTTATGGTTACCAAAGGGGAAGGGGAGGAGGAGGACTAAATTATGAGTATGGGATTAACAGATACACACCACTATATATAAAATAAACAACAAGAATTTACTGTATAGCACAGGGAGCTATATTCAATATCTCCTGATAAGCTCTAGTGGAAAAGAATCTGACAAGTACATGTATATGTATAGCTGAATCACTTTATTGTACACTTGAAACTAACACAATACTATAAAGCAACTATAATTCAATTTTTTTTTTAAGTATGTGGATCCATGCTGTAAGCTTTCTTTTTTTCTTTTCTTTCCTTTTTTTTTTTTTTTTTTTTGAGGCCCTGGTAGTTTTCTTTTTTAAATGAAAATGTTCAAAACGGGGCAATGGATTTGGAGGTATACACAAGGTCTTTTGTGAATGGAAGGCTTGGTGTAAAATGGTGGTCCTGCCTTCGCCCTTCAGACCTTCCCCTACCGGCACCCCTAGACCCTTACTGGCTGATGGGTTAAAAGATAAACAAGGTGATATAGACCCTTTCTTGGCAGAGCTCATGATTACAAGGAGAGATAGCTGTGTAAATGAAGTGTTCTTCTGGAAGTGTCTTAGACCTGGGGAGGAGAGGAGAGCTATGTGACAGCCTAGCCTTACTAGGCAGGAAGGAAAAGCAAGAGCATCTAGTTCAGACCAACCTGAGGATAAAGATTGGTTGGGCATGTATAATATATTCCAGAAATGAAGGAGTTAAGATTGGCTGAACCTGAGGGGCAGGGGATGACAGGTGGGGAACAAATGACCAAAGATAATAAAGCAATGTTTAACAAAATTCACATAGAGCTTTCTATATACCTAACGCTGTTGTGTTTTCCATACTAATTCATTTAATTATCACAGCAGCCCTAGATATAGTCCTGTCATTGCTGCACTTTGTAGATGAGAAATCTGAGGTATACACCCAGGTTAAGTGATTTGCCTGATCTGGGGAAAAAACAACAATGACAAGGAGAAGAGCAGGAGGTAGATGCAGGTTCACTTTCTTAACCATGCTAGGAGGGGTGGGGTTGCTCTTCTCTTGTTCCCCCAGTAGTGGCCATGCGGACAAGTGGGTGACGGGAATGGAGAGGTGGGATATTTGCGAGTTCCAGGACAATCCTGGATAACTGTGCGAACGGGTGATAGCAACTGAATTAGGGTGATCATCACTGAGCAGTCTTGAAGAAACATCGAGCGAAACAAAGGGGCAGGAGATTCCTTGTTAAGTGTGATACAGACTAAATGCTGAAGAAAATCAGAGAGGAAGATTCCTGCTTATGAAGGAGTTATGACTGTTGTCAGAGGAGTTGGCCTTTGCGCTCATTCTTCAGACACTTGGAAATAAGGAGGTGTGAGTCTTCAAGAGCATTTTCCACCTTTTTGTTCATTTGTTCATCACAGCTGTATTTCCTGCACCTAGACTAGCACCTGTTATGCCCTGAAGTGTTAGTCACTCGGTCGTGTCCAACTCTTTGCTACCCCATGAACTGTAGCCCACCAGGTTCCTCTTTCCACAGAGTTCTCCAGGCAAGAACTGGAGTGGGTTGCCCTGCCCTTCTCCGGGGGATCTTCCTGACCCCAGGATTGAACCTGGGTCTCCTGCATTGCAGGCAGTTTCTGTACTGTCTGAGCCACCAGGGAAGCCCAGTGTCATGCTCTAATGTCTTATTAATATTTGTTGAATGCAGGAGTGGATTTTAAAATATATATGTATGCTTGCATAAGTAATATGGTCACATGGTTCAAAAGTTAAAAGATTCAAAAAGCTCAAGAAGGAAGTCTCTTTTCACCCCTGGCCCCAGTCACACAGTTCCCTTCCACACAGGCAACCAGGTTTTATATTTTTTCGGATTTCTGGCAAATAGATGTGTGTGTGTGTCTGCTTGTGTTTATTCTCCACTCCCTCCCACACACATACTTTTCATACAAATGGTAGCATAACATACACACATGGCTTTTGTTCACTGTGTGTATCTGGAGATTACTCCCTGATAGCCCATTTTCCATAGCAATGGCATCAGCACGCCACACTTTCTGCAGTCACTTACACTGCACATGCAGGTCTTTTTCTTCCGTTGCTCTTAGAGGTAGCGCTGCACTGAGGAATGTGTGAGTGTTGAATGGGGAACCTCTGGGCTAAGGAAGTGAAGTGACTTAAGAGCACTTTTTCAACAACTTTAAAAAGTGCTCACCATTTTTTAAAGATTGGCCAGAAGTCACCCACCACCATGGTTGTGAAATCCCCACTTTTGGAATCTGACAGCTCCATTAGGGACCTGGAATATCGAGTGAAAGATAGTGGGCTGGCTCTGCTCCTTATGACTCGCATTCCTTTGGAAAAGCTACTGAAATCTTCTTCAGTTTTCACATCTGAACTGTGGATAGTGATGCTCTCAGGCTACAAAGGTTAAATGAGATGAGGTAATGCACAGATGCAGCCTGCCCAGGTGTGTGGTACTCAGGAGAGAGTCTCACCTTCGTTGTGCTGCCGTGCTGTGATCCTCCGAATTCTCTTTCCTGTTCTTCCTTTTGCCTCCTTATTCCACCTGCTGTGACCAGAGCAACTCGGTGATCTGGAGAGCTACAACACGGATGAGCCTTTCAAGCCGAAGTGAAAGAAGCCAGTCACAAAAAAACACCTGTTGTAGGAATCCATTTATATGAGACGTGAAGAAAAAGGTAGATCTAGATTGATGGTTTCCTAGGGCTGGGGAATTGGGGGGAATGGGGAGTGACTGCTAACAGGTCCAGTATTTCCTTTTGGGGGTGATGAAATATTTTGAAATTGATGTGGTTGCACAACTCTCAACATACCAAAAACATTGAATTGTGTGCTTTAATGGGCCAGTGTTTTGATACGTGAATTATACCCCAATATTGCTGTTTAAAAATGCCCTGGCAGAAAAGTGAAATAGAGGAGGAAAGAGGGACAGAGGGCTCTGAGGCAACATAGAGAGAGGGCTGCATTCGAGGGCCATAATGCTACAGCAAGAGGCATCAACAGACCTGACCTTCAGTCCCGGCTCAGCCTCCAGCTGGCTGTGTGACCCAGGAAAAGGCCCTTCGCGTCTCTGTGCTTTGTCTCATTAAAACACAAAATGATTCAAAATAAGGAGGTGGAACTTGATGACCTAGGGTCTCTTTCTCATCTAAAAGTTTACAGCTGGCCCACTGCCTGGGGCTGGGGGAGGAGAGGTGAGGGGAAGCCAGAGATAGGAGGACTGCAGAGATCCTGGCGGGCCTCCCCCTCCTCTCTTTGCCCTGCTCTGCACCCTGCCCTGGCCTTGAACCTGAGGCCTTTGCTCAGCTTCCCCCACCCTGGAAGTTCCCACATGCAGAGGAGAGTATGAGGGTGGGGTCGGGCCAGAGTCAGGAGGAGGCCCAGACAGGAGCCACACTTGCAGATATTACCCCATTTTCTACTCAAAAGTTATAGTCTTTGAGAAGGAGGGAATTTAGGAAAATGAACGCAGAGTCAAGGTAAATTCTCCAAGCAGAGAGGTGGCAAAGATAACTTTGCCATCACTGAGGCTGATTACCATCCTTTAATATATGATGCTGAACTGCACTAAATTAAATATGTGCATTCTAATTGTGGTAACATGTACCCAAAAGGTACCGTTTTAAACGTTTTTTAAGTGTACAGTTCGGGGACATTAAGTACCTTCACAGTGCTGTTTAACCATCACCACCACCCACCTCTATTTTCAAACTTTTATATTGAAAGATCTAAAACATAAAGTGCAAGAATCCTAAGTGTTCCCCCGCGGTTCAGATCAAGATAGAGACCGTTGAGCGCACTCCAGGGAGCTCCCTCTTGCCCCCTCCTGTGGATTATATTTTAAATTTGTTTTTGCTAAATTTAGCTCTTTGCTTGGAAGAGAAAAAAAAGTCCTTTGCAAACAACTTAGGTGGTTTTGCAAATTGCACAGTCAGTATCTCAATGTTTCGTTCCTAGAGGTTCAAGTCCCAGTGTACTGGGGCAGGAAGGCACTGTGCTAGGACCTCTAACTTGTTGTTCCTCCAGCAGTGTGAACTCCTGTATCCCATAGCCCAGGGCCCCCTCAGAGGCTGAAAAGTTCTTATTGGAGTGAGCTCTTAATTCTCACTGCAGATAATGATAAGCTTTCTGTTAAACAAAATGTGGAGATATTTTCTACTTGCTGTCAGGTAATTTGTTGGTTAAGGCAGGCAAACCTACATCCCATCAAGGACATCAAAATTCTGCTGATTCTGTAACTGAACTAAAAATAACATAACCCAGCCCACTTTTCTATTCCATAGATTATGATTTTTTCCTTCAGATTTAAAAATTAATTTAAATTTTTTTAGATATAGCTGACATATATTAGTTTCAGGTATGCAACATAATAATCTGTTACAGGTATATTTTGCAAAATGATCAGTACAATAAGTCTAGTTAATATCCATCACTCCAACTTGTTTTCTTGTGATAAGAACTTTTAAGATCTACTCTCTTGGGAACTTTAAAATATACAATACAGTTTTGTTAACTATACTCAGCATGCTGTGCATACCCAGGACTTATTTATCTTTTAACTGGAAGTTTGTCTCTTTTGAACACTTTCACACATTTTTTTTTTCAGTATTTAAATCTGGGCTGTTTGTGGGTGAGGTAAGAAGCAGGAAATTAGAGTATAATTCATCAGACTAGAAACAAAGAAGGAAGCCAATAGGAGACTAACAAAAACAGATAATAAAGGAAACTTAAAGAAGGAAGATATTGGAAAAGGATCATATCAACCTCAGAGAGAGAAAGAGATTTCACAGTTCTACTGAGGAAATCCAGAAGAAGGCAAAAACAAACAATCCCCCCAGCTCCCACTGAACTTCATCTCTAACATTTTTACCTATCAATTTTGTTCTCTACAATTCTTACCTTAACCAAAGCCCTTCAAAAGCCCGTGTGTTATTCACCACCGTGTCTCCAAAGCTCATCACAGGTATCTGGCATGTGATAAACAATTAAGAACCAGGAAGCAAAGGACAGAGGAACCAGTTGGTAAGGCCCTTTTCTAACTGGAGAAGATGGCATGGCAGGGAGAGATGGAAACAAGAAGCAAGTGTCATGAGGGAAGTGATTACCTACTCATTGTGACAGGTATTAGTGTTGGTACTTCCCAGGGTAGGTATGTGGAAAATATGGACACAAATCTTAGCGGAACTTTTCATTTTAATAAAACACATACAAATGTGTAACCATGTGTGGTGATGGATATTAACTAGACCTATTGTGGTGATTATTTTGCAATATAAACATGTCCTGGTTCATTGTACTGTATACATGAAACTAATGTTATATGTTAATGATATGCTTCTTAAAAAAAAAACCAGGTAAATCAACATTTGGAAGGAACAAGGCAGAATTGCCCAGGGAGTACAAGGAAAAGTCTTTCCTTTAAGTCAACACTAGTGGCTGTGAAGTGTTTCTCATTGTGATTTTATTTTGCATTTCCCTATGACTAATGCCATTAAGCATCTTTTTATGTATATATTAATTATACCTACACCATCTTTAGTGAAATAGCTATTCAAATAATTGGCTCATTTTTTAAGGATGTACTTTTTTTTTTCTTTCTTTTCAGTTGTGCTGCAGTTTGAAGAATCCAGAGCTCTATGCAGAAACCGCATGGAGTCCTAACCACTGGACCACCACGGAATTTCTGATGAGGTTGTTTTTTTTTTATTTTTTTATTTTTTTGCTCGACAATTGTATTTTATTTATTAATAAAAAGGAAAACATCAGTCAACATCCATTTCAAAAGAAGCAACTGGTATTAACAGTCATTAAAGAAGATATACAAGTGGTAAATAAACAGGAAAAAAGTGCTTGACATCATGAAACATCAGAGAACTACAGTTAAAAAATTACAGTGAGATGCCATTACACCCCTACCAAGACAGCTGAAATTAAACAGACTGACAATACCAAGGATCAGCAGGATGGGGAAGAACAGGAGCTCTCATATACTGCTGACGGGAACACAGAAGGACCCAACCAGTTTAGATCACAATTTGGCAGTTTGCAATTCACATGTTCTGAAGCACTGGCACAAGAGAACTAAAACACACATTCATAAAAGAACCGTATGCCAATGTTCATTGGAACTTCAGTTCTAACAACACCAAACTGGAGACAACCCAACTGCCCATTAACAGATAGATGGATAAACGTAAATCCTAGACAATGGAAACTGTTATTGTTGAAGGTAGTGGCCTCCTATAGGCTTGGGAAGGACAATGAGAGATTGTAAAAGGGCATGAGGTAAATCAAGGTCATGTTCATCATCGTGATTCTGATGATTTTATGACTTTATATTATAGCAAAAATTTTCAAACTATACACCTTAAATATGCATACTGTATGTCAATTATGCCTCAATAAAATTTCTTTAAAAAATGGTTCAAAATTAAAAATAAAAAAACAAAAAAACCAAAAATCCGGACTTCCCACTCTTTCTGGAAACCAGAAAGATTAACAACTCAATACTGCTGCTGCTGTCACTTTAGTCATGTCTGACTCTGTGTGACCCCATAGATGGCAATCCACCAGACTCTGCCATCTCTGGTGTTCTCCAGGCAAGAACACTGGAGTGGGCTGCCATTTCCTTCTCCGATGAGGTTGTTTTTTAATGGGGTTGTTTGTCTTCTTGAGTTTTGAGAGTTCTTATTCTGGATACAAGTCCTTTATCAAACACCTGATATATAAATGTTTTCTCCCAGGGTGTGACTTGTCTTTTCATTTTCTTTTTTTTTTTTTCTCTATTTATTTTTATTAGTTGGAGGCTAATTACTTTACAACATTGCAGTGGTTTTTGTCATACATTGAAATGAATTAGCCATGGATTTACATTCTTTTCATTTTCTTAATGATGTTTTTGGAAGCTTAAAAGTTTTGAATTTTGATCAAGTACAAATTCTCAACTTTTTCCCAATACAGATTGTGTTTTTGACTGTTACAGCTAAGAATTCTGTCTAGCCCAAGGGAAGACCTGGTTCATCCTGTTGGAGAGGGGAAGATAAATTGCTCCTATAGGAGACAATGTACCTGAATTGATTTGACTTTAGAATTGACTTTCTGAATGCTTTTTCAGGTGAGTATTTGAGTGCATGCCCGATGAGAAATCGTTTAGATTTGGTAAGCAGTTTATAATGAGAATAATAATAGCTAACGTTCATTGAACACAGTACCAGGCGCTTGGCTGACTTCTTGAAATGAATGAACCTCAGTCCTCTCATCACACGTGAGAAGTCAGCCCTGTGACTCCCATGGTTTTTAAAATGGGGACACGGAGGCACTGAGTGATAAGTGAAGTGGTAAAGCAGGGGCTGTAACCCCAGTGGTCTGGTTGAAAGCCCAGAGTGGGCTCTCAACTCCACAGTGGGCAATATTTAAACATCTAGTTTCCTAATTCCAGCGAGCCTTGTCCGATTGTGCAAGTACAAGCCTCCTGGTTCTCAGGCGCTTGCTAAGAGCTAGCTGTGGGATCTACAAGTCATAGGTGACTTTTAGGGGCATAGAAAAGGTCTTGCAACACAAAAGTTTTCTTTTTTAGCATCTATATGGTACCTGAGAGATTTGCCTTTGAGAAATTCTGGGTCAAAGCAACAACTCTGCAAAGTCTGTGGTGAAATTGATCTCAGCATAGCATTTTGTTGAATGTGTGTCTTGTCTTTCTAAGTGGTTGTAAACTCCCAAGATGGATGAAATCATGTTTTGTTTTTGCATGTGTTTTGGGATTTGTGTTTCTGGGCATAAGGTCTGTGGGGCTCTCTCTGTGGGAAAGGCAACCTGGGTTGAGAGAGTTCTCCCAGAAATGTTTGCCTTTGCTTCTGCCAGATACCCCCAAGGCTGTTACCAGCCCCAAACCACTTTTTGATATTAATGACTCTGCAGAGGGGTTCCCAGACAGGTAGTGTGAAATCCAAAACTCTGTGAGGACAGCTTTGTGGTTACAAATTCTCATGGACGATCTCCTCCTCACACTCTACCTGCTGCATCCAGAGTCAAGGCCCAGGCAGACAAGCTTCCTTGTCTTCTAGGCCAAGGACTGTGATTTTCTAGTCTTCTCTTTCATTCAAGGCGTACCCCTCTGACAATCCTAGTTTCGTACTGGGGTATCGATTCCAATACAGTTTTAGGGGGAGCCACAGTCTTTGTCTCCGGCCCTGTAAGGGTCTTAAAAGCCAAGGCTCTCAGTCACTAAACTAGGCGCAGGTACTTTTCCAGGAATCCAGTGGTTAAGACTCCGAGCTTCCACTACAGGGTGAATGAGTTTGATCCCTGGCTGGGGAACTAAGATTCCACATGCCAAGTGACATGGCCAAAAAGAATAAATAAAAAATTTTAATTAAAAAATGTTAAAATAAAATAGGTGCAGCCCATAGATGGGCACCCATAGTGTCTGTTCTCTCCTCCTTCCCTCAGTTTTTTAGGTTTATCTTTTTGACCTTAGGGGATTTCCTTTATTTTCTTGTCACTTATTAATTTAGAGGACATTTATATTATTTGATCCAGAATTTGTCTTTTGTTGCAGGGATTTGTTCAAAGTATCTATTCCCCCATATTATTTGGAAGTGGAAGTCAGCCAACAACCATGTTTTTGATCATTTTCCTCAGTACCCAACACAGTACTGTACAGAGGCCAGATGTTTAATCATAGATAACAGCTGTGTGATCGTCCACACTAATCCCAAGGGAAAGCAAATGAAAATGGATTTGTGTATCATATTTTAGTTTTCAACTGATGCCAAATTCATTCTCCTAAGGGATCAGTGCCTGACAGGGGCACTGGGGAATGGAGAATAGGGAAGAAAAGGAGGACCAGGAAGACTCCAGAACAAGGCGGGCTGCCCAGGAAAACCATGCCCACCCTGGGTAAGGGATGGGCTTGTCATGAGACTGGTCACCAAGTTCAAGGTCACTGTAGTTCAAGAGAAAGGCTTCTGTCAGCCCTGTCCCAACTTTTGCAGATAATTATAAGGAAGACAGTTTCTTAAGATTTACTTTTCCACTGATGAAGTCTCTAAATGTATAGTAAGAAGATTTAACAATGTCTCAACAAAAGTTAAGCTCTTGTTTCTCTATTTTTCTTTCTTTCTTCTTCTTCTTTTTTTTTTTTAAAGGGTCGGGTTCTTTGGGGAAAGTTAGGAAGAGAAGATAAACCCCAGATTTTCCCTTCAAATTTTGGGAAAGGGAGTTTTCAATGGGACAGCCATATTTATTCACTTTTTAAAAAAAAATTTGGCCTCACATCATGAGGGATCCTGGTTCCCCAATCAGGGATAGAACATGTATTCCCCACAGTGGAAGCACAAATACCTAACCACTGGACTGCCACGGAATTCCCAAGTTTATTCACTTTTAATACATATTTGTTGAATGCCCACTAAGGGCTGGGCCCTGTGCAGGACACTAGGGCAAGAGCTGTGAACACGGCCAATGAAGAACTTGCTCTCTGGAACTTCTGTTCCAGGAATGGAGACAGACACTTTATACATAATCACAGAAATAAATGTATATGTACGGATGGTGAGCAGTGTTACAATGGAAGTGCACTGAAGGGTGCAGTGACAGATTATAACCAGGGGCTGCCTCGGCTGGGGGTCAAGGAGGATCTCTGGAGGTAACTCTCTGCAGAGATCTAGAGGATGGGCCCAAGTAGTCAGGTTAAGAGTGTGTGGAAGAACAGACAGCTGGATGGAACAGAGTGAGTACAGTTTCTCATTAGTAATAAACCTATTTACAGAAAATACTGAAGCTTCTGCTTCATCATGATAAGAAAAAGCTTATCATTTGGTACCTCTTTGTGGTTTACTATTTCCTGGGGTGGGGCAGGCTGACATCATTATTCCCACTTTCAAGATGAAGGAACCAAGAAAGAAATCTGAGTGTCCATCACAGATGAATGGATGAAGAAAATATGGTATATACATTCAATGGAATATTAGTAAGCCATAAAAAAGAAGGAAACCTTGCTATTTGTGACAATGTGAACTTGAGCATATTTTGCTAAGTGAAATACATCAGACAGAGAAAAACAAATACCACATGATCTCACTTATATGCAGGATCTAAACAACAACAACAAAACCCCAAACTAACCAAGCAAGCAAACAAACAAAAAAGCTCGTGGATGCCAGAGGCAGATGGTGGTGGGGTGGGAAAAAGAGAAGAGGGTTAAAAAGTACAAACTACCAGCTATAAAATAAATAAGTCATGGAGATATAATGTACAGCATGGGGACTATAGTTAATAATACTGCATTGTTTATTGGAAAGTCGCTAAGAGAATGAATCTTAAAAGGTTTTCATCACACAAAACAATTTTGTAAATACGTTTGGTGATGGATGTTAACTAAACTTACTGTAGTGACCATTTTGCTATATATAGAAATATATATTGTGATAAATAGAAATATTAAATCATCATGGCAACCCACTGCACTATTCCTGCCTGGAGAATTCCATGAATAGAGGGGCATGGCAGGCTACCGTCCATGGGGTCACAAAGAGCTGGACATGACTGAGAAAAAAACTAATATAATATTGTATATCAAATATGTATACATATAAGAATGAAGGAACCAAGGCTCAGAGTTGTCAGGTTACCTGCCCAAGTCACACATTTTAGAGAGGGATGGAGTTGCAGACTGTGCTCTGGTTGTTTAAGTACCTCACATTTAAAGGAAACTTTGAAAAGTCCTCAGAAACAAGCAGTTTTATTTTAGGCAGCAGGCTGACAGCTCATTTGATGCTCAACAGAAATAACTAGAGGTTTCTCAAAATAAATGGCATTTTGAACAGGACAAAGGCTCAGAAGGAAGAGGTCTTGGCTATAGATTTAACTGCAAGTCATCATCATAAATATAACTTGTTTCATCAGGCCTGTAATAAGGTTCTTCTGGGCTGTGGGAATGAAGGCACTGCTGTGGAGTGGGCAGGTTCTGCTGTCAGAAACTGAGTAATGCTGCCTTAATGCCACAGCTATTGACAATAGGACAAATTTCTATGAAAATTACTTTTAATATTGAGTTACTACAACTTAATAGCCACATTTTTAAAAAAAGATTGGCTAAATCAAAGAACACAAGCTCCTCTCATCACTCATAAAATTAAAGATGGAACAGCAACAAAATGCACAGTTTTTTGTGCCCTTCCTTTCTTTGCTAGAGATATTTAAACATGTTCTGCAGAAGGGCCTATAGTAGTGTTTACCTTTTTTGTTCATCATTACCCCCTCAGGAAAATATTTTAATTTAATATATTTAAACCAGTTAGCCAAGCCTAAATATATTAAGTTAAATTCTATAATATGACATGTACAATACATAATTTAATTTCATTTCTTCCTAATGAAAAAAGTTAAATCCTAAGGAATAAGATTATGTCAGATAGAGTTTGACTTTGGAGAGCTCACAGACCATTGTAAAATATAGATTTATTTTTGTCCCTTAAGTATCAGTTTTTACCTCTCCTCCTGTTGATGATTCATGACTTAACTGAGAAGCAGAGAAAACACACACACATCTTGGAAATAAGTCATCTTATGATCTTAAGGGGCTTCCCTGGTGGCTCAGCAGTAAAGAATCTGCCTGCAATGCAGGAGCCGCAGGAGACACAGTTTCGATAACTGGGTTGGGAAGATCACCTGGAGGAGCACGTGGCAAGCCACTCCAGTATTCTTGCCTGAAAAACCCCATGGACGAGAAGCTGGGTGGGTTACAGTCCAAGGTGTCACAAAGAGTCAGACACAGCTGGAGTGACTTAGCATGCACATGATCTTTAAAGGCTTGTACTGAATGGAACTGAAACAATCATTGTGTTGGTTGATTTTGTGTCAACTTGGCTAGGCTATGGTGGCGTTTGGTCAAACACTAGTCTAGATGTTGCTCTGAAGGTATTTTGTAGATGTGATTAATATTTACAGTTAGTTGACTTTGAGATTACCCTCTTTAATGTAGGTGGGTCTCATCCAATCAGTTGAAGGCCATAAGAGCAAACAGGTTTTCCTAAGAAGACATTCTACTGAAAGGCTGTAACAGAGAAATCCTATGGAAGTGCCAGACTGCTGGCCTACCCTACAGATTTCAGACTCAGCACCCTCCATAGTTGCATTAGCCACTTCCTTATAATAAATCTATTTATGCTTGGAATTCCCCAGGGTCCAGCTCAGGCTCTGTGCTTTCACTGCCGAGGGTTCATGTTCAATTCATAGACAAGAAACTAAGACCCCACAAGATGGGTGGCCAAAAACAAAACGAATCTATCTCACCCTCTCTCTTCCTCTCTCTCCGTCAGTGACATTTATATTTATACCTCCACAATCATCTTGGTTTAAAAGGAAGAAGTTAAAATTGAGTATTTCATGTGATAGTCATTCTGCTATCATGTAACCCTCATAGTAATGCTGTGAGGTAAGTATAATCACCTCCATTTCACAGATGAGAAAACTGAGACACAGAAAGTTTAAGTAAAACTTGCCCAAGGTCAAGAAATTATGGATTGACAAGATCAACATTTGAATACAGGATTTCCTGACTACAGAGCTCTCTGCTTTCCAGATGGCACTTGCGTAGATCCCCTCAGTAGATCCCCTGTAGCTCACTGATGCCTAAGTGAGTGGTTTCACCCAAGCCTCACAAACCACTGGGAGCACCAAATGCTTCTGTAACAGAGTCCATAACTGCTAATATTCACAGAACACTTGGTTGATGTTGCAGTGTTGATGTGTTATTCATCTAATCCTCATGACAACCTTATGAAGCATATACTGTTGCAGCTCGTGTTTTATAAATTAAGAGGCTCTGAGAAGTTAGGTCCTCCCAGCTTTGAAGCAACAGACCCGTGACTCCTGCTGTACTCATCCCCTCCAGTGTCTGGCTGTGACCACTGCAGGGGACAGCCTTCTCTGAAGTTGTCCTTAGAACCTGGGCAGAGCTTATCCTTGGGACCATGTCATCTCCCTTTCCCCTTCTCTCCCCCTCCTCTTCCCAGCTCCTGTGTTCTTCTTCCTCACTTCAAAACATTTAAATCCTGGGCCAGGGCTGGGGAGCAATCTGACAAATAGTCATTATTGGTTTGGGAGTCCTAGTGTTTGCCCATTAACAAAGACATCTGGAAACATAAAGCCTTAACTTACAAGACTGAATGGTGGATTCAGAGGGTGGGAAGAATCTCAGTTAGTGGAGGTGATGTTTGGAAGCTGAGTTAGTCAGCGTACCTATAGGAAGTGGATGGCACCCTCAGGTAGGGAGTGAAGGAGAATTGAATAAAAGGATAGTTTTTAGATGTGTGTGATTATGGCATCTAATCCCATCACTTCTTGCCAAATAGATGTGGAAACAGTGGCAGATTTTATTTTCTTGGGCTCCAAAATCACTGTGGACAGTGGCTGCAGCCATGAAATGAAAAGATGCTTGCTCCTTGGAACAGAAGCTATGACAAACATAGACAATATATTAAAAAGCAGAGACATCACTTTACCAACAAAGATCTGTATAGTCAAAGCTATGGTCTTTCCAGTAGTCATGTATGGATGTGAAAATTGAACCATAAAGAAGGCTGAGCACTGAAGAATTCATGCTTTCAAATTGTGGTGCTCGAGAAGGTTCTTGAGAGTCCCTTGGACAGCAGGGAAATCAGACCAGTCAATCCTAAAGGAAGTCATTAGAAGAACTGATAATAAAGCTGAAGATCCAATACTTTGGCCACCTGATGTGAACAGCCAGCTCACTGAAAAACACCCTGATGCTGGGAAAACTGAGGGCAGGAGGAGAAGGGGATGACAGAGGGTAAGATGGTAGCATCCCTGACTCAGTGGACATGAGTTTGAGCAAACTCCGGGAGAAAGTGAAGGACAGGGAAGCCCGGCACACCACAGTTCATGGGGTCACAAAGAGTCGGACATGACTTAGTGAATAAACAGAAGGGCAACAGAGGAGGATTAAGAGAAGCCGGTGTGGGACAGTGTAGCGCCACATGGCTGGCATCAGCAGGAGACATTGCCACCCTGGCCTGAAGGGGCAAGGGCAGGAGTGGTCCTGGGAACCTGAGAGACTTGCTGCAGCTTCAGAGAGGGACCCTGCCCCGGGAGAGATTGGAAGCCAGCCCCTGCCACCCAACAGGGCGAAACTAAGGAAAGAAGTGCTCTTTGCCCTTTTTCTGGGAGGCCAGGTTACGCAAGTGCTTCCCATTGACCACACCCAAACTGCAGGCAGATGTTAGAGGAGGCACATTCTACTGAGAAGGCCAGCAGAAATCAAATGAAAACTATTACATACGAGAGACTTCCCTGGCAGTCCAGTGGTTAAGACTCCATGCTTCTAACTCGGGGGGTGTGGGTTCAATCCTTGGTCAAGGAACTATGCCCCCATATGTCACAGCTAAGATTCTGCTTGCCACAACTTAAGATACCACATACCGCAATGAAGACCAAAGATCCCGGTGCCGCAACTAAGACCTGGCACAGCCAAGTAAAGAGATCAATGCGTAAAAATTACAAATAAGACCTCACCCACACAAGCCCTCAAGGTGAGTCTTCGTTTTAAAAAGAACTGCATAAAAAAATACAGAACAAAACCACATGCATGAGATAATTTCAGGAAGTCATGTTATGAAGAAAACAAAAGGAGGGAAGAATCTAGCAATGGAGCAGCATTATTATGCTGAGGGTGTTTAGGGAAAGTGGTTTGGGGGCAATGTCATCGCTGAAGAGACACAGAGAAAAGTCCACAGAGGCCAGAATCCCAGGCACAGAGTGGAGTGGGGACGCGAGGAGGGGCCCTGGAGGGCAGTGCTGACCCCAGCACAGTGGCCCTCTGGGACAGGTCAACACAGGGCCAGTTTCACAAATGAAACAGACAAGACACCTCAGTCTTGCCTGAGTGGCGGACGGAAGAGCAAAGACGGGCACAGGCCGTGGAGTAACTGCTTGCCACTTCCTCCCTGAGTGGACAAGTTACTTAACCCCTCTGTGCCTTAGTTTTCTGTGTATGAAGTACAGATAACTGTCCACTCACAGGGTGGTAATGAGGGTGAAATGAGCATATTCTTGAACAAACTCTGCCTCAGTTAGCACCGCGCTTATCACACTTCAGGTGGGAGGAAGCAGTGTGGCCCCAGGGACCACACACTAGGGGGAGACAGACACATCTGCCTCACAACACAAGGCAAGGTGAGCAGGAGGGGCTACACCTGGCTTTGCAGAGGAGGAGAGAGGAGGAGCCTTGAGCAAAGTTCTTGCAGGGCAGTCCATTTTCAGAAAAGCCCTTTTCACTAATATAGCCAGAACTCAGGTCCAGTGAACATCAGTTGACAGTCTCAGGGCTTTATAGAAGGAAGGAAATCAAATAGGGGATTTAAAAGATTAGAGGTTTCCTAGGTGGTCAGAGGACAAGAAGAATCAACTGACTTTGAAATCAGGGCACGACTAAGCAGTGCACCAAGAATCCAGTAGGTGGCGTAAATGGGCCATTCACTGGGAGAACTTCCATTCCTCATTGTCTATGAGATCTGGGGGTTCTTTTTCTCTCCTGACACCTCCCCTCCGCTTCCCCTTGCCCTCATTCCCCACCCATCCCTCCACCACCTTACTCAACTACAGAAACAGGAAAATCCTTATTGGAAGACTTACTGAACAATTCAAATAAATAAATAAATAATATATTTTAATCCCCTCTCCCTCAAAATTTTCTGGTCAAAATTCATGGTTTCCAGACATTTTATGTGCATCTACCATCCATTTTACCAAATATATGTTGCCATTTCACCGTGTTAGTCTTTCAGTCTTATCTGACTCTGTGATCCCATGGACTGTAGCCTACCAGGTGGTAAGTGGCGCAGATGGTTAAGAATCTGCCAGCAATGCAGGAGACCTGGATTGGATCCCTGGGTCAGGAAAATCCCCTGGAGAAGGGAATGGCTACCCACTCCATTATTCTTGCTTGGAGAATTCCATGGACAGAGGAGCCTGGCAGGCTGTATAGTCCATGGGGTCGCAAAGAGTCAGACATGACTAAGCAATTAACACTTTTACTTTTTTTAAACTTTCATTTCACCATAGTGATTAGACGTTTTAAATGATCTTTACTTAATGAGTTTAGTTTTTTAAAAATTAAACAAGCTACTTATAATTAATATAACTAAGCACTTTCCAGAAAGCTGAATGCAAGTATGAGCCTATAGCATATACAGAAAGGTTGGTTTATGTTGAGGTCAACTTTCTAAACACAATTTTGATTATACAGTATTCTAGAAGAAAGACAAAAAATAGAATGCTTCTGAATGAGTTAATGGGATCAGTTTCTCTGTGAGTTAGATCTAAACTTTCTGAAAGCAGATGCAAATGTTCTAATTTTTTTGTGGATCTATGGAGTTGGTTTACTAAGGGAAAAAACTATGCATTTATCATCCTTTGGAGTATATAATATCTTTTCTACATTCATGTGGGCAATTTGGAAGGTAAATAATTTCTTTTTCATCATAAAATAGAATAATATTACAGAAAACATAAAAAATGTAAGAATTAAAGGGAAAAAAATCACCCTTAATCTCAGTAGTTTTTTGAAAGTGCTGGCAGTTTGATGCATTACCGTACTTTTTCTTATGCATATTTTCATTCATTCATAGAACAGACATTAATGGACTAATTTCTATTCTGGGATCTAGGGATCTAATTGTAAACAATAAGCTAAGCTCCTGACGTCATAGAATAAAAAGAAAAATAATTAGTGACTAAGAGAAAGAAGGATAATCTCAGTCCATCGCCTGCACTATGGAGAAAATGGAGCAGGATGATAAGGAAATATGAGGTGTCGTCATTAGATCAAGTGCTCAGGAAGAGCCTCACAAGAAGGTGATGGTGAGCCATGACTTGAATTACTAGGAAGGAGCTAGCATGTGAAGAAACAAAAAGGAGCATTCCAGGCAAAGAGCATGTGCAAAGGCCCTGTGGTACAGAAACACTGATGTATGAGGACCCAGAATAGGTGCTGGGTTACTGCAGCACAGCACAGGACCAGAGCTGAAAGAGGAGATGTGGTCAGAGAGCTGGTCTGGCAGCCAGATCATGCTGGCCTGGTAAGCACATGGAACTTCATTCTGTTAATCCTTGTATATACATTTGTAAGAATACATTTGTCATCCTGATTTTTCCCTGTGACATTATTAACATACTTTTCCTCATGTCATTGCATAGACTTCAGAACCATAATTTAAAACCAATACTAAAATTTCATCAAGTTGGTCTTCAATAATTTACTGAACTCTTTTCCCTATGAAAGGTATATCCTCTTAACAAATATACCCAAGGTAGCAATATGGACTTCATGCAAAATTATCTTCTTTTAAATAAGATGATTGTTATTGGTTCCAGTTCTTGTTTCAAATTAGTTGAGCTAGACCTTCTCGCTTCTCCTAAGGAAGTTCATTTGCAGACAGTATGTTTACATTTTAATGAGGTAAAGGAAAAGTGAACTCAGACAATTCTGACATTTTAAGACCAAGATGAGTGATGAGGGAGCAAAACAAGACATTCACAGTAATCTAGTCTCTCAATCTATCCCCGTCTGAGATTATATTTATTCAAAAAAAGGCTAAGATCAGAAACACTATTGTCACAGAAGCAGGAAGAATAACATTCTGAAACTAGTGAGCTTTGATCTGTACTCAGCATTGGAAACCAAGGAAATCTGGCAGTGCTTTGCTTAAAAATAGAAGAGAGAATAGTGGTTTCTCTGGTCTGTCCATGCTTAGTTAGACGATTAAAAATAATGCTGCGACAGATGCTGCTATGTTCATGGTCCTGTGAACATGACTGTTCTAGGGAACGGTTTTATTGGTGATCTTACTTTGTGACCTGTAAGAAGTTGATTTTTAGCAATCATGTAACTAAATATTAATATTTGGGGCTTCCCCGGTGGCTCAGTGGTAAAGAACTCACTTGCCAACGCAGGAGATGCGGGTTCGATCCTTGAGTCAGGAAGATCTCCTGGAGAAGGAAATGGCAACCCACGCCAGTATTCTTGCCTGGGAAACCCCATGCTCAGAGGAGCCTGGCAGGATGCAGTCCCTGAGGTCACAAAAGAGTCAGACACGACTGGGCAGCTCAACAACTAATAACAACAACTAATAATTTGCACCCTCTGAGAAAGCTGACTGCATCTTCAGAAGTGACTTGTGCATTTATTATTCGCTCTGATTTAGTTGGTATTCCTGATCATGGTCATGCTGAGCCTGCTTGGCTGACATGGTAGCTATGCCAAAAGGCCCAAGGAAACAAGTGTGTCCATCATGGGAGCCAGAATTCTTTGCACAATTAGTTACAGAATAACTGTGTGCATACAGCACCTGCAGAAGCAGGTCTGCTTGCCTTAGCAGCTGCATAGCACCTATTTAAAATGTTTTGGAGATGCCTTTATTATCTGACCATAAGCCCTTTTTAAAACTATATTTCGCAGTTTACTTTTAATACAACTTATAAATTCTCCTCTGTGCTGTTTGTGCTTGAATTTCTAACACTGGAAAAGACTTTAGAACTTATCCCAAAGTCCTCATTTTTATAGATAAGGAAGCAGAATCCAAAGAGATTAAAGGACTCACCCAAGGTCACTCAGCTAGTTAGAATTTAGAGTTTTTCTTTCTTAAAAAAAAAAAAAACAAATCCAACATTATTTTTAAGTCAGCCTGGTGTTGAACAAAGGCCAGATTCATAATGGCAGATTTCAATGAGCCACCAGCCACTTTTTCTCAAAATAAAGCAAAGGTATCAGCTCTAAATTTGAGTTGCGTCCCTCAAGAATTCATGTGTTGAATTCCTAACCCTTTAAACGTGACCTTCTTTGGTAGTGGGGTCATTGCAGGTATAATTTATCAAGATGAGGTCAATATGACTGGTGTCCTTGTCAGAGGGGGAAATTTGGATACAGATGCACACAGGGAGAAGGCTATATGAAGATGAAGGCAGAGACCAGGTGATGCTTCTATAAACCAGAGAAGAGCAAGGATCTCTAGAAAACCACCAGAAGGTGAGTGAGAGGCAGGGGACAGACCTCCCACAGCCCTCAGAAGGAATCGAGCCTGCCTCAGCATGTCCTCTCTTGATCCTGGACTTCCAGCCTCCAGAATGATGAGACAATACATTTCTGCTGTTTAAGCCACACACTTTGTGGTACTTTGTATACTGCCCAGCAAACTAGTACAAATAGCCATGCTTGCTGCTTATCTAATGAGTTAGAGAGTCCAAAAGTAATGTAACTGCCTTTGGAAAATGTGTAAGAACTCTTCCTAAGCCCACAAATACATGATATTAATATGAAACTAATTTGTGGCTACTGATCCGAGAGTTATGGATTGCCAAACAAAAAATTACAAAAATTTCCTAAAACCCAACTATTAAAGCCTGAGGGGTCTTTGAGACCTCAAATGGTCTGGCCTGACCCAACCATGATGTTTTATAGACAAGTCATGCCACCCTATCTAATGCTGTTGGATGAAGCTAGGGACTGAATTTAAACTTCTGATTAATTCTTTGTATTTTGATAGTTTTTCATCTTCTCATTTGACTTCTTTGTAGTACAATGCATGATAATGATTTTAAACTTTGTTCCTTTTCTTTCTCAAGAGTTATTCCTTTCTTTAATGGGAAAATTCATATTTCTGTTCTATTCTATTTTATTCCTTTGACTGTGCCAAGGGGCACATGGATCTTCATTCCCCAACCAGGGATCGAACCCATGCCCTTGCAGTGGAAGCATAGAGTCCTAAACACTGAACAGCTAGGGAATTCCCCTTGTTCAATTTTAAATCCTTCTCTCCAACTTGTCATTTCCTTTAGTTGTCACTGTATCACCCTGTGAGGTGACATTACAGAGGGAGACGGGAGGTGGACAGCCACCAGGACATTTGTGTCCCTCTGGTTCTCTAACATCTGGACAGAGAAAGGCATGACTTAAAGGAGCCAATTGAACCACTTTTCCCTTCACAGCCACTGCAAGGAGGTGACCTACAGGGGAGACTGATGCTTGGCTTATACGACGAAATCTCTCCTGAGGACTCAACATGAAAGTACAAAGTTCCAGCACAAAATCAAGTACAGTATAACCTTTCTAAGCCTTTGTCCTATTAAAAACTATTTACCTGAGCTGGCAGGTAAAATTATGGCCCAGGGACGAGAACACAGAGGGCAGCAAATGAAAGAATTAGAGTACTGTTAAAATTAGATTTGTCATTCAAGCAGCAAAGCCATTGCCTGTTGGGGCTGTTGGAGGCACCTTCAGAGGTCTCCAGCCAAGGACGCAGATGCGGCCAGAAAAGACGGAATGTTTCCTGTATTTCAGCTGATGCTTCCTGTACCCCTGCCACCTCCTGCTCTGGTTATAGTTCAGAAAAGGGTGGATTCACTGAGAGCCCTGCATCTAAAGTCCCCAGGTGCGTTGCCTCTCCTTGGCTTTTGTTTTGTTGTTTGGCTCTGAAATGGTTCTGGTTATCAGAATTTGGCCTCAGGTTTTGGCCCTTAGAATGTCTTTGCTTTTCAAGCAAGAAATTATCAAGAATTACAAAAAGGCAAGTCAGAATCATGGCATTTAGAAAACAACCATATTACTTTGCCTCGAATGGCCTTTGGAGGGGGAAAAATAATTGAATCAGTGACTGAATACTGAGCCGCTTTGCATGACTCATTAAACTGCCATTTTCAACACTTTTGCCTCATGCTGTAAGAATGATAGAATCCTATAACAATCTATACATTTAAATTCTTTTATATCTGAAAAGCCTCGTGGTACAAGTGCCTACGGATATGAGCACAAACATCAATTGAAATACAAGACAGTCATAATAGAGCTAAATTTGATAAGCTACTCAAGCATGACCCAGGCAGCCCAGTCTCTTAAATCAGGATGCACAATTAATTGCTACTCTTTTATTTATTATCTTTAATCCCTCATTGGATACAGTTGACTTGCTACTTCCTGGGATGAGGCCACAGCATAGGCGGGAATGAATAATTTTTAAATTATGAAGCAATTTCTTGGTTACAAACCTGGGAGCAGAAAATGTAAATTCTAATCATTTCTTTTCCCCAGTATAGCGCCCTTTGAACTTGGAAAGGGCATTCATTTTTCCCTCCTTCTACCCTTAGTGGGCAGAAAGTCAGGGCATGTCTCATCCTTGGAGATCATTGGTGTTTTTCCTGCTCTTTCAAAGGCACAATCCCCTGAGATTCCTTCCTGCCATCCTGAAGTCTCACTAAAGACCTGTATTGTATTTAAAATGGTAAAATGCTCCCCAGGGTGAATTAGCCCTTTCTACAGCCCTCTTTTACGTTGCCTCCAACCTGGTTTATCTGTTTCTGCTCATTTCACCAAGGTCTACACCTCTCAGGAGGTAAGGATTTTTCACTTTGTCCATGGTTTTGAGCTGAGCCAGACTAATGAATCAACGGGATTTGATTTCAGGGGCATCGGGAAACCGTTTCCTTCCTGTCAATTCAATAGCTTCCTCCATTGTCTTGATGTGGCCTAAAATGCCACTGTCAGGGATTTTATCCCTTGTCTTTGTTCCCTAGTAAAACATATATTCTTGTGGGAAGTTTAACGCTTTAGGCAGTAACCGTTTTTTAGAGTTGGGTTGAGCTTAAATACATCCATAGAATCCTATCTTGAGAGGAAGCCATGTAAGGCAGAGAGGAGTGAAGTGAGACTAGGCCCAGCACTGGTGGGGGAGGGGCCACACTGAACAGACCCAGAGAGCAGACAAGCTTAGCCTTCCTACTTGACTGGTATGGTTTGAAATAGCTACATATTTAACATACTTTTATACTTTGTAATATACAATATTATAATATATACTAATATATAAAATTAATTTATACTAATATAATGCCAATACTATTATAATACTAATATTTATACTAATATATAATATACTAATATATATTTCAAACCATACTAAGTTCTCTCTCTCTCTCTGTATATATATATATATATATATATATATATATATATATATATATGTATATATATATATATATTCCAAGATGCTTCATATTAAAATACTATTCCTGATCATAAAGCATTAATGTGAAAATATTAAAACACTCATAATCCTACAGTCCTGATGTACCTAATCTTTTTTGTACTTTTATATAGTCAGTATCATACTTTATATAAAATTGTTCTTTATTCTGTCTTTTTCGATTAACATTATGTTGTGTACATTTTCTCCTGGTGGATTTTTCATGGCTACATGGTATTCCATCTGTTTAACCAGTTTCCCATCAATCTTTGCTGTTAGAAAGGATAATAGCCAACGTTTATAAAATGTTCTAGGTCCTCTTCTGAATTAAACCAACTTGTGTTGGTTAATGCACTTCCTCTTCACCAGAGCCCACCAAGGAGATGCAGGCTTTACTTGAGTGTGAAAGAGGACAGAGCAGCCGCTGAGAGGTAGGAAGAATAGATCCAGGATTCAGACCCCAGAGTTTTGCCTCCAAGTCTGGACTGTCAGTATTTCTGTAGAAATCTGATCTGCGGGGTCGCAAAAGAGTCAGAAACGACTTAGCGGCTAACCAACAACAAATCTGATCATTTTATTAATATTAGGATAGGTTGCCTAGGAGTATTGCTTTCTGTAAAAATGACTCATTTGGCAACGAATTTTTATTTTCTTTCCTTTCTTGATGTTTAAAAACAAAACCCCAAACATCTGTGTGACTGTAGCTGAATAGTACTATTTAAATTTTGCCTTCTTACAGATCACCAGCCCAGGTTGGATGCATGAGACAAGTGCTCGGGCCTGGTGCACTGGGAAGAAAGACCCAGAGGGATCGGGTGGAGAGGGAGGTGGGAGGGGGGACCGGGATGGGGAATACATGTAAATCCATGGCTAATTCATTTCAATGTATGACAAAAACCACTGCAATGTTGTAAAGTAATTAGCCTCCAACTAATAAAAATAAATGGAAAAAAAAAAAAAAGACTAGCAGGGGGCGCACTCTTTCTGAAAAAAAAAAATAAATAAATTTTGCCTTCTTTATTTTCTTTCTTTTCTTTTTTCTTTTCTTTTCAGCCATGCATTTACATGTGTTCCTCATCCTGAAAAAAAATTAATTAATTAAATAAAATAAATAAATAAATAAATTTTGCCTTCTGCGGCCGAACTGCCAGCAAGCGAAGGGACCATAGAAAGAAAAGTTAGTCTGCACAGGCGCCCTAAAGTCCTTGAATAACAGCACCTCTGAGATTTGTGAAAGCACATTTAGATCAGGCGCATCCTGGGCCTGGCCTCCCATTCCCTGAGTTGCCTTGGATATGAGGCGGATTATCAGTATCACTCCTGTGGGTTGCTGTTTTTACCAAGGGTTGGGAGTCAATGACAGGATGCCTCCCCAGCCCTGTATCTCCTGAGAACAGTGTGTGTACTGGGAAGCTGGCATCGGGAGGTGCCCCTGGAGGGGCAGCCTGGGCAAGGAAGCCAGACATTCATTTGCTTAGTTTTGGTTCTATATATATATATATATATATATATATGTATATATATATAAAATAGGCTTTTAAACGTTCCATAAAATTGGTTAGCTGACTTATGGAATGTCTGTTAAGCAGAGTTGTATGAACCAGATACTAACTGTTCTTTCCATGTCCTAACATGGAAAGATGCTCAAAGCATTCTGCTAAGGAGAAAGAGAAAAAAAAAGAGAACAAATTACAGAACTGCACCCATCATACAATTCCATTTCAGAATATGCATAGAAAGAAAAAAAAGATTTCCTCTAGAAGCGGAGATGGGGAGGGTGCAGGGCCTTCCATTTTCTATCCTCTGCACATTTATATTCTTCGAAATTTTCAGTCTGCATCTTGTTGTTGTTCAGTCACTAAGTCACCTCGGACTCTTTGCAACCCCATGGACTGCAGCACAGTCAGGCTACTCTGAACATCTATTACTTTTAAAATTAATATAAAACCAACAGAGACTTTAGAGTAGACTATTTAGAGTACAAAATCTTGAAATATATAAACTCATATTTATAAATAGAAAAAATATATAGAGAAAAAAACAGGATCTAAGGGAATCTAGTAAAAATACTGAACAAGTACTAGTTGAACTGATATTTTTGGAATGGAAATATACTTTTCCCTACTGTGTTCTCCAAATGTTTACTAACATAATTGTATGACCACTTCATACTATTTATGTACTTTACAAGTAGATATAATGGAATAAAGCATGAAATCATACTAGAAGTAAACCAAAAAGGCAACTCTGAAAGGAAAGGAGAAAGTGTCGAGTAGTAATAAGAATGAAACCTAGGACCCAGCTGCCTGGGTTCTCCCCTAGGCTTACTGTGTGATCTTGGGCAAGTCACTTGACCTCTCTGGGCTTTAGATTCTTTACCCAACCCAGAGGTTCTCAACCCTAATGCAAATCAGGATCACCTGGGGAGTGTTTACTTCTTTTTGTCATTGGAAAATTCATTTATACATATATTTTTATTCTTTTTAAAACTTTTTTCCCATTTAGGTTGTTACATAACATTGAGCAGAGTTCCCTGTGCTATACAGTAGGTCTTTGTTGGTTCATTTTAGATATAGCAGCGTGTACATGTCCATCCCACACTCCCTAGTTATCTCTCCCTCTAGCCCTTCACCTGGGGAGTGTTTAGAATCACCCTCTCTAGGATGGAGCCTGGACAGGCTCCCGGGTGATTCTGGTGAGCACACAATGTAATCACACTGAGCCAGTCTAAGCTCTGGGAGGGTCTGTTCACTCCTACTGGGAAGTCTCTCCATCCAGGCTCAGAAGTGGCTAGTGGTCATTTAAGTAAGTAAATAAGTAGATGTTTATGTAGCGCTTAGAGAAGAAATGTGTAAAATATACCATTTGGCTGGATCACCTCTTGGTTTTGAAAAGTGGTTGCTCTTTGCTCATAATAACCACTTTCCTTTGGGAGTTTTGCTCGGCATTTGGGTGTAAAGAGTATGCATTTTTAAAGCTGTCCAAACGCCTATTTATGCAGCAGACCATAACTCCTCTCTGGATAGGCTGCTATGCTTTATCAAATAAATGATACACATTTTAAAAACTGTCTGAAGGGGCATTTACCTGAGGGACTATTATTGTGTTTGGATTTTTTTTCCCTCGAGCCCTTATGGTTCATTGGGTAAATAATATCTTTTAACCAATTTTTAAATAGATGTGTCTAGCAAGATGCCATTTTATCAATCATTCCACTCTTATACTCTTCAGAGTAGGCTCTTTTAGCTTGTTTTTTATTTTAAATTTCACATTAAGATGCTTTATGAAAAAAAGAAGATCAAATATTTTAAAAAATTAGTATAAGGTAGACAGCTGGCATCTGGCTCTTTTTTCCCTCTGGCACATAAAAAGACTTCCTTATAATATTACTTTTCTTCTCTGGGGCTACTTCAGTGCTAAATTCAAGACATTTTTGCCTTTAGGCAATAGACCCTAACCCTGTTCTTCATTGAACTTTCTTGGTTTGATTAGTTTTGGAGAAAGTGGAAGATGGGGGACACTGTAGAACAAGGGGGAGTTATTTAGAAAGGATTGTGAAACAGAAGGACATCTGGTAGGACTGGGTTTGTGTCAGCATGAGTCATGTGACTTCTATAAGAAATAGAGCCAGGGATAGAGAATTGACATGGTGATTCCCAACCGAGGAGAGGGAAAGATCTGCAGAAAATGATAAGCATGTTTAGAGCATTGGTAGGTAAGACCAGGGACCTTATATGGATCCAGGTTCTTAGTTGCAGGCAACAGAGTCTACTCAAGCTGGATTATGCAGAAAGGGGTCTTAGCAAGGGGTGTTAATGATTCACCGAATCTCCTGGAAGGCCACACAGGCCTGGAAATTGTACACAGGCCCAATGTATCCAGGAGAAATGAGAAGTCAGCTCTTAAAAGAGTGCTTCTCAAAGTGTGCTCCCAGACCAGTGGCATCAACATCACCTGGACATTTGGTAGAAATGAAAATTCTCAGACCTCCTCCAAGACCCACTGAAGAAACTCTGGGAATGAGGGCCAACAATCAATAATCTAACAAGTTTTCTAGATGGTTCTGATGTACAGTGAAGTTTGAAAACCACTGTCTTAGTATGGTTCTAAAAAAGGCACCATGGTCGCTGATTCCCATTCTTTGGCACTGGTGAAATTGGGAACGGGATGCCTGAAACTGTAAGAGCAGCCCCAGAAGAACCAGGTTCATCTGCCAGTGTGCTTGCCATATCGCATCCCCTTGCTGCTGCCTCATGTAGCTCACTTCCAGCTCAGGGACTCCTGTAAGTGATCCTCTAGATAGAACCAGAACCACCCTAGCTACAAAGGACACCAAGAAATGTAATTTAGCTTTCTAGACTCTGTAGAGCGCAGGAGTAAGCTAGAAGTGATTGACATGGATGTTGGGAGAGCCAATCTTTCTTTCTGCCGCCAACCTGATGTCCCCATATGGATGCTCAGTGACTCTACACATTAGCCAGCCTTTCATAGCAGAGGGGGCAGAAAAGGAGAGCTGTTGCGGCTCATCACCTTACCCTGATATGGGATAAACAACACCCCCCAGGAACCCCAGCTCTGGGAACTCTACCCCAGTCACTGCCTGGAATCCAGACTTTTCCTGGGTTCAGGGAGCCTTAATTCGGGTATAATCGGGGTTCACTGTAACAGTGACAAAATTGGTCTTCGATTTAAAGAAAATAATTTCCTTCCTATTTCCCATTACTTAATTGAAGTAGAAGGTTTTCCTCAGGGGAACAACTCCACTGCCTTGATGGAGTGCATTGCTTCCCGACACTAAATAGTTAACAAAATTACATCCACCTATTTGCACAAATCTGTTTACAATCAAAGCAAGATACTTGTAAATAAATTGTTGTATTGAATTTACATTAGTCCTATTAAACAATACTGCTACAACAACACTGACTGAAAAATATATCGGGATACTGAGTACCAGCAGCAGAAGTTTACTTTCTCAGTGGGATCTGTCAGACCCCAGGGTCTAGTTTGGCTGGGAGATGGGTGGACTTGGTCTCCTGTTTCTTCAGCCTGCCTCAGCCTGACAAAGCTTACCTTTTCCTGATTTAGCTCTCAGTTCAAACACCATCTCCTTAAAGAGGCTTCCCTTGAGTTCCCCCAAACTCCTGAAGCTCACCCAGAAGCCACTGCCCATCACATCACCCTGCCTCATTATCTTCTCCGTCCTCCTCACTCTCTGAAATGAGCTCATTGGTTTGCATAATGTCTGTCTCTCTGCTGAAACATAAGCTACAGGAAGAGAGTAACTTGTCCATCTTGTCACCACGGCATCTGCATGCCTCCCCTACTCAGCAGGCCCTCACTAAATATTGTGGAACAAATGACTAAGTGGTTTGGGCAGCCCCAGGGCCACCGTGCTGAGAACAGACACTAGGGTATGGTGGAAGCTATAGCTTACCTGGTAGTGAGAGAAGAGATGGTGGGGAATGAAGTTCCTCTACGGTGTCTGGTAGGTTAGCCTCTCCAGGTTCAGGTGGGAGGGAGGCAGCCTATGGGAGAGGCATCTCAAATGCTCAGTTAGGAAGCTTGTGAACTGGGCCCTAGGGGCTGCTCCTGAACATGGAGATGGGCTGTGCTCAAAATCAAGGAGAAAGGCTATCTATTGCTCTCTTGACATGGTGCCCATCACTAGAGGGGAAAATCCAATTCCCTTAAGGCTTAGATAGCCCTAAGGTAACCCGGGACTTGGTTTAAATTAACTGTGACCAATTTAAAGAGATTTGTACTATTTTTCATAACTAGTTTTTGTTTTCTCATTGCTAGATGGTTGTTTGAATCATCTTGGTTAATTCACTTTTCAAATATTTTATTATTTTTTATTTAAATACATTATTTATTTTTCTATAAATAAAATAAAAATATTTTATTTAAAAAAATACTTGAAAAGTGAATTAACCAAGATGCTTCTTGGATGCTGGTACAGTGTTGATACAGTATTTCTCCATGCATGATAGTTGTATATTTCCTAGAACTACAAAAAGCATAATAAACGGATAAGAGCAAACCCTGTCCAGACCTAAATGTTCTGATTCATCTCTTCTAGCCCTGAAAGCCTAGAGTGTCCCAATTACAGATACTGGCAGAAATGGTCCAGTGCAGGGGAACGTGGGGGTCCACCTGCAATCCATGTAACTTCTTAGTGCCTTTAGCATCCTTCTCAGTCAAATGAAGATGATGAGAGTGTGAGCTCTTGGGATTTTTGCAGTCATGTAAGCAGCATATAAAAGTATATAAGGCCTGGCCCAGAGTAGGTGCTCAACTATTAAGACTACTTAGTTGCAGACCAGAAGCTAAGGTAAAAGTATGCTTGAGAGAGGGGACTAACCAGCCACCATGGGACATTACCCCTAACTCCCAGACAGAAAGATTTCCATTCTTGTGTTAAGTTGATGTCCTGGGTTGACTAAGTAGCACCCCCAAACTCATATTCACCCAGAACCGCGGAATGTGACCTTATTTGGAAATAGGGTCTTCGTAGATATAATCAATTAAGCTATAGTGAGATCATAGTGGATTAGGATGGGCCCTAATTCAATAACCGGTTTCCTTATAAGAAGAGGGAAATGTGGACACAGACACACAGGGAGAATACCTTGTGATGATGTGGATGCAGAGGGAAGATGTCCATGTGGAGACAGAGGCAGAGACTGTCATGTCCGCAAGACAAGGAAATCCGGGGGTTGCTGACAACCAACAGAAGCTAGAAGAGACGGGGGAAGGATGCTTCCCCAGAGACTTCCGAGACAGAATATGACCTCACCAGCACCTTGATTTGGGACTTGCAGCCTCCCGAACAGTGAGAGGATAAATTTCTTTTGTTTTCAGCCATCCAGTTAGCGGCCATTTGTCAAGGCAGCCCTAGCACACTAATAAAGTCACTTTGTCACACTGTAGTGGGCAAAGCTTATTCCCCACCTTCAGCGAAATCCTCCTGCTTCCTTGGACATTCCAGCATAAGTGAGATTAGCAGAGGAAGGCTTCAGTTTTGAGAAACTGTCTGTAGGTGATACCTTATCAGGTTACTAGGCATGAGAGCAGACGAAGGACAATAGAAAACACATCAATCTTTCTTGAACTCAGAAATCTCAGCAGCTGCTTTTCCTGTGACTTGCAGGCGTCAGAGTAGTGCTGCACCGTGAAGCTTTATACTGCACAAAATGCTCATCAACAGAAGCTCCATGAAAAGCCAGCACCCCCCAGCATGGCACCGAGGGGTCAGCCACATCGGCTGCCCCACATTAGGCCCTGAACCCTGGCCTGCAGGGTATATGCATGGTCCCCAGAGTCAGCGCTGCTACGGCAGCCACGTTGAGGTGTCTTGCATTCATTAATTTGCTGCCACACAGCTACTGAGTACTGCTCAGGGGCGACATCGCATGTGGAATGGGATCAGCTTCTGAAAGTACACAGGGCTGGCTGACTGACAGGCAGGTGTCGTGGGGACAGAGAGATTCAGAGATGAAAGGAGACAGACTCATTAGAGTACGACTGGAGAAACTGAAAAGCCAGGCACTTCTTGTTTCTCAAGAATCATGTCAGGCTTACCGTCTGAGCTGAAGCATTTAACTGGAAAGGAAGAAGTGGGTCTATCCAGGAGGTCAGCTGCCTCGTTCTGGGCTCTGCTAAGGTCTTTGCCTCTGATTACAAAGACCTTTTCTCTCCGAATTCCATGGCAGAAACCAGGGCGCCTGCCCAAGGGAGGAAGGCAGGGTGGCCTTGAAGAGAGTGTTGTCATCTTTCTAGGTCAAAGTGGTGGCTTGACGGATTCATCTACCTCGCCTAATTCCCTTGGGGGCTCTGGTGACTGTGGAGCTACCACCACTGCCTTACGTTATCATAATTCCCTCTTCCTCCTTCCCCATCCCACAAGAACGGCTTTAAAATGATTTCCTACAAAGTCCTATAGAAGGTTTTTGTCACAGGTTTGGATTGAAATAATCTATGAAATCTGAGTGCCAGCCAATGGACTTTTCTAATGGAACTTTTCCTCTGGGAAAGACTACCAGGTGTGCGATTCCTTGCTAGGTGGGAGTGAGCAAATTAATGGCCTCAGACATGTGTTATGGAAAACCCAAAGTCTTAGCCTTAATGTCATGCCCAAGAACACACTTAGCTGTTGCAATGATTGCTCTATAATTTGCATTCCAGTTGCAGGAGAGTCAGTGATGGGCTGGAGTCAGCACTGCTGAGCAGATAAATTGACCAAAGCATCTCAGGCCACCAGCCTTCAGCCTGTCACCAACCATGGGGGCCAAAGCAGCCCTGCTCTTATTTGAGGCCAATTCTAGTCCCTGTTCTCTTAATATCTTCTTTTGTCTATTACAAGTCTTTATTAAAACCACTTTCTGTTTGCCTCTTCCTTTTTATTTGAACATTAACTGTAGTTTCTAAAATGCTGATCCACAGACAACTTTCTTGGTGTATGTGTCTGCCAATGAAAAAAAAAGGCAGGGACTTCCCTGGTGGTCCAGTGGCTGAGACTCCACGCTCCCGAAGCAAGGGGCCAGGGTTTGATCCCTGGTCAGGGAACTGGATCCCATGAGCCCCCACTAAAGATCCCATGTGCTGCAATGAAAACTGAAGATCTCTCATGCTGCAACTAGGACCCAGTGCAGCCAGATAGATAGATAAATATTAAAAAAGAAAAACATCTACTTCTGCTTTATCGACTATGCCAAAGCCTTTGACTGTGTGGATCACAAGAAACTGTGGAAAATTCTGAAAGAGATGGGAATATCAGACCACCTGACCTGCCTCCTGAGAAATCTGTATTCAGGTCAAGAAGCAACAGTTAGAACTGGACATGGAACAACAGGCTGGTTCCAAATAGGAAAAGGAGTACATCAAGGCTGTATATTGTCACCCTGCTTATTTAACTTATATGCAAAGTACATCATGAAAAATGCTGGACTGGATGAAGCACAAGCTGGAATCAAGATTGCTGGGAGAAATATTAATAACCTTGGAAATGCAGAAGACACCACCCTATGGCAGAGAGTGAAGAAGAACTAAAGAGCCTCTTGATGAAAGTGAAAGAGGAGAGTGAAAACGCTGGCTTGAAACTCAACATTCAGAAAACTAAAATCATAGCATCTGGTCCCATAACTTCATGGAAAATAGGTGGGGAAACAGTGGAAACAGTGACAGACTTTATTTTGGGGGGGGGGCAAAATCACTGCAGATGATGATTGCAGCCATGAAACGAAAAGATGCTTGCTCCTTGGAAGAAAACTTATGACCAACCTAGACAGCATATTAAAAAGCAGAGACATTACTTTGCCAACAAAGGTCTGTCTAGTCAAAGCTATGGTTTTTCCAGTTGTCATGTATGGATGTGAGGGTTGGACTATAAAGAAAGCTGAGCACCGAAGAATTGATGCTTTTGAACTCCAGTATTAGAGAAGACTCTTGAGAGTCCCTTGGACTGCAAGGAGATCCAACCAGTCCATCCTAAAGGAAATCAGTCCTGAATATTGATTGGAAGGACTGATGCTGAAGCTGAAACTCTAATACTTTGGCCACCTGATGTGAAGAACTGACTCATTGGAAAAGACCCTGATGCTGGGAAAGATTGAAGGTGGGAGGAGAAGGGGTCGACAGAGGATGAGATGGTTGGATGGCATCACTGACTCAATGGACATGAGTTTGGGTAAACTCCGGGAGCTGGTAACGCACAGGAGGCCTGGTGTGCTGCAGTCCATGGGGTCACAAAGAGTCGGACACGACTGAGTGACTGAGCTGAACTGAGCTGAAAAAAAAAGAGAAAGCAATAGGCAAAGAACTGAAATTGTCTCTCTCAGTCTTTTCTAACTAAAGGTGGGCAAGAAGTGCCACCTTACTATGTGCCCAGAGCAGGAGAGAACCAGAATACTTGAGGAACATCACTAAAGACTATAATCCACCCATGTGGTAACCCCCTATTCAGTTCACCCTCCTTCACATACAGCGTGTTCATGCGTCTCTCAAGTCCCCTTGGTGCCCCGAAGTCCCATCCAGCTTCAGGATTGAGTTCCAAGTTCAGGCTCTCAGGACTGTTCCTACTTTAATGAATGAGTGCAGTTTCATCCACCTGGAGTATGGCTGCTCGTGATCTGGAAACCGTGAGCCAGCAAGTGAGCTATTTACGTCCCCTTCCCCTGCCCTGATATGCAGTGGCTAAACACTCCAGCTGGGGAAGAGAGAAAGAGGAGATATGCAGCGGTCACGGGTCCACAGTGATTCAGAAACAGACGGAAGGTGGGCAGACACTCTGAGAGGCCCCCACCCCTCCACCCCTGCAGGGAGGGCTTGGCCCTGGTCTGTGTTTTCCATGGCCGTTGGCTCTCCTTTGCTTTTTCATCACTTTCTTTATAAATATTATCTGAATAGGACATTAGTCAATGACCTCCTTGGGGATGAAAGGCTTTCTCAGTCTGTTTGCTGCCCCAAATGTGGCTGAGGAAACCAAGGATCATTTATAACTGCAGGAAGTCACAGGTATTTTTAGGTCAGACTAGTGATTCTTTTAGAAACATGGTCAGGGACTTCCCTGGTGGTCCAGTGGTTAAGAATCTGCCTTGCAGCATAGGGGATGTGAGTTTGATCCCTGGTCAGAGAACTAAGATCCCACATGACGCAGAGCAACTAATCTCATGTGCCACAACTAGAGAGTCGGCGCCACAAAGAAAGACCTCATATGACCCAACAAAGATCCCACCTGCTGCAACTAAGACCTGATGCAGTCATATAAATAATAAATTGATTAACTAAAAAAAAAAACATGGTTGACTTCTTATCTGAGTCTGCATCTACTCAGATTCTTATGCCAGGAGCCATGTACATGTCTTTATCTACATATACTTCTTGATTTGCATTAGTTCTTGGCTTTGTGGCCCCCATGTCTCTGACCTCATGCATCTGTGGATACCTCGAGTTCACTAGGTTTGGATGGGGAAGACTCACCCTTGGTCTCTTCCCATAGCCATGGAAACCAGCAGTGTTCCAGAAGGTAGCTGCTCCATTAGCTGGTCCAGAGGGAGAACCATATGAACATGGAGTGGAGCCCTTAGCTCACTCTTGATGAAAATGTAGTGATGTGAGAAATAAATTGTTGTGGTTTAAGCCGCTTAACTTTTTAAATTAAAAACATTTTAAAACTTTGGTAAAATATATATAACATAACATTTACCATCTTAACCATTTTTAAGTACTGTTGAGTGGTCTTAAGTATATTTACATTGTTGTGCAAACAATCTCCAGGATTCTCTTCATCCTATAAAAGGGAAACTTGTTCTCATGAAACAGCAACATGTTGACCTCCCCTCCCCACTGCCCCTGACAACCACCATTTAACTTTATGCATCTATACATTTGACTACACTAGGTACCTCACAAAAGTGGAGTCACACAAAATTTGTCATTTTGTAAATGGTTTATTTGACTTAGTATAATATCCTCCAGTTTCATTCATGTTGTAGCACATGATAGGATTTTCTTCCTTTTTAAAACTGAATAATATGTCACATTTTGTTTATCCATTTATTCACAGATGGACACTTGGGTTGCTTCTTATTTTTGGCAGTTGTAGCTGCTATGAACTTGAATATACCCATATCTCTGTGAGATTCTGCTTTCGATTGTTTTGAGTATATACCCAGATGAAGCCTCTGAAATTTTTATGTTGTTTGTTTGTATAGCATAACTGATTCCATCCTGACAGATACTGCAATTAACTAGTTAAGTGTGCAGGATCTGGGAAAACTCATTTTACTTTGACACCCGTGAATAGTTGAAGATGGACTGCGCTTGTACTCTTAGTTTTTTTTTTTTTTTCAAATTACCTGAACTAACCCTCACCTTTGGGGCACCTGACTCAGTCCCCAGAGAGGAGGTTTAAAGCCCTGCAAACATGTACCCTTCCATTCATCACACATACCTGTCTCAGAAAAGTTTTCTTCCTTCATCTCTAATTTATCCTTTGTGCTCTCCTTCCAGAAAATAGTTATTAACATTTATGTTTATATCTCTAGTGCCTGACAATGTGGTTGAAATATAACTATAATTTCCCCCTTAGTATCAAGGATTTTCCTGGGCACTAGAGATGTAAATCTTAAATGAGGGTTGTTCTAGGCCCGAAGGACATAAATATTATATAGGACTCACACTGTCTTGATACCTCGCATTTGCGCAGCCAGACTCACTCCTCACCCTCTTCACCCTGATCTCTGCACAGAAGGGCAGTTCTGTGGATGGCATCCCTGGGCTCCCTGCCCTCTGGCATTGGCCCTCAGCCCACAGGGAGCCCTGGCGGAGACTGGATGGTGGGCATGGGCTGAGATAGGGGTGTTGCTTCCCCTGCTCTGTCCCTGCATGGTTGTGTCATCCTGTCCATGTCCCTCAAATGAAGGAGGCCCTGGCACATGACTCCTCCTGGCTTTACCAGCTCTAGGTGGCTTCCTAATACCCAGACTTTAGCTTGGTAAAAGGAAAGGAAAGGAAAGGAAAGTGAAGTCACTCAGTCGTGTCTGACTCTTTGCTGACCCCATGGACTATAGCCTACCAGGCTCCTCCATCCATGAAATTTTCCAGGCAAGAGTACTGGAGTGGGTTGCCATTTCCTTCTCCAGGGGATCTTCCTGACCCAGGGATCGAACCTGGGTCTCCTGCATTGCAGGCAGATGCTTTACCGTCTGAGCTACCAGGGAAGGTAGTTCGGTAAATTGTCCCTCTTTCTGAGTTTCCCAGTTTGGATGTGGCATGTTTCCTATGGAGACTGGTTCACAACTTTGCCTTATTAGGCCCGTGGAAAAGATAGACAATATCTACACTATATTGTGACAAGAATGATAACGCAAGAGGCTGTGGGAGCTAACCTGGGTGAGTAAGAGAAAACTTTTAAAGAAAACTGTTTTGCCAAGCACCTTCTGTATCCAGATTGGGCTTCCCTGGTGGCTCAGATGGTAAAGAATCCACCTGCAGTGCAGGAGACCTGGGTTCGATCCCTGGGTTGGGAAGATCCCCGGGAGAAGGAAATGGCAACCCACTCCAGTATTCTTGCCTGGAGAATTCCTTGGACAGGGCAGCCTGGTGGCTGTAACCTGGTGGGTTACAGTCCTTGGAATCACAAAGTGTTGGCCATCACTAAGTGACTAACACTTTTACTTTTACACTTTCTGTGTCCAGAGCAAGGGGCCCTGCCTATGTGTTTTCACATTCAGTTGTTGAAAGGACTCTTTCTCAGTGACTACCATGTTCAAAGCAGCATTCAATCTAGAATACATTTAGATTTTAAGGCACAGTTTGATAAAGGAAAATAAAGCAAAATAAACAGAAACGAAAGTATTGTATGTGCACTACTGTTTTGCGTGAAGGATGCATTCCTGGATAAAGAAGTGATACTTAAATCAGACTCTAAGTGGTTCACATGGCCTCATCCCTAAGGAGATGCAGTCAGCTGTGCACATATGGTGGGGCTTTGTCCATGAACAATTGATATGCTCCTGGTTATGACTGCTGTCATCTGCCATCCCTCTAGTTCTTGGTTAGTGTTTCTGGGCTGCAGTGAGCTTTATTAATGTTCTTAAAAATGTCAAAGTCATTCCGCGAATCTGTAATTTCCTGTTGATCTTTTTCCTTTAGTCTCTCAACCATTCCCATAGTTACCTAGAGCTACTGTCAGATTTACACTTTAACATCTTCTTCTGCTTGTCTTTTTGTTTCTTTGTGGTAGGTCTAGTGCTATACTTATGAACAGTTTCTCAGCCATGATAGGTGCAGACTGAAAGTAATTGGCAGAAAGAGAGGCTTCAGCAGAGTCACAAACACTGCAAAGCACTCTCATCTCACCATGCCGTGCCAGTCAGCTTAGCTGAGCGCACTTACAACACAGTTACTCACTGGCAGAGAAGAGTCTGTGGCCCATGCAATATGGAGGAGGGCACTGGGATGGATTGTTATTTTCTATAATAAGGATCTAATTAAGGAAAATATTTCAGAGTGCATATTCAGTCCACACAGCATTGTGTCTAATAGCAAAAGGGGATAGGTGTGTTGCAGGAATAACTTAAAGTGATCACAGATGGAAGAGAAAGTGCTCTGGGACACAGGGTTACTTTATTATTGAGGCTCATCATTGGATGTTGATAGATTGATGACTATTTTGCTTAAGATGTGAATGCTTTGCGGGGGGGGGGGGGGGCAGGGGGATAAGTAGGATTTAGACATGCAAAAATGAGAGATAATGGCCACACATGCAAAGGCTCTGAGGGGGAAATAGGGGCAGGGAAGTGGCGAGTGTGCAGGAAGGAGAGTGTGCTGGAGAGGTGGGTGAGGTCAGAAGAGGGAGGGTCATGTGTGCAAGAGCAGGAGACTGGACTTCATTTTCCAGGCTGTGGACACCAGAGAAGGGAAGGGTTCTAATCCAGGCAACCTTGACTGTAGTCTTACCAAGGACATCCCACCCTCAGACAGAGGGAGTGTCCTCACTGTAGGCATAACCCTCTTGATAAAGAAATTCTTTGTGGGTTTGAATAAACTGTTCTTAAGGGATTCAAAAAGATCCTTACGGGTGGTAATGACACATCGAGGTTAGTGTAGATGAGGCAAGAGTGGTCAGATATTCTGGTGGAAGATGGATCTTTCAGCAATTTGCCCCTTTGTATGCAGCTGTAGTCAGAATCTCAAATATTAATAAAGAGCATATATGTCCAGGTTCAACTATAATACAATACTGATATTTGCTTGGGGTACAAGAAACTGAAAGAGTAGGCTTGACAAGTTTGAAACTGTTTTAGAATAAAGGTTTCACACTTTTTTCCTCCTTTATGTTCTCCTAGGACTTCCCAGGTAGTTCAGATGGTAAAGAATTTGCCTGTAATGCAGGAGACCCGGGTTCGATCCCTGGGTCGGGAAGATCCCCTGGAGTAGAAAATGGCAACCCATTCCAGTATTCTGGCCTGGAGACTCCATAGACAGAGGAATCTGGCAGGCTACAGTCCATGGGGTTGCAAAGAGTCAGACATGACTGAAGAGACTTAGCACATATGCATGCACATCCTCCAATCTCCCCATTCATTCTGAACTTTGGTTCTTCTGGTGGGTTCTAAGCAGAGGGGTGACATGACCTGACTCAGGTTTTAGCAGTCACTCTGGCCATGGTGTGAAGAGGAGGGTCTAGGGCAAGACTGTAGCAGGGGTCACTTAGGATAGGAAAAGGGCCAGAGGAGATGATAGCTTGGCCTACAGAAATAGTGGTGATAGTGACAAGTAATTAGGTAGACTCGGGTTATATTCAGAGATGGAAACAATGGAATTTAGTGGTGACTTGGATGTGGGGAGTAAGGGGAAAAGAAAAACAAAGGGGAGTCCTAGTTTTTTGACTTGAGCAACTGGTACAGAATAACATAAAATAATCCCAGTGTTTTTGTTTAGTTGTGCATTTCTGTTTTAAAATATGTAAAATATACTTCTGCAAGATGTATTATTTACATGTGTGCTACATATGTGCAGTTTTATCACATATTATATAATACATAAAACTATGGATTGAAGGATGGAGGGAGAGAAAGAGAAAAACACACAAAATTTTAAACTCTGGTTTTCCTACAGAAGTTGGGAAGGGGAATAAGGTAAAGGAGAGGAGGGATTTTCCTTTTTTGATGTATTTGCTTCTGCTTCACTGTAATTTTCAATGAAGATGTATGAATTTTACCCAGAAGGATATAACATAACTGTTAATACAACTGTAATTTCTGGATAATAAGAATATGATTGTTTCATATTTGTGTTAGCAGGTTGTGTTAGTTATCAGTTGCTATCTAAGGATATCGCTATAAACCCAGTGACTTAAAATAATACACATCCATTATCTCACAGTTTCTATAGGCCAGGGGTCCAGGCACAGTTTAGCTATGTCTGTTGCAAGGTTACCGTCAAAATGACAACTGAGGCTGTGGTATCATCTGGGGTATGAGTGGTGAAGGAACCACCTCTTTACTCACATGGTTGTTGGGCATATTCTGTTTCTGGTAGGTTTCATTCTGAAGGCCTCACTTTCTTAGGGGATGTCAACCAGAGACCACCCTCAGCTCCTCGACCCATGGGTCTTCCCTACATGATCACTTGCTTCCTCAAAGCCTATAACGAAGTGAGTCTCTTTGCAAGACAGACATTACAATCTTATGTAACATCATCACAGAGGTGACATCCTATCGCCTTTGCCCAATTGTATGGGTGGAAGTAAGTCACGGGTGCCACCCACTTGTAACAGAAGAGACATCACAAAGGCATGGACATCAGGAGGCCAAGATGATGGGGGCAGCCTCACTAACCTTGTGGTAATAATTTACAGTGGACATAGAGCTTCTTTTACAAAAGTAAAAGTGTCAGTCACTCAGACATGTCCAGCTTTTTGTGACCCCATGGACTGTAGCTCGCCAGCCTCCTCTGTCTATGGAATTCTCCAGGCCAGAATACTGGAGTGGGTTGCCATTCCCTTCACCAGGGGATCTTGCCAATCCAGGGATTAAACTTGAGTCTCCTGCATTGCAGGCAGATTCTTTACCCTCTGAGCCACCAGGGAACCTCTGTAACAACGTACTACCTAAAAATATTGTATTGATTTTTGAAACTTTGAAAAACAACTGAGAAACAGATTATTTATAAAGACTAAAACGCATTCATTTCATTGTGAAAAGCATTTCTTAAGTTAGTTTCTGATTGTTTCCTAATGTTGAAATATGTTCAATATAGCTAATAGGAAAGATAACTTTTTCCTTCAAAAGAGCCTTTACCTCAAATAGGCGAGGGGTCATCAAGGATTAAAGAGCATAGAAATACATACTCATTGTCTCTGAGGGCCATGTCTAGAAGGTGATGTCTCCTGTCCAGCTTGTCAAGTCCTCCTGGAAGTTGCCCTTCTCAGAAAAACCAACAGTTTCCTCTGGGGCCTGTCCCTTGCCTGGGGACTATTGTGCTGCAGTAGAAGGAGACGTCAGCCAGGATGTGGAGAACTTGGATTCTAGTTTCGAACAAACTATTTCTGTGACATCAAGCAAGAGATCTAACCTTTCTGGGTCTTTGGTTTTTGTATATTTGAAGCAGGTATAAAAATGATAGGTGCATCAGTTGATTCTTTAGAAGCAGATGGATGAGATGAATCAATCTACAACAACCTGGCTTTATAGAAGTTCACTGTATAGAGTCTAGCCACATGTGTTTTCTCAACCTTCATGATGACCTTACCAAGACCTAACTCACACTGATTCGCTGTGACCTAACTCTGCATCTCAGGAGGGTTTTTCCCCACAGATGTCCAGCTGCCTCTACTATTTGATTCAGGCTCTCACATGGTTTAGTAAATACCCCCCAGAATGTCAGTCCAGCTCACAAGGACCCACCCCTTCTTTGTCTCTCTTAATTAACCTAGCACACCCCTGGCCTGGCCCAGCAGCAGGCCCCCAACCCAGCTAGGCCAGTCAGTTTCTCATCTTTCAGTTCAGTTCAGTTCAGTCGCTCAGTCATGTCCGATTCTTTGTGACCCCACGGACTGCAGCACGCCAGGCCTCCCTGTCCATCACCAACTCCTGGAGTCCACCCAAACCCATGCCCATTGAGTCGGTGATGTCATCCAACCATCTCATCCTCTGTCGTCCCCTTATCCTCCTGCCCTCAATCTTACCCAGCATCAGGGTCTTTTCCAATGAGTCAGCTCTTTGCATCAGGTGGCCAAAGTATTGGAGTTTCAGCTGCAACATCAATCCTTCCAATGAACACCCACGACTGATCTCCTTTAAGATAGACTGGTTGGATCTCCTTGCAGTCCAAGGGACTCTCAAGAGTGTTCTCCAACACCACAGTTCAGAAGCATCAATTCTTCTGTGCTCAGCTTTTTTTTATAGTCCAACTCTCACATCCATACATGACCACTGGAAAACCCATAGCCTTGACTAGACGGACCTTTGTTGGCAACGTAATGTCTCTGCTTTTTAATATGCTGTCTAGATTGGTCATAACTTTTCTTCCAAGGAGTAGGCGTCTTCATGGCTGTAATCACCATCTGCAGTGATTTTGGAGCCCAGAAAAATAAAGTCAGCCACTGTTTCCACTGTTTCCCCATTTTTTGCCATGAAGTGATGGGACTGGATGCCATGATCTTAGTTTTCTGAATGTTCAGCTTTAAGCCAACTTTTTCACTCTCCTCTTTCACTTTCATCAAGAGGCTCTTTAGTTCTTCTTCACTCTCTGCCATAGGGTGCTGTCATCTGCATATCTGAGGTTATTGATATTTCTCCCTGCAATCTTGATTCCAGCTTGGGCTTCCTCCAGCCCAGCATTTCTCATGATGTACTCTGCATATAAGTTAAATAAGCAGGGTGACAATACACAGCCTTGACATACTCCTTTTCCTATTTGGAACCAGTCTGTTGTTCCATGTCCAGTTCTAACTGTTGCTTCCTGACCTGCATATAGATTTCTCAGGAGGCAGGTCAGGTGGCCTGATATTCCCATCTCTTTCAGAATTTTCAACAGTTTCTTGCGATCCACACAGTCAAAGGCTTTGGCATAGTCAATAAAGCAGAAATAGATGTTTTTCTGGAACTCTCTTGCTTTTTTGATGATCTCATCTTTAGTAATCTGAAACTGGCTGCAAGAGCTGCTGTCAGGAAGACACTCTTACCCTCAGCAACTGTCACTCTTATTCCCCATCTCACTGGGGTCCTCAGAAGAGAGGACTTGAGCATTGGGGAGGAAGCTGGACCAATGGCCTCAAGCTTCCTCCCAGCTACTAACTCATTCTTTTATTTGTTCTGGAAGCATTCATTGGTCTATGACTTGTTGGCACTTAACAACTTTTCAGAAGGAAAGCTATGACAAACCTAGACAGTGTATTGAAAGCAGAGACATTAGTTTGCCAAAAAAGGTCTGTATAGTCAAAGCTATGGTCTTTCCAGTAGTCATGTATGGATGTGAGAGTTGGATCAAAAAGAAGGCAGAGAATCAAAGAATTGATGCTTTTGAACTGTGGTGCTAGAAAAGACTCTTGAGAGTCCCTTGGAGAGCAAGGAGATCAAACCACCGAATCCTAAAGGAAATCAACCCTGAATACTCACTGAAAGGACTGATGCTGAAGCTGAAGTTCGAATACTCTGGCCACCTGATGTGAAGAGCCGACTCATTGGAAAAGACCCTGATGCTGAGAAAGATTGAAGGCAGAAGGACAAGAGGGCAACAGAGGATAAGATGGTTGAATGGCAAGACCAACTCAATGGACATGAACTTGGGCAAACTCCAGGAGATAGTGAGGGACAGGGAGGCTTGTTGTGCTGCAGTCCATGGTGCCGCAAAGAGTTGACCACGACTTAGTGACTGAACAACAGCAATGACTTTTCATTTAATCTTAACAACAACATTACATCCATTTGGCTTGCTAGAAGTTCTACTAGTAGCCACTAGTCAGGAGGCAGGTGTTTATTATCACCTACATTCTATAGATATAGAAACGAAAGCTTGAAAAGGTAAAGGATGCTTAAAAAGGTAAACGAATGCTTAAAAAGCTGCCCACGGTCTCAGCTGTGAAGGGGGAAAGCATGAGTCTAAAAGAGGTCTGATTGCAGAATTCCTTCATTTTACTCCTGGAGCTTGGGAGCACTTGTTCTCCCATCTCACAGAATTGGGGGTGGCCTGGGGAACAGACGTATGACAGGAGGGAGGACTTGATCCATCTCAGATGATGCAGTTCTGAGGACCATGCAGTACCCCAATGCAGACACAAGGGGGCAGAGAGCCATAGGACACACAGCTCCCCTGGCCTGGGCAGAGTATGGGTCTTGCCTCTTGCTTCCTGCATACTCTTAAGATATGTACAACCATAAACTCTGCATTCTTTTACACTAGGAAAAGAATATGTACAACTATTAAATATATACACAAACTGTAAAATATTTCATAATTCATTACAGGAAACAGGGAGGACTGAAGAATAAAAAATGAATGTGGAGATAAAAAAAAATCAGAATAGTGACAAGTGTCAACACTGTAGGAGACCAAGATTCTATTAAATTTGCTTTTTTTTTTTTAAAAAAACATCATTGTCATTGAGATGAAACATTGCAAGAGTTTATCATTAAACAGTATTTTAATTCTCACTTAGTTTTTGAAAGAAAGTAGACCTCTTTAAATTCTCTTTTCTTATCTTTACGGGAGTGAAAAATATCTTTCATTTTTAATAATTTTATTTATTTTTGGTTGTGCAGGGTTTTCAGACTTCAGGGTGGTTCAAGCGGGAGATTCTTAATTTTTGCAAGGTTTTCTTGCCTGGGCTTTTCTCTAGCTGTGGAGAGCGGGGGCTGCTCTCTAGTTGTGGTGCGTGGGCTTCTGATTGCAGTGGCTTCTCTTGTTATGAAGCACCGGCTCTAGGGTCTCCTGCGTTGGCAAGTGGATTCTTACTGAACCACCAGGGAAGCCTGAAAAAATCTAATTGTAGAATAGGATGAGTATATAATCTCATTTTATAGGAAAGAAGTTTACTTTAATGATGTTTTGTTCTAATCTCATAATATTTTAGAATGTTAATACAAAGACAAAATCTTGGGTTTCTAACACAGGCCAAAAAAGGCTCATCTCTTGAGATTTCCCTGAGAGCGAGTGAAGTTAGGGTAAGAGCCAGATCTAGTTGAGCTGGTCCAGGGAGCCCTCTTCGGGCCCTCATCTTACTTGGTATGAAGTACAGTACGTCCAATAACCCGCAGGACAATACAATTCTGCCTTTATCATGCTTCCAAAGATGAAGAATCTCCCACTTGAACCACCGTGAAGTCTGAAGCACTCTACTTTATATGCCAACATTCCTGGCCATTTAAGTTTCACGAGTGAAAAGAAACACTCTGCAGGGCAGGAGGCATGCTTCCGGTCTAGTGAGGATGGTGGCACTGATGCTGTCAGGCCGAGAGTGGAGAGAAGAGGGGCTGGGATGGTGCATCACCGCCCTGCCCCGTAACTCAGAACCAGTACAGGAGGCTGGTGCTGGCCCATGCTGAACCCCTGACCAAGCTGGCTCCAGCGTCCACATTGACCACCTTCCTTCCCACCAGATGGAAGGATGTGTTAGGAGTGTGCCATGCTCATACGGACAAAACCACACACACATTATAACCCTTGTTGGGGCCATGCTTCTCTGGATCAAGCAGACACATTTCCTTGGCAAAGAACCCAGTGTTTGACATTCGGAAGTGGAGAGAACTCAAGGAGCCTGAGCTCTCTTGTGAACACACTGGGGAGAAGCTCTGAGTAACAAAGTGGATGGCGCGTGGGCTTAAGCTTAGGAACCCCTATGGGAGTTTGGTTTGGCTCAGTTGGAAAGTGTAGGGGAAATGTGATGAGGCTGAACTCAAATTATGGTGATTATTATTTCATGAAGCCAGACTGAGGAGGAAAGTGAGGGAGCCATCTGGTGGCTTTAAACAGGGAATAATACATCTGTGCTGAATAGGGACAAGCCTTGTGGTGGGGAGACCAAGCCTGACACCCTCCTGCCAAACCAGGAGTGGGGGTGTCCCGAACTAGGGAACGGGTGGTGGGGGAAGGGAAGGGACACGGAGCTGCAAGGGAGGTGGGGCGGGTGGGCTTGGTGATCACCCAGCTAGTGGGATTGGATGAGGTGATGCATGTGAAGGGCTTAGCATAGAATCAGGAGAACAGGCAGGACTGGATAGATGTCAGCTGCTACTGCCTGGGAACACAGCTGAGGGAGCTGTGACAGAGGAGGGGGTTGTGAAATACATGGGAGTGAGGGGGAGCCAGGGCGTGACGGAGTCAGCCCAACACTGAGAGAGACACCAGAGTGAGTGGAGCCCTGGCACTGCTCACAGCAGCTCCTAATTCCTTCATCCTCACACCCAACAAAGACAGGTGGCAGATTTCTCAGGAAAACCTTCTTGCTCTTCCCCATCAGAGCCGCGTGCCTAGGTTCGGTGCTGCAGTGGACAATCCAGTCTGAACAAGGACGTCCACAACTTGGTCCATTCCCACCAGCCCGTGCTGTCCACGCGCCTGGGGTAACTCGGAAGACGCTATTTCTGTGTGAGCGCCTGTCTGCTCTGGGAGCAAAACTTAGGATGATGAAAGACCATCTTTCCTCAAAGGAAAAAACTCCCTTATGCTTAGCAAAATAGCTAACGCTTCCAGAACACCTGTGCAAGTTTGCAAAATGCTTTCACAAGCGTGATCTCGTGTGATTTCCTAATCACTTGGTGCTCCTAGCAGAAGAAGCTTGGACAAGGCAGCTGTGGAGTCTCTTTGGGTTTTTTTTAAAAAATAATTTTATTCATTTATTTTTGGCTGTGCTGGGTCTTCACTGCTGCACAGCTTTTCTCTGTTGTGGCAAGTTTGTTACAGCGTGAGGGCTTCTCATTGCCGAGGCTTCTCTTGTTGGGGAGCATGGGCTCCAGGGCACAAGGGCTCAGTAGTTGAGGTTCCTGGGCTCTACAGACAGGCTCAGTACTTGTGACGCATGGGCTTAGTTGCTCCACAGCATGTGGGATCATCCTGGATCAGGGATTGAACCCTGTCTTCTGCATTGGCAGGCGGATTCTTTACTACTGAGCCACCAGGGAATCTGCTGTCTTTGGCTTTTGTTCTTAAACTTTCTCTCTTCCTGGTCAATGGGTCCTTGCTGTAGCTAGGGCAGGAGAGGTGGGTGCTTCTGGGGCTTGCACATTTCTGGCGGGGGGCTGAGCCTACAGGTTTTGCTGGTTTCCTACTGCCATGGATTCCTTTTAACCTCACCTCTGGACAGGGTCTTTGGCTTCCTTAGAACTCAAGGGTGCCCATCTGTGAAGACTTCTGGGCAAGAGAGGGATCATGGACAGTATATGCAGAGCCAGGGTTGGGAGGTGTTATGTTGAGTTCCAGAGAACAATTCTGGAGCTTCAGTCTCCAATCTGAGGCAGGAAAAACAGTTCCCCCATCCTTGACTGCATCACCTGATTTCTGTATTATCTGAATTCTGATACAGGAGCTTGGTTAATACAGGTGGGTGGGTGGGTAAGACTGAAGAGGAAATTTTCAAAATGGCCAGACACATAGAATCGCAGTGCATTTGTGCCCTTTCTTGCTGTTTAGCAATTTGTGCATCCTCAGTTGTGTCCAACTCTTTCCAACCCTAGGGACTGTAGCCCACCAGGGTCCTGTCCATGGGATTCTCCAGGCAAGAACACTGGAGTGGGTTGCCATTTCCTTCTCCAAGGGATCTTCCCAATCTGGGAATCAAACTGATGTTCCTTGTGTCTTCTGCATTGCAGGAGGCTTTTTTTATTTTTTTTTTACCACTAGCACCACCTGGGAAGACTTAGCAATTTGTAGCTTCCCCAAAGGAGATGTCAGAAGCCAGCAACTAGCTGCTTCGGGAGGACACTTGAACATCTTACCAAAGCTACAGCCCCATGTGCTGTGGCAGGTTAAGTTCTGTTCTTGTTGACCCATCAGCTGAAGTTCTTCGACTTCCTGGCTGAAACCACAACCTAGAGAACTCAGACAGCCACACCGCAAGGACAGAGTCTCTTGGGACTCAGACTTTGTAATAATACATCTTCTCGGCAGTGCCTGGAAATTAAGCGTCCTTGTTTGTTTTACTGGAGACAGCAGGACTCCTTCCCGTTTCCTCCTCCTTAGGATGGGAGTGATTTCTTCAGCACTTGCTTTTCTGAGTATAAGAAGCTTGGAGAAAGCAGCTATGGATTCTCTTTGGTTTTCTTTCTAGAAGCTTCCATCGTCCTAGTCAACAAGTCACATGATATAAATATACCTGGGGCAGGGCTGTCGGGAACTTGTGTGACTCTTCTGGGTTCTTCAGGTAACTGGCTTCACCCTAACTCCAGTGGCTGTGGTAATCTGGAGAGTGACACTCAGAGGCACGTGGAAAACCAACGGCACTCTCAGCAGTCAGGGCACCCCCAGGGTCAGACTCCTGTGCCCTTAACTGAGCAGAATCTAGAATGTTTCAAGGAACCAGTTCTAGGCCTGGAGGATGTTCCTTTGCCCTGAAGTTTCCAGATAATCCAGGTCAGGGGAGAAGACTCTGTCCCTTGAGACGCCATGCAGACTTTAGAGCCATGGGCGTTTGTGTAAAAGGTAGGTGAGATTCAACTTGCAGTCTCTTTTCTGGGATAAACTTTCTTCCTGAGTTAATCTCAGAGAAAGAGCCCTTGGAATTGAGTCTCTGACACTAGAAACTGGGACGTGTGGCTTTGGTGAAGAAAGCTTTTCTCTCTATAAGGCTGGGGGCAGCGTGGTAGAGTCTTTGAGCGTAGGGACTTTGGAGCTGGGTGCCTGGCCTGGCTTTGTCACTTAATTGCTGTGTGGCAGTGGGCAAGTTCCTGAACCTCTCTGTCCTTATTTCCGCCTCTGTTAAGAGGGGAAAGTAATGCTGAACAACTACCTCACAGGTCTTGTGGTAACGAGGAAATGAGTTAACATGCATGAGGCACTCAGAACAGTGCCTGGGATGGAGTTAAGTGCTATATGAGGTTTCGTTGTTGTTATTTTCACTATTTGACACCAGAGGAAAACCTGAAGTAAAAGGGTGTCATGTTCAGCAGCCTGGAGCAGTGTCTTGGGCCTAGGAGGTGGGAGACTCGGTCCCTCTGATCCGGCTTCCCAGTAAGTAATGGGGTGACCCTGAACGACTCAGAACTTCAGTTCCTTCACTGAAAATAAGGTGAGATAACCCAAGTGTCCATCCATAGATGGACAAATAGAATGTCACACACATATACAATGGACTGCTATTCAGCCAGAAACAGTAATGAAGTTCTGACACAGGCTAAAACATGGATGAAACTTGAAGACATTATGTGTTTTTTTTTTTTTTTGAAGACATTAAGTGAAATGCACCAGACACAAAAAGACAGGAATTACATGATTTCACTAAATATCTAGAAAGGCAAATACATAGAAAGTAGAACTAACATGACCAGGGGCAAAGCTGAATAGGAAGTGAGTAGTTACTGCTCAGTGGTTACAGGTTTGGGTGATGAAAACGGTTCAGAAATGGACGATGGGATTGATGATTCAACACTGTGAATGTACTCAATGCCACTGAATCGTACACTTAAAAACAGTTACAACAGCAAGCTTCATGTTATATATATTTTTTTACCACAATAAAAAAAAAATCTAGCATAATGAGAAGTCAAACGCAGAGAGGGAGAAATAAGCTGACTTTGAAGGAGACAGACATGTGTTATATAAACTCTGAGACTGTTTTAATAGTCAATGAGGATATAAATATGTGTTATCAGGAAAAAGATGAGGTGCTGGTGGCGTCAGCCCCCAAGTCCTTTCCAGCTGCAGCCTGCTGTGAGGGAAAATCCCTTTTCTTCTCGCACTTTCATGCCCTTGGTTTCCTTCAGGACATAGCTCTGGACCAGTCTCCCCAGGCCTCCCATCTCCTCTTGGCTCTACCTGCTGCATGCTTTCTCACGGGCTGCACTGTAACCTGCTTTTATTTCTTTCACGTGTTTGTGGCTGTCTATCACCTATGTTGTTCTCTCCTCAATGAGGAAGGATTGCACCCTCTCCCTACCCCCAAATCCCTGGCTCAGAATGAGTCAACAAAAGGAGTGCCTGAGGATGGTTCTTCCTTGCCATGAGGAATCACAACTATGGAGGACCTGGTTCCATCATGTTTGATCTAGGTTTTACAAACTTTTTAAACTTCTACTTTAACCTGTAACAAATGCACCTTATTTTGTGACCTGGAGGGCATGCATGTGCACACACACACACAAATATATATGTAAAGTTCATGAACTTTACTATTTATTCTGCATGGTTCAACCTTGAGATTTCCGATTTGATTTGTGAAAGTGCTTATCCTCCTGCTACTGCTAAGTCACTTCAGTCGTGTCCGACTCTTAGCGACCCCAGGGACTGCAGCTTACCAGGTTCCTCCGTCCATGGGATTTTCCAGGCAAGAGTACTGGAGTAGGGTGCCATTGCCTTCTCAGGAAAGTGCTTATAGATACACTGATTTCGTAACTCCTGACTGGCTCATGCGTGGGTGTATTCACCACTGGCCACTAGGGGGAGCCGACACGCCAGGTTGCACAGATGAATGAAGTGAGCTGGAGGGCTCAGAGGAAGTGGAGACAACCGCCTCAGCCTTGGCGGGGACCTCAGAATGCCTACACATCCCTTAACAAGCACCCGCACAGAGGGACCAGCAGTGCTCATTCAGGCTTTATTTAGTTGAACAAACATCTGTTTTGTTGACTTAGCTGAATGAACTTAGTTCCTGGTCCCTGTCTCATGTGGGGTGCCATTTAAATGTGTTGAGTGTGGGAGAATATCCCTGGTGGTCCAGTGGTTAAGACTGCGCCTTCCAATGCAGGGGGTGTGGGTTTGATCCCTGGGTGGGGGGCTAAGATCCCACATGCCTCATTGCTAAAAAACCAAAACATAAAACAAGCTGTGTTGTAACAAATTCAATAAAGACTTTAAAAATGGTCCACATCAAAATATCTTTAAAAAAACATGTGTTGTGTGCTGGTTGTTGTATTTTTGGCTTAGGACTCAGACCCCCTTCCTCCTGGGGCAACACAGCTCCTCTCTTCCCTTTTTAAAAAAAAAAAGTCTTATTTTTGGCTGTGCCAGGTCTTTGTTGCTGTATGGGCTTTTCTCTACTTGTAGGGAATGGGAGCTACTCTCTAGTTGCTGTGTGCAGGCTTCTCATTGTGGTGGCTTTTCTTGTGGAGCATGGGCGCCAGGGCATGTGGCCTTCAGGAGTTGCGGGTCTTGGTTTCTAGAGCGCAGGCTCAAATAGTTGTGTCAGAGGGGCTTAGTTACTCCACAGTATGTGGGATCTCCCTGGATCAAGGATCGAACCCGTATCTCCTGCATTGGCAGGTGGATTCTTTACCACTGAGCCACCAGGAAAGCCCCCTCTTCCCTTTTTGCACAACTGCCCTTCAGATGTATCTCTGAATGCCTTGCATGAACGCTGTGCAGAATCTGTCCCACTGAGCAGGTTCTAAACTGTACTACTGTACTCCGTGCCAGGCACCCTCCTCAGCCTCAGCACATGAGGCTGGTTGTGCATGCCATTTTGATTGTGGGGAAAGTGAGGCCTCTAGAAAGGAACTGCAGATGTAGCAGAGCCTGGCCCTGGTGATCCTGGAGCCCATGCACAGAAAACAATCTCCAAGCACGTCAGTTGCGGTGAGGATGCCTGGCCTGGCCTGGGCTCCCTCCCTGACACGGATGCAAGCAGACATCCATCTCAGCTCATGCACAGCTTCCAAGTCTGCCTGAAGCCATGGGCCAGCGGGCATTTCAGACTTCCTCCAGGAGCATCAGGAGCATCAAGCCTCAGCTGGTTAACCACATCATCTTCAGTGGCTCTCACCGTGTTTGGTAGTTAACATAGTTCCTACCCTTGTTCTTCTACCATCAGGTGTGAGAAGCAGTGTTAAGGTGATGACTGCTGTGTGCTCCAGTGGGACCAGGAATGCATGCTTCAGTATTTGAGTAGATTCAGTAGTGAGTAGACAGCTTATATCCAGAGTAAGCTAGAAGGATTACAATACCATTAAGGGATTCCTTTCACCTCATTAGCAAGCAGTAGAGCTCTCCTCTCTGCCAACTGCCCCATCCCCACCTCAACGTTCACACCCCCAGCATGGTACAACCAACGTCCACACTCTGTTACATGTTAGGCTAGGGCCAGCTGTCTAAGGGTATTTTTTTTTTTTTTTGAAAGTCGTTCAGTTGTGTTTGACTCTTTGCGACCCCATGGTCTATACAGTCCATGGAATTCCCCAGGCCAAAATACTGGAGTGGGTAGTCTATCCCTTCTCCAGTGGGTCTTCCCGACCCAGGAATCGAACTGGGGTCTCCTGCATTGCAGGTGGACTCTTTACCAGCTGAGCTATCAGGGAAGCCCAATCAAAGAGTATGGGTGATACCTCTTAGCGAGTGCCCAGAGACTGAGCTGGACTTACGTGGTAAGACTGGCTCAGAGCAACTCCATGGACAAGAATTCAGAAATGATTATGGGGCTTTTCTCTGTTGGCCACAGGAAGCAGCCACAGCCTGGGGTGAAAATCAAGCTTGCCAGCTAAGTGCTTAAGGGGACTCCAACACGACTCATGCCAGTCATCTCTGATTCTGCCAGGAGGAAGCCAGAGGCTGTGGAGATCAAATTCCCCTCCCGCTTTCTGGTGGAGGCTCCCCAGAAAGAACAGACTGGAGCCATCTAGCTGCTCCCTCAATTGTACCTCACCCTGATCCTTCTCAAATAGTTATTACTATAACTATTGCTATGTTATTTACTTCCCACTGGTCCAGCGGTTGGGAGTCTGCCTTGCAGTGTGGGGGACATGGGTTCAGTCCCTGGTTGGGGAACTGGGATCCCACCTGTCATAAAGCAGCTGAGCTCATGAGCCACAAATACTGAGCCCATGTGCTCTGAAGCTCAGGAGACACTACTAGAGTCTGCGTGCCACGAAGAAAGAGCCTGCATGACGCACTGAAGACCTTGCGTGCCACAACTAAGACTCCGTGTAGCCAAATAAATAAACATTAAGAAAAATATTTACTACAAGCTCCCTGGTGGCTCAGATGGTCAAGAATCTGCCTGCAATGCAGGAGACCTGGATTCGATCCCTGGGTCAGGAAGATCCCCAGGAGACGGAAATGGCAACCCACTCCAGTATTCTTGCCTGGAGAATTGCATGGACAGAGGAACCTGGTGGGCTATGGTCCATGAGGTCGCAAAGAATTGGATATGGTGGAGCAACTAATACTTTCACACGTTACACAAGCTCCCAAGACCCTTTTGTGACAACACTCTTCTCTTCCCACTGATTTTGGGCCCTTTTCCCACCTCACCAGGATTTTCAACAAGCTACCATTTTCTGTCCACTGCTGAGGTTCACAGTCACTGGATGCTCTGTGGCAGATTACTCTAGTTAGGAGCTCCCCTGTGGCGACAATCATGGTAGTTATAAAGGTATGCTGAGGACTTATGTAAGGCCTCCTCTGTAAAAACGTTCTGAAACATCAGCCTCAAGAGAAGATGCGATTGACTACCTCCACACTTTACCGCAGGTATTTAAGAAGGGTAATGGAAATGTATCTCTTAAGCAACCACCAAATCCTGGCCAGAACTATCACTGGGGGAGGATTTCACCGTGAAAGATTTACTGCATTTCACGGTTCTGAATCCTTTACTTTTTTGTCTACAGCCAAACACACTGACGTGGCTTTTCAGTTCTTCTCACAAGAGGCAGAACTTGCTTCCTCATCTCCTTGAATGTGAACTGGTCTTGTGACTTTCTGGGGCTGAAAGAATGCCACAGAAATGATGACATGCCAGTTCTGAGCCTAAGCCTCGAGGAGCCTTGTCCACTTGTCCTTCTTGTGTTTTTGTTGCAGCCATGAGAACACACTTGGGCTATCCATGTGGCAGGAGGCATGTGGAACAGGCCTGAATTGCCTCAGCTGCCTGGCCAAAGCCGGCCTCAATCAGCTGACAGAAGTGAGTGAGACTGGCCAAGACTGGCAGAACCACCCCAGTGACCACCTGGACATGTGAGCAGCACCTGCTTATTGTTGTATGCCGCTGAGGCTCTGAGAGCTGTGTGTTACACAGCATTATCGTGGCCATAGATAACTGACACACCCACTTAGAATCAAGAGTGGGGTGCACCCCTGGAAGAATTATTAGAAGCAACTTTCACCTTCAAATAAAATGGGTGCCTGCAGGTTGTGTCTTCACGTGCATTGATTACCCCAAAGTGAATATCTTTCTCTGGTCTTCAATTCTAGAAAGATTTAGTATCTGGGTAGAAGCCAGCAAATGAGCACAAGTGAAAAGTCATTCTTCATTAACAGGCATCACGTGAACAGAGGTGGAGACGCAAAGACAAGAAAAGTGACACCTATCTATATTTTCATAGACTTCGGATAATGTGTGACTTCCCTACCCAGATGCAGCGGGATGTTTGTAGCAGTTAGTATTTCTCACGTTGGCATCTACATGTAGAGGTCAGTACACATACAGATCGTGGGTAAGTAGTCTTTGTAAGACTTACTGGTGGGTAGTGGCAGTGCTTGGCGTCTGTAATTTCAGTGTAGATTAAAAGCACAGATACAAACCTGGCAAAGCAAATTCATAGTCCCAAGTTCACTATGCTCTAGCGATGGTAGGATTATTGGCCTCCTGAGCTGGGATCCCAAACTCTGACACATGAAGATAAACAGAAGTACTCTTTCCTACCTTTTAAAATATTACGTAGACTAGAACACAGAGCAGGGTTTTTAAGATCGACACCAAGCTTCTGGCTATTTGGTTATACATATGTTCATATATTCTGACAATGACTGAGTGAGGCATATAGAGGAACGTCATTAATATTCTTTGGTTATTCAAGGCCTGTGATCAATCAATGTCAGCAAGTGTTCTTTCTGAAAGTGAGTCTTGTCTCTGAGAGATTAATTTATAGGAGGGGGAGCATATCAACAAGTTTCCCCCTTTCCCAATGAAACACTGACTTCTCCTCCCTCTTACTCATCTCGATTCAGTCTCTGACCCTGGGACTATGGACATGCACATCATGCCTTTAGACAGGGAAATCCCTCAAGTTGGTTCTCGGTCCCAAGGGCCCCAGAGGCCGTCACTCACAGATGCCTCTGTCTCTCCGACCTTGGCATGGGTGTCTAGATGACCACTGTCCTGGCTCTGTAAAGGGAAACCATTGTACGCCTCTGCCTGATGGTAGAGTAAGAACACAGAGATGGAATTCAGAGGTGGCAGCTGAGAGACGGCAACGTCGCACACCCGATCCTCCCTGCCTCACTCCGCTCCCCCCTGCCTCACTGGGGTTTCAGGAGGAGGCCGTGACTTCTCTCAATGAGCATTCATGAGGGAACAAGCCAACACAAAAAGACACTCAGTGGGATTAGCATAAATAAAGATTTCTTTCTAAGTGTTATGTGTGGGCCATTTTTTTCTTACAAGACTGCTGTGATTCAAGTAAAGTCTTCTGACCAATTTTTAAAACCCAATTCTGGATGAACACAGGCTTTATAAACACTCGATATTATTATACAAGCTGTAGAAAGAAAGAGTTGCCACCAGACAATCATAGCTTTGCAAGATTCCGTTTTTAAATTGGGGAGCAAAAGTTCCACACATGGAACAGGCTAACTATAAGACTTAAGTCACAGGAAAATGCAAACAAACAAAGGAAATCCCACAAAGATTAGAGAGTGCAGACACTTAGGTGTCTCATCCAGCAGACACCTGTGGCTGAGACAAGGGCAAGTCCACTTATAACACTCCTTCCCTTGAGCTGTGGTTCTCAAAAGCGTGGTCTCCAGACCAGCAGCATCAATATCACCTGGGAACTTCTTGGAAATGCCCGTTCTTGGGCCTCTTCCAAGACCTACTGAATCAGAAACTCTGGGTGGGGCCCAATAGTCTGTGTTGTTAAGATCCCTCCTGGGGATTCTGATGTGTGATCAAGTTTGAGAAATGCAAGTTGGTAAGACACAATCAGTCTCACAAGATAGTTAGGAAAGGGTTTTCCTTCCCAAAGAGATTGAGTCCTTAGTACCCAAAGACATCTCAGTAGTGGGTTACCTTCTCTCCTGTGCATCAAGGATGGTCCTGAACTGAGAGCATCCTTGGAAAACTAAGAAAGAGCCATTCAAATAGTCTTCTGTATTCTGTGATTCAACCCCCAATGACACTGTCCCTGCTGTCCACACATCAGCTGCTAAGCCCTTTGGTTAGAGCAGCACCCACTTCCTGGCACCAATTTCTATATCAATAAAGAAAACCTAAGTTATGCTGTGGTAACATATTACAGCCTAACATCCCTAACTTAATGTCATCAAGATTTATTGTACTGTCTATAATACACCTGTAACACAGGTCAGCACTGGACTGCTACTCCCTGCAGTCCCTGGGGCAGCCAGGCTGATTTCCACCTGCACACTTGATTCCATGAGCACCATGATGGGGATAAAGAACCTGAGGAGCTGCACACTGGCTTTGAAAGCTCCCATCTGGAATGAATACGTCATGTCATTTCCACTGAGGTTTCATGGGCAAGGCAGGTCACACGGTCATGCCTACAGTCAAAAGTGGAAACAGATCACCAGCCCAGGTTGGATGCATGAGACAAGTGCTCGGGCCTGGTGCACTGGGAAGACCCAGAGGAATCGGGTGGAGAGGGAGGTGGGAGGGGGGGATTGGGATGGGGAATACATGTAAATCCATGGCTGATTCATGTCAATGTATGACAAAAACCACTACAATATTGTAAAGTAATTAGCCTCCAACTAATAAAAATAAATGAAAAAAAAAAAAGTGGGAGGGCAGTACCCAGAAAAACAACTGGAGGAGCTGAAAACAATCTGGATGACTCCTGTTGCAGGTGATATGTTTGGGTCACAAAGTCACTTGTGCAAAGCTGCACACCGACACAAAAGAACTGGCAGGGGCCTGCTTCTTCTGCCACTCCTGGTGCCGCTTGCATGCTCTTTCTGTGCAGACCTGGTACCTCTTTTGTGAAGTGGCAATTAGGAGACTCCAGCACTCACCATGGCAGATAAAAAGCCCAAGGAAGAAGTCAAGACTGAGAACAATGATCATATTAATTTGAAGGTGGAGGGGCGGGATGGTTCTGTGGTGCAGTTTAAGATTAAGAGGCCTTGGTACACTGGGAAGACCCAGAGGAATCCGGTGGAGAGGGAGGTGGGAGGGGGGGATCGGGATGGGGAATATATGTAAATCCATGGCTGATTCATGTCAATGTATGACAAAAACCACTACAATACTGTAAAGTAATTAGCCTCCAACTAATAAAAATAAATGGAAAAAAAGAAAAAAAACAATATACAAAATGCATATAGTAATATCTTTAAAGAGTTTACACTTTATCCCAGGTTAGAAACTCTTGCCACACTTAGAGATGTGGAAAGATATGCCTTTAAAAAAACTTGAATATGTGCCCTGTGAATGAATGAAACAAAAACCAGCAATCAAAATCAACAGATGGATGATATTTAACTTTCAGGGACCAAACACATGCAAACCTAAACAAAGAAAGTATCTTCACTTAGAGAATTTGACTAGACCTAGGAAATCTTATAGCCTATCTCAGCATTGTTAATTGCAGGGTCTGCTATTATATAATTCAATGTAAGTACTTTTAGCTTTTTATAAATCCCATAGTTGCCTACTGCAATGATCTCTAGGATGGGTTGGGCGTACAGTAGTTTTGTAGCAATAAAGAACTGTCTTGTTGAAAAAAAAAAGATTAAGAGGCCTCTTAGTAAACTAATGAAAGCCTATTGTGAACAACAGGGCTTGTCAATGAAGCAAATCAGATTCCAATTTGACAGGCAGTCAATCAATGAAATAGACACAACTGCACAGCTGGAGTTGGGAGATGAAGATACAATCATATTCCAGTAGCAGACAGGAGGTGTCTACTAAAAAGGGAACCTGCTACTTTACTCTAGAATTCTGTTCTCCCAGACCAAGAAGACATTCTCAATTAGAAAACTGCAATTTGGTTCCACCACATTCTGACTACTACAGTAATAGTTTCTCTATTCTTTCATTTCCCCTTCCTCATTCATTTATTGTACATAAAGTAACTGGTGTATGTATACAAACATATTGCATTTTTTTTAAACTAAGTGGCCAACGGTATGTTTTGATCAATATAAAATGGAGATGGGATAGGGAAAAACATCGATTCTGTGAAAATACCCCCTTTTCTCCATTAGTGGCTAGCTCATCAGCTCTTATCTTTATATTCCAGTAAGTTATTTTGCTCTCACTGTTTAACAAAAAAAAGAACAACATAAAAATTCTTGCATACCTTGTTCGATTGGAGAATTTTAATGTTTTTCATTTATCAGTGTAAAACCAAGAACAATTTTATAACTTTTTAGTACGTAGCTGTTACATGTAGGGCAATCTGTCTTTAAGCAGGGATAAATTACTCTAAAAGAAATGAATCCTGTGAAAGAAAAATTCAAAACGACTCCACTTTAGATAGCACTGCCATTCTGAGTAAAAACCCGTCCTGAGAAGAAGAAAAAAACTTTTTCAAATCAACCAATCAGAAGGAGATAAGTTGCCCCCCACCCCGAGGCAATCTAAGAAGGGCGGGAAAGTCCCTCACCCCCACCCTCACCCCACCAAGACTTCCCGCTTCCCCTGTTGCACAGTATGAACTAGCCAATCCCCTTAAGCTTCCCTTCCCGCGCACAGTATGAATTAGCCAATCCCCTTAAGCTTCCCTTCCCGCGCACAGTATGAATTAGCCAATCCCCTTAAGCTTCCCTTCCCGCGCACAGTATGAATTAGCCAATCCCCTTAAGCGTCCCTTCCCGCTTCCCCTGCTATACAGTATAAAAAAGATTCGCCGCTTTCACTCGGGGCTCCTTCGCCATTGTGTGAAGAGAGTCCCTGCTCCAGCTTGTAATGAAGTTCCTCACTGCATTTGCATCGATCCGCGGCTCCTGTCGTGTTTCGTGGGATTCCGCGATCCGGGTACAACAAATCCTAGACAGTTTTTCCTTCAAGTCAAGCGTCTTGTTGTTTAAATAAACTTGTTTACAAAAAAAAAAAAAACCCAAAAACTGGCAGGAACTGACAGGGCGGAGTTCTTAAGTCTTACATTCACTATCTCCTTGTTCCTACTAACCTTCAAACAAAATCAATATCTTTTTTTCCCCAAGAATATCTTAATTCATAAAATGTTTTTATTTTTTAATAAAAAATATTAAAGTTAATACACCCACAGGAAAAGTACATAAATTATGAGTATACAGCCTGACGAATGATCACAAAGAAACCTAACAGGTCAGCTACCTAAGGCTAGGGGCAAGATTGCTGTCGGGGGTGCCCGGCCCCTCTCAGGCCTCTCCCTCCCCTTCCTAATGAGAACACCCTTCAGACTTCCAACACTCATTCATTCAATTCGGATTTATCAGCCAGGGACCGGAACTCTTCAGTCCTGGCAGGTGTTACAAACCCAAGCAGGAAGGCTGATCTTAGGAAGCTTCCTGTCAGAGGGCTGGCTTTTCTGGGGAGGGACATATTTCAGACAGAGTTTGGGGGCGTGTGTTGCAGGGAGAACTCTCTGAACTTTCTGAGACCCTTATTGATGAGTGTTGCCTTTATTACCTTGTTTGTTTAAGCACATTCAGCATTTCATAACAGAGCAGATGGAGTCACAGCCAGAATCTCTTTGCTGCCTGACACATGAGAAGTAAGAGGCCCGTCCTGCTGGCACGAGGTCCCCGACAGCCAGCCTCTCCAGTGCTGAGCTGCCCCTGACATCCCTGGGCAGAGCAGCTCCTGCCCACCTACAGGGCAGGGGTTTTCTCTTCCTCCCCTTCATAGGGGTTCTAGGGCTGAGTTAACTGGACCTTTCTGAGTTGGGGAATGGGGAACAAATGTAAAACATATGTTTTCCCCCAGATATAAGAATGCCATTTGGTCTTAGGAATATTTTTTATGCAGCTTCTATTATCTGAAAGTTAGGGATATGGTGCCCATTCCCTTGCCTATGAAATCAATAGTCTTAATGGAGAGGCAGAGGGCAGCTGGTTTCCTAAAATGCCAGCCCTTCGCCAAATGTCCTCAAAATCAGGCTACACCGGTACTTTGCCTTCCAGCTTCTCTACAAAATCCTTGCCAGAATTCAGGCCAGGTATCTCAGGGACACCATGACGAGTGCGGACTCGCTCCATCTTTCACCCTTAAAGAGCTGATGTGACTTCCCAACTCCTCCCCATAGGAAGTAGCCAGGCCTTTGGCGGGGAAGGAGGGCAAGCCTGGGCAGCCCTGGAACACTGTGACCAGTGGTTCAGCCACATCCCTTCAACAAAATGTACTTTAAATATATTTTTATGATCAGCTGAGTTCTAAATTACAGCCATGCTGAATAAGAAGAAAGTGAACGTATGATTAGTAATTTCCGTATGGCAGAAAGCACCAAATAGTCTCTGGCTAAGGCCCAGGGCTCAACAAGGACTGTTCTTTCAGTAAAAAGGAATACAGAAAATGGCCTTTATTCCAAAGTCAAAGCCACAGGCCATGACCTTCTCTTTCCTGTACAGTAATAAGTCTTGCCTCATGAGGAAGTGGTGAAGGAAAGAAAAGATGAACTTAGGAAAATGCTCCAAGAGCTGTCTGCCTGCTTAACTTCCATCACTCATTCATGTACAGAGCCACCTCCTCCTCCTATACCATAAACACAGAAAACAGATCGGGGGCAGCCCTGATCCCTGGCCGTCTGGTAATGACTATTCCAGGAGATGCAGAAACGTCACTGAACGTGGAAAAATGCCACACGAAGACTACTCACCAAAAATAAATGATTCAATGTCAGGTTTCTTGTTTGGCTATAGGTCTCCCCACCCCACCTAACTTGTTTGGAAAAGAACATATGAATAGCATCTTATAATTCAGGAATGATAACATTCTCGGTGTGGACCAATGGCCACACTGGGAAACACTTGGGATGCTTTGATAACAGAGCAGATTCTCAGACCTTAAGAATTGGAATCCTCAGGGTGGGGCCCAGAATTTGCATTTTCATCAGCTCCTTCAGGAAATTCTTATGCATGCTGTGAATCAATTACACAAAAGCCTCAACAAAAATAAAACTGTCTCTACTTGCAACAGGCTCCCTGGACCCCAAAAGGTTTTAAATCATTAGGATTTAAAGAAATGTTATTTCCTTTGAGGGAAAAAAAAATAGCAGTTTTCTTACCTGATTCTATCTGCAAGAGCTGTTATATATCTGCAGTATTTCATTATTATTAATACAAAAGTCTGGGATAAAATTCTTCTTATTAGTGTACTGGTAACTTATAAGAAGGGTCCAGTACTGCATGTATTTTGGGGACTACTGCCAAGAGCAAGGCCTCCTCCCCCATAGTAAGCACAGGATTTAGTCCATTTAATCATGATGGTGGAGGACAAGGGGTCAGTTTTGCTTTTTTTTTTTTCAACACTACAGTCTCCAGTTTCCTGCTGCTTTATACCTTTTGTCTTGGGGAGGATTCTAGGTTAGCCTCCACATTTCTAGGACAAGGATGTCCGGGAAATTGGCTCTCTTGTCACTTAAAGGTTAAGCCTTCTCTTCACTAAAGCTGGACAATACACTGAGGAGTCTCCAGCCCTCTGTTGCCCTCACTTGGGGACTGTGCCCAAGTCTCCTGCCACAAATCCCTTTATGGAATGGTGCCTCCATAAATCGCAGCTGTCCCAATGGGAGAAGTCAGGCTGGTTTTATAGTGTGCCAAGATCCCAAGATAAAAAGCATTCTAAGTGCCCAGAGCTAGCAGAGCAAACAAGCCAGCATGTGTTACCCAGAAGTTAGCTCCGTAAATACCTCCTTCGAGATACAACAAGCACTCATTTGCTTCTGCAGAACTCAGCATAAGAAACCTGAAATGCAGCACGCAGATGTAGGAATTCATTTTCTAATGCGTGGAAGGTATGAGTGCCTTCCATTCTCAAATGAAACAAAGAAAATTCTGAGGACTGCAAACCACCTGAGATACTTCCTTGCTCAAAAGGCGTGTCATGCTGTTAAGTGGCAGAAAACTCACAGCCCCACTTCTCCTCAAACACCAACTCTTCCACTTTAATTTATTGTCCTATTTCAGGTCTGAAGGAACTTGGGTTTGAATAACTATCTGAAATGAAATTTAGCACAGATCCCAGAGCAAGCAGATCCATCATGGGAGGGAAAGGGGTGCTCGCGACTCCAAGTACCTGAGCTCTCACTTTCCTGGTTCAGTGATGCGTCTCCAATACACCTGGGCTCTCACAAATGGCACCGGTTAAAGTTCACCACCAGCAATTGTGCCAAAACACAGTTGCATTTTGGCTACCATGCTTCTTCATTTCATATGAGAATCATTCCCTTCACCTTTTACAAAGTATCTGAAAACAGGTGCTGCTGAGCCAACAGCACAGCTGGAAAAATGTGTGTATAGTTTCATCTTTCCTTTCTCATCCCTGCAGGTTTCAACCAGTCACCCAGCAGCTGCCCCCCAAACTAGAGTCAAGGACCAGTGCTTCTGCACGAGAGAAGAGTTAGCTTAGGAGTTAACTGTGAGGTTACCTGTCTGATGAATTGTCTGCCTAATTAGGCCTTAAGTCTGAGACTCCTGCTGTGCAACCTGAGTAATGAGCAGAGCTGGAGATGGAGTCATGCGCTTGGAGGCGTCTCCTTTTGCTGGAGCCTAAGACAAGTGGACAGGGCACTCACCCTCCGCCCATCAGCTTTCACTGCCACTGCTGTAAGTCAAAAGGATCAGGCAGACAGCTGTCAGAAATGAAGCAGGGACAAGTAAAAGAGCTTAATGAAATTTTATTTTGAAAATATGGCAAGAGTCTAAGGCACTTCAAACATTTAAATACATATAAGACCAAAGTAAATGTGACATGGGATAAAGGAATCCATAAATACATGGAGAACTACACTATGTTTCTCTAGAGGCCAATGGATAGCCAATTTCTCTAACACAATTCAACTTTCATCATTAGACACAGAATTGTGCAATTATTAATAAAAATACGGCAACATTACATGTCGTTCTTCATGTCTTCAGTTACTATGGAATATAAAAGTTCAAAATACTGTGTAAATTTTATATAGATATCCTTTGTATAAAATGTCATATAATACAGCCACCTAGATAAAACCAACTGAATAAACTTCCTTTTGTTAAGTTTTACACTTATTGAGACATTCCACCTTTTATTTTTAAAACCAGAAACCTACCAGCCCAGGCCTGATTCATTCATGATCAAAGTCATCAACTTCCTTATTTCAAAATAATAAAGACAAAAGGAAAATCAACAAAACCATCCTGGAATGGAGCTTTCAAAGAACTTTCCAATGGGTCCACATTTAGTAAATATACCAATGGGTCCACATTTAGTAGATATAAATACTTGTGGAAAAGTTTTAAAAACACCATGCCAGTGAGAACTTGATACTTTTCAGCAGTGGTGGGGGTGTGGAGAGCAGGAACAGAAGTAACAGAAGTCACCCACTCAGGTCAGGTTACAATTTCCTACAACTGTACATAACGGAGCAGAGACTCAACAGCAAGTGTGCCCTACACAGAGGGAAGATGGCCAGAAGGGAGGCGTGTGTGCCTAGCCAGAAATCTCTTGCTGGCTCAGCTTCCACTGGCAACTCCAGCCTTCAGCCCCTGGCTTTCTGTGTTCTGTTTGCTGGTGAGTTCAGGCACAATGTACATTCAGTATCTGTCAGCCCAACAGGAACAATTAGCAGCTTAGTGGTGGCATGTAAATGGACGGCTATTTGCACACAATCAGTCAAATGACCCTCGGTGGGTGGGACCAGGAGATGTCTTCCTTCCAAGTCTAGGGGTGCCCTAGAGACCAGGAAAGGAAAGGAAAAAAAAAAACTGGGGGTTAATCAATGACCTCAGGTAGATGCGTCCTCTGTGACACAGGAACTCCATAAGTACCACGCATGAGCCAGAGCCAGGAGGGCTGGAACCCCATACACAGTCCTCCAGCGGGAGCTGCTCTCAGGCCAGGGGGCTTGGCAGAGCCACCTCCAGCTGTCCTGGGAAGTCAACTTCCTGCTGAGAGGGAACACTGGGACCACGGGCTGCTGCTCACTGTCTGCTTTAAGAAAGATGCCAGGAAGGCAATGTGCATTTATGGGCTCAAAATGTGCCATTTGGGTAACTCTGTCCAGAACAAACCCTTCCCGTGAAGAGTGTGAGGACAAGCAGGCATCCAGCCTCTGCCGTGCTAACCATTAACACTCCTGGCCCTCTGGGTGGGGCAAAAATGATGAATTCTTATACTCTAGATTCAAACTTTGGTTTTCAGAATCATCATGAAACCTGCGGGTCCTGTCAGTTCCCTGAGGAAGGGGGCCAACTAGTCTGGTGGCTGTCAGCCTGTGTACGAACGCCAGGTGGACAACACTGACCGGAGACTGGGCTTTGGCGAAGTTGACGTGGGCGTATAGCAGGACGGCAATGTCCTTGTGTCCGGCTTCCAGGGCAATCGAGAGCGCAGTGCTGCCATCCTGGAGACGAGACGGAAACAAAGCAGGCTGGGTTTCTCAAACTTCCCGGTAGCCAAGAGCTAACAGCACCGGTCCCTCTCAAATGGGTAAGGCTCCCCAGTCTAGCTGTTTGTTCAGTTCTTTAGGAAACTCTCTGGACCTCTTAGGCACCAAGCCTGAAGGATGTCAGGATGATAAAGGCACAACCCCTACCCCACCCTCAGACAAGGATCAGCCCGTTGCCAGTGTCATCGCCTCACGGTGGTCAGTGTGTATGTCTGCACACAGGGAAGTCTCAACAAAAACAGGCTGCCCATGAAGGGCTCTTAATTCACTCAGCTAGCCCACAGGCAGGGGGCAGTAGGCAAAGGCAGGGATAGAAACGTAACTTTTGTTTTCTTCTTATAATTACAAATGAGCCATCAAGCAGCGTGGTGTCTGTTCTGATGTCCTGCAATTTGCCAAGAATCTCTTAACTTTCCTCTTGGGGAGGGAGTGGGTCCTACAGCCCTAACCACCCTTGTAGAACACTCCAAGTCACACCTACATTTAAGCACTGAATCCTGCTGCTTCGCAGGAATATATCTTATGGATATACGAGGGGAAACACTAAATATGGGAAAGAAAATTTTCAGTTAGGATTCCATTAAAATGCAGGAATTTAGATGGATATAAAAGTAAAGTTATGAACAACCTAGACAGCATATTAAAAAGCAGAGACATTACTTTGCCAACAAAGGTCCGTCTAGTCAAGGCTATGGGTTTTCCAGTGGTCACATATGGATGTGACAGTTGGACTGTGAAGAAAGCTGAGCACCGAAAAATTGATGCTTTTGAACTATGGTGTTGAGAGTCCCTTAGACTGCAAGGAGATCCAACCAGTCCATCCTAAAGGAGATCAGTCCTGGGTGTTCATTAGAAGGACCGATGCTGAAGCTGAAACTCCCAATACTTTGGCTACCTGATGCGAAGAGTTGACTCATTGGAAAAGACCCTGATGCTGGGAGGGATTGGGTGCAGGAGGAGAAGGGGACAACAGAGGATGAGATGGTTGGATGGCATCAGCAACTCGATGGGCATGAGTTTGAGTAAACTCTGGGAGTTGGTGATGGACAGGGAGGCCTGGCGTACTGCGATTCATGGGGTCGCAAAGAGTCGGACAAGACTTAACAACTGAACTGAACTGAACTGAAAGCTGTAGCAAGACAAAACAGCATAATGGACATCAACTATACTTTAACCAAAAGTAATTAACAATAATAAAAAGACAAAATATGGCACAAATTATTTTCTTTCTAGTCCTGGGATAAGGATTCCCTTCTGGTCACCAGCAGCAGGGAACAATCTGTGTGTGGTTTGAACCTTAGGGTCCTCCCTGCCACTCTGAATTCTGGGAGTTACTTTTCTTCCAGAAGCCAGCTGGATAGCCTCCTGCTCCTTGAAGGCTAAGGAAGCAAACAGGGGACCAGGATTTCTGGAAGTCACTGTGGCTTGATGGCCTCTTATTACGAGATCTACAAGCTGTTCTTTGCTGAGAGTAGAAGAGCAAACAGAATCAAGGCACATGAAACACAGACTGCTTTTAAGGAAAGAGAGCGGGAAGCTGGCCCTCCCCAGCAGCGGATGTGAAAGGAATCTGGAGCAACCGCAGCTCACGTGCTCCTGGGGAGGTCTTTGCAACTGCGGACGCCAGTCAGTCCTCCCTGCCAGTGAATGCCTGCACTGACTGGCTCTTTCTGCTGGTGTGGGCCTACCAGGATCTCAAGTGTAGCGCAAAGGAGAATGTTTTCCCTCTAATCTTTTAGTACTTGGGGCCAATGGAAGCCCCGGTTTCAACCTGTGCTCCAGAGAGATAAACTTTCAAAAACAGAACCAACCCAGCCAGTCCTCTGGGACCTTTGGACCTCTGAATCTTGTCACCACCCAAATGTTAGTTCCTGTGCCATGACCTATTGGTTCTCCTCCTCTTTGGTCTGGAGACACCCAGAACAGCAGCTTTCCTCAGAATTTTTTCCAGTTTTCCAGTCAAGGGGTTATCTGGGAATGGGAAAGTTTGGGAACTGGGAGAGGAAGGAGATGAAAGCAACAATGATGGGAACAGCCCGAGAAGGAGTGGGAAAATGTGCTGAAAGCTAGCCAAGATAGTCCGGATCCCCTAGCTGTTGAAAGGGCACAAATTATTCACTCGGATGGGCCCCAGTGAAGGGTTTCCAAGTGGGCTGGGGTGGGGTTGGGGGGGAGCTGGTCCTCTTCACTCCATGCACCTGGCAGTGTCCTACACCGAATTCATTTCTGCACTGTGGATCTGTTTACTTCCCTTTAGTGAACTGGTTCTCATACATGCCCATCACCTTCTTCCTTTTATAAGTTTTGGAGTGAGGCCTATTTCTCTTTCTGCCCTTGGCTTCAGTTAATGGGAATATTAGTCTGTACACAGAAGATGCTGCCAAGCTGGGCTGTGAAGGGAAGTGGCCTGGATGACAACACAAATCCTTGAGGATAAAGGAGCACTTGCTCTCTCCCCTGGTCAAGCAGCACCGCCTCTCCCCCAGGTCCCTGCATGTCACTGGCCTGGAGGCTCCACCCGTGGAGACAGCTTACATTGTCCTCCAGGTGGCCATTGCAGCCTGGCTGGGCCAGCAGCAGCTTGACGATCTCCACATGCCCATGCTCACTGGCACACATCAGGGCAGTGGAGCCCTCATCGTCCTGAATGTTGACATCAGCCCCGCAGGCCAGCAGGCCCTTCACCATGTCGATCCGCCCATGACTGACCGCCAGCATGAGGGCTGTCTGTCCTGCCTGTGAGGAGAAACAACAGCGGACTTGAGAAGCACATGGTGGGTTGGCAGGGTGTGACCCACAGTGGGGTTGTGCTGGGGGAAGGGAAGCGGGAAGAATGATGCTGGGAAAGCATCGACAGGGAAGTACTTGGGGCTGGGTGGTGGCAAGCAGGGAGAAACTCACTTCTTGTGAGCTATGAAATCATAAGTAAGACCCTAAAGTCATGAGGCAGTTTTCCCTTTGGCTTGGAGGATCCGTCTCATGATATCAAGGAGCTACAAAGTTCAGAAGATGGTCACAAGTCAACTGTGATCACATCTGGGTGAGGGGCCCTGTGCAGGCAGGAAGACACTGTGATCTGGAGACAGTCAGGGAGCAGCAGCCACTGGGTAGATGGTGGAGACTCCCAGTCACTCACAGGCAAGCTGACCCACGATTCACGTGCACATGGCTTCAAACAGATGTAATGCAAGGCAGAGAAGGGAGAAGTTTCCACTGTGTGGTTAAGCCAGCGTTTCATGGGTGTGTTTAGTCATCGAGGACCACTGGGCAGCCACACGGACTGTGCTCAGTGGTTAGGAGCGTGGCAAGGGCACTTGTGCAGGTCACAGCTATGCCAGCTAGCACAGAATCTGCAAGTAAGTGTGCTCACCTGGCTGGCTTTGGCGTTCACATCCCCACAGGCGAAGAGCTCTTCCACAACTTGCATGTCTTTCTCTGCTTCCACGGCAGCAAGGGCTGCCAGCATGATGGGGGTGTACCCTGCCTTATTCTGGTGATCCACATTACATACGTCTGCAAAAACATGAGTCTCTTGAGGCAAGAGCCAGTCTTTTAACAGCATCAAATGTCCTCCTAAACTGAAGGTATGGAGTATGGGAGAGCCCAGCGAAATGGCCTCCAGCAGTCAAAGTCCCAGAGTGAGTCAGAAGGAAATGTGAGAGATGTTTTCATACCAAACCAAAGAAAAAGTTTTTTTCTAGCTCGTGAGAAATGACAGCAAGCTTTCACAGCCCCTCTTGTTTGCAAATAGCGGTTGAACTAAAACAGCCTGGAAGTCTGGGAGGCTGTTCCAGGTAATGGTTGCTTTGAAGAATACAATATAATGTGGGATCTAGACACTAATCTCTGTCTAGAACATCACCGTTTTGGAGTGAAGAAGGTGATCAGAGCTACAAGATAAAGAAAGATTTGTAGAGGCTTATGCAGGAACACTGAATATGGTGTTCCTCACTCATAAACCACGGCTCACTCTGAGACCCTGAGCTTGATGCTCCGACTCATTTGGGACCCTTCGAATCAGAATCCAATCACATGACACCCAGTTCTATGAACTGTGGTCTGACAGCAACTTTAGTTAAATCCCTTACAAACTGTCAGGGACTCCTAGACTCAATAAACCAGAGCTCTTCTAGTCCTGTAATTCTTAAGGAGTCTTCAGGGCCTAAATTAGGCTTCCCAGGTGGCTAAGTGGTAAAGAATCCATCTGTCAATGCAGGAGACGCAGGAGACACAGTTTGATCCCTGGGTCAGGAAGATCCCCAGGAGGAAGAAATGACAACCCACTCCAGCATTCTTGCCTGGAAAAGTCCATGGACAGAGGAGCATGGCAGGCTACAGTTCACAGTGTTGTAAACAGTCAGACATGACTAAGCATACATACACACACAGGGCCTAAATTATCCTGCAGGCATCCTTAAGTCCCTTCAGCACTTTCTAATAAAAAGAAAGGAATGGACAGTGCAGGCAAGAAACTTTTTATGTGAGACCAGATACAATTAAAGTGCTTAGGGTGTTTCTGTCATTGAGATTGAGAAGAGACGGTATGGTGAAAACGTTCTTAAGTTCTAAACAACTGCATACTGGGGACACAATGGTATTTACAATACTGCATATTTTTTAACATAGAAAAGGAAAAAGAAAAGAAAAAATTTGGTGGAGAAGCGGGTGAACAGACATGCTCTTCAAGGCTCCTTACTATCTCTGGCATTCGGCTCTTTGCTGATGTTACCGGTATCCTAGATTCACAAACACTCTTTATGGAGCCACAATCCCAGTCTATAAAGGTGAGCATTATAAAAAGTGAAGTAAATCCAGAAAAGTGATTAACCAAAGCCATCCAACAATGGAACTAAAATAATTTAGTTTACCAAAATATTCTGCCCATACAAAATTTCCAAGGGCAGATTAAACTATTACTTTCAGAACCAACCCTGAAATCCTGTTCTTAGCTTTCCCGGATGTTATCCACGTCTCTGTTAAAACAGTAACTTGTGCTGAGAGTATCACCAACTCTGTTTATAGTCTGGAAAGTCTGAAGGGAAGGAGGCTTGGAATTCCCTCCTTTAAACTGGAAACAGTTTTATCCTAACATGGCCCCTAAACTGAGAACAATCAAACTTAGAAAAAAAAGATAGATTTGTTTGGTCTCTGCATTAATCTAATGTTCCCAAAACAAAGCAGAAAAAAATTGGGACAGCTGGGTCAAGAAGCAGAATGGGAAAACTGGACAATTGCACTGCATCTTCTAAATCAGATGTTCACACTGCATTCTCATTCATCAGATTGAGGTACCGTGGATTCTGTATCCATCAAATTAGAAGTAAAAATACGTATTTCAAAAAGAAATAAAGTGACTTACAGACTCAGGGTATCGATAATAATTTGAACAAAAAGTTGAAAGCTCCCTATTACTCAAGGCGACCCTTCTATGTAACAACCTCTCACTCCATGTTTAATACATCCGTTGGCTATATTCTCGAATGGTTGAGTTCTAATTACTAACAAATATTTTCACTGTTCTTATTACTATGATTCAGATTCAAGAATAACACTTTCTTTTGTCAAAGCTGATTTCCCAGGAATAGGGTGCATTTTGGCGGGAACAGTGATGCTTCTACCACAATCCGTTGCAGCAGCTTTGCCCGATCCCCACTGTGACAACTGCATAGCTCGGCAAAGTGGCTGGAGAGGGGTCATGGCCCAAGCAGAGAGCGCTGCCCACAGACATGAAAGCTCTGGCTCTGGCCCCAGGAGGAGCATTCTGCCTCTTCAGAATGACCCCGGCAAGCCTACCTGAGTCAGCTCAGGCGGGAATGTGAGTCATGTGTGTTACCAAGGATACATCTTGCTGAACTGCAGCACGAATATCCTGAATGACTCAAGAATGAGATTCGTACCGTCTCATGGGGAAAAGCAATGGAAAGGTTTTTAGAAGGGTCACAGAACTGAGGAGTGGGTCGGATAGCTCCTTCGAGATGAGTCACAACCTGAGCCTGTTGGAGGAGAGAAAGGGACTGCCAGCATACCCGCGTCCAAAAGCATCTTCACAATCTCGAAGTTGGAGTGGGACACGCTGTAATGCAGGGCGGTATTGCCGTTGCCGTCCGCCATGTTGATGACATGACGCAGGACTTCCGGGGAGATGGCCTCAAAGGCTGCTATGTAGTCCCCCACCATGGCCGGGATGGCCGACTTCTGGCTGGACACGCGGAACCACTCGTGCTGGAGGGTGTTCAGACAGAACCGCTGCCAAGACACGAAGCGGTTGGCCATTAGTAGTTCTATTTATAGACCTTTCTGAGACCTAGCTGAAAGCCCAAGAAATCAGGCCTTTTATAGTCAAAGCACATGCAGATAGAATCCGGTCTCAAAGAACAACTAATAAAACCCAGAGTTCTCAGAGAAGCCTCAAATTCCAGACTGAAGTTTATCTTCTGATTTGCACACATGCACATGTTCTAACTTCTATACCATCATGCAAGAATTACACCACGATGCTCAAATTCTGACTCTGCTATCAACAAGCTGTTCAAAGCTGGGGAAGATACTTACTCTGTGCCTCAGCTTCCTCATCTGCAAAATGGGGGTAATAAAAATACCTTTCCTTCACCATGTTTGTGATGACAAATGAGGTAATACATGTTAAGTCACTTAGGCCAGGATCCATTTATTATTGAACTATTAATATTATGTAGGGAGGTTGGCCTTGAAAATGATTTTCATAGTAATCAGGACAGGAGAAATCATTTGACACAATTAGGTTGCCTTTTCCTGTCCAGTCCAACTTCAACTCCTTCAACATCCATCTCCACAGCACTAGGCTGGAGACCATAACCATGCAGGCACCTGATTCTTACTACATCCCAAATAAAAATGTTCAACCACAGAAAGAGAATAAAAAGCAAATTACTTTTTGCTAAAACAAATTACTTTTCCCATCAGGATCATCTGCATCTGGTCATCAGCCCCACTTGCCTTCCCTTAGGCTGTGGACACATGAAATTGGCATTTCATAGTTTGGGTCACTTGAATGAAAAGGGTCCTGACCAGGAAAGAATTCATCTAATTTTTCTTTTCTTCTGCTCACTCACATATTCAGATTTCAATTCCTCTGGATACCTCACACAGAAGGAAGGGCAACTATGTCATTTGGGTGTCAAACTCTGTTATAGCTACATATTCAGTGTCCTGAGATGGTTACATGGCCCTGGCGTTGCGATCATTCACAGTTGGGACTCTTCATAGCACAGTACTTTAAACATGTCTTTACTGAATGAATATTCAATTAACAAAAAATGGACCAATCCTGGAGTGTGTGCTAAGAATATGCTTGACAATTGGGGCCCCAGAAATGTTAAGTCTTCCCTGAGGATCACATAACCTAGTATTATGGGTAGAGTCCCTGGTGGCTCAGTGGTAAAGAATCCACCTGCCAATGCAGGAGACACAGGTTCGATCCCTGGGTCGGGAAGATTCCCTGGAGAAGGAAATGGCAACCCACTCCAGGGAAATCCCATGAACAGAGGAGCCTGGAGGGCTACAGTCCATGGGGTCACAAGAGTCCGACAAGACTTAGTGACTAAACAGCAATAACAATGGGGAAGGTAAAAGTAAAAGTATATAACAGCTATAAAATCTGGGGTCTGAAAGCATCAGTTTTAAGTTCAGGTTAAACCTAGTGGGAAATATTAACACTGCAGTGACCTTTCCTGGTTTTATTATTTGTGACCAAGGTACAGACAGGCACTTAGTCTATACTGATAAGAGTTCAACATGTACATAAATGTCCCCCTAGCCCAGGGACTTCATTTAGTATTTCCTTCTGTAAACATCACTGCCATGCTCCTTTTCCAGTACAATATTTGAGGGTTAAGATTCAGCTGGCTCTGATAAATTTAAGTTTCTAAAGCAATATAAATAGATGTGAAAAGACAGCATAATTAAAAAAAAAAGACACCATATAACAAGGTAATATGATTTAGTTGGGATTAAAAAAAACCATGGGATGAGAACTGAAGACAGATATCATCCATTCTGAGCACTAACTAGCAGCTACTTATAATCTTTAGGGCTTCAGTTAAAGCAGGATAGACCAGGATAGAATGTCTTGGTGGGCACACGTACGTCCTTCTCCTGTGCTAGCCATCACCAATTTTTCTTCAGATTGTGTTTGTTATATGAGGAAAACTATTTGCCTTTCTAGCATTAGGTAATTCCCTAAGTCTCTTCCAGTCTTAACATTTTGGTTTTATAACTCAACAATTTTGTGAAACCTATGAATCAACTTTCTCATCAGCTGCAGACTTTGATTATTTAACATAAAACTTCACATTAAATCTTCCACTAATATGCAAAGATTCAAATGAACATTACTATCTAGAATAACATGAAATGCTGTATCTTCTCAATGCACTGAATTCAAGTGTCTACCAGAAGGTTGGTCTAACCTATGAAAGAAGCTGCAAATCTAAACATCCCTAGAGCAACATACTTGGCAAGAACATGTGATTCACCATGGCCACGGAAATATTTATCTGTCCTATGTTATGCTACTCATGCTCCTTAAGGCAACTGTCTACCTCTTTGCTGCATGCTTCTAAATCTCTCAAGCTATGAGAGGCCAACAAGTGCAGTTATTTCTAGGTTTAAAAATAGTGACTGCCTGCATTCCACATCAGAGCGTAATACGCAGTTTCATAATTGAAAGGAATGCTGACCTCGGCTCAGATAGGTTTCTCTTAAAAACACAGGCTAACTTAAAAAATTCCAGGACTTTGCTTCCAGGATCACAAGGTTCTGTAAACACCCAAACATGCAGAAAGATGACGAATGGCTACAATTAGCCCTCCTTTCCATATGCAAGTATTTGCCTCACAGATGCTCAGCCCCCAAGAAAAGTACAGGCTGGAGAAAGGAGATCTGAAGTCAGGCCTGAGGGAGACATTCACAGAGTGGTCCGGAGTGCAGGGCAGCAGGATGGTCACTCTGCCTACACACACTAGGAACAGTCTGGGGGGAAAGAGTGCAGGCAACAACAGGCCAGGGGCAGCCTAGAGACAGGGTCTGTAGGTCAGACTCACCATATCTTTGCTGGTCAAAGCTTTGGGGTCATTTATATTATTTTTCAGTAAGTTGCATGCAGACAACATCTTTTCACTTAATTCATATCTAGAAAGAGGGAAAAATAGAAGAAAGAGTGCTCAAGACTGACTACAGAAGGAAAGGCATTTTTACCTCAAACTCTATAACCCTTTACAAGACCAGGAGCCCCAAGTCAACCTCAGCAGGCTGTGGTGGTGCTAGGTGCCCGCCTGGGAGAGTCCAGACACCTGAGGTCGGACGCTGCACACAGAGCCAAGGCCTCCAGCCAGAGCTCTGGCCTTAATTCATGAGGGTAGCTTTCAGTTTCACCACTTTGGCTTGTGTGGCATTATGGAGATTATCCACTTCTTTGGTTCTAAGTTCTTAAACGTATTTTTACTCTTGAGGGGTTGAAGAGGTCTGAATTACCATACACCCATTATGCTGACCAGTAAACCACACATCTGAAATCACATTTGGTGACTCAGGAAGGGTTTGTTTAACCCACACGAAAACAGAGACTTAAAAGTCAGATGACATATGGTATATAAAACATACCTCAATAAAGCTTTAAAAAAAAACAACAGATATCAAAATATTGAGCCATTTGAAAATACTTGAAGTATAAAGGCACTTACCTTATGTTAATGCAGTTAAATACTCATTTGCCAAATTAGTTTTCTGAAATGTTCTAGTTATACTTCACATGGTGAAAGAACATACTGAAATTTCCATCTGTTCTGCTCTCTCCTGTTCTATAAGCATCGATTCCATGTTTGCTAAGTCTTTAAAATTGGCTATACTTTTAGTACATGTTTTAGCCAACCAGAGTATTTGATATTTCAGCTGCTGTTTATGACAGTCCCAAAGCCATTCTTGTGGTGATCCCAATCACTCAATGAGCAACAAACTATGTGCATGTGACGGATCACATCATCTCTACAGTAAATGTAACCTTTAGTAGAGACCAAAAACTGTTCCTGTCATATAGTATCAGTATGGACCCATAATATCAGTAAGGACACCTGTATAAGGATAAATGGGTAATGCTAAAATCTGAAACTTCAAAATGTGAAACATGTTGGTTACAAAAAATTCTAATATGCCTTTAACTACAAACGGGGTTGTTAAAACAATGGAAGCTTTAGTGGTGCTTAAGAGTTACGTGGATGGTGCCTCCACATACAAAGTTAGATATTAAACAGTTAAAGAAACAAAGGTGAACTGATACCAAGCCCTTCTCTTTGCTACCATAAGAGATCTAGCAGATTATCACTTCTGCACTTGTATCTACTAGCATCAGGACAAGAAGGACACACCTCTAAGGAACGGGTAAAGTTTAGCCCTTTGTGGGAGACTGGAAAGATTGATCTATTAAGATTCAATTGCACAACCTGCACAACCAGCCAATTCTACTGCTAAAGTACACCAAACGTGGGAAGGGGGAGGGGAGGGGGAGGATGTACCACACCTCTCTCTGATTTCCACCTTCTCAGGTTCACATTCTGGAACCTGCATTTCATCTTCCACCCTGGTGGACGTGAAACCTTCCACATTAACTGCGTGGTGGCCTTCCGCCATTCCCCGAGTGTCTTCATCCTCCTCTTCCTCCTCCTCTTCCTCGGGAGGATACTCAGGGACATCACACTCGTCATCTGACTCGGAAGAAGAGCTTTCATCTGAGCTGGAATCATCACTGGAAGTGGTTTCATACCTAGGTGGCAATTGGGAGTTCAGGAGATGCGAGGTACACCCATGAAGACCCAGTGACAGAATGTTTATGAAGGGAAAGCTGCTAAATGACTCCAGAACTTTCACCAGTGGCTTTCAGAGCCTGCACTTAGAAGTTTGGAGTAAGGTCTACTTAGAAATCTGGTGGTTCTGAATGGGTTCTCACTTAAAAGGGATAACCAAGGTTGCTGAGCAGTATCAGATAATCACTTGTAGAAAATAATATGTATATATATAGCACCTCTGGCTTAATGTTCATCAAAGGAAACTTATTTTATGGAAACCAATTCTGTGGTTGTTCATCTTTCCTGTTCCTTTTCTTTCCCCTTTTCATTCTTCCTGTTTTGTACCTTTAATTCTCCCATTGTCCAAGGTGAACAGATTATGTAAGTGACCAACAGTTCCTCTGGTACACACTCTCCAAACTGTGGGACACATTACCCAATAAAACGTTAATGACTTGGAAAGCAGACACCACTAAGTTAAACCTTTATGGCACACTTTACAATAAATATTATCTCAACTAACTCTGCACTATTGTTTCTTGTTAAGCCCATGTATGGATTAATAGGATTAACTGCTTTGATTCAACTTTAAGAGGACAAACAGGCTTGACTATTTATTTACCTTGGCCAATTACAAGAGAAGGAATAAAACAACTAAAACACATTCCATTTAGAAAATGAAGAACTGATGGCATGGTGAGGTTACTCTTCCGGCAAGAGGCCCTACTATTTTGTTTGTAAGCCTGGAGAGCCAAGCACAATAACCCGTCCTGAAGGAGTGGATGACTGTCCCTGGCTCATGGAGCAATGCTCTCAGTCTTTGTTTGTTGCTCAGTCCTGCCACAGGCAAGTTACAAGCTGTCCAACAATGCAGGGAACCTGCTGCCTGCTGCTTTCCTTGAAGACCATTTGTTTCACATCAAAGATGAGAGGATATAAATGACTCAGCTTCATCAGGTATCCTTTCAAGAGCAAAATATCCTTACAGAGAGCAAGAAGAGAAAAGAGAGGCCCAGATGCACCTTTATGAGGAGGGAATCTTCTGTCACCCTATGCAGCAGCATCCTAGACTAGCACCTTTAAATAGGACTTCGGTAGACAGGAGGCAAAGGAAACAGACCACATATCAACACTAGTACCTCCATCTTTCCTTACCCTCCATTAATGCCAACAAACTGAAGATTCTTTTTTGCTCCATTTGAATCTTTGTTGGCATCTTTCTTCTTCATGATGGACTTCAGTGTACTTTCATTATTTGTACATACTGTGGAGAAGTGAATCATGGTGATCAAAATTAATATAATTCATACCCATATAAGTAAGCGAATAGGTATTCTTTATGTACATTCATTTTTTATTTATGTAACTAGAGATCTTGGCATGTATATATGAGAAACTTGTCCAAAATTCATTGGAAAATTGAGTGCATGCAAAGAAAATAATTCAAAGTTCCATTAATAACATTCTTTAAATGGAAAAAAAAAAAAAATCCATTAGTCCTTCCAGACATAACAAAAGCAGTGACAACTAGCATCTATACCAGGCTTTACTGTTTATAAAGTGATGTCATATCTCACTTGATCCTCAAAAACCATCAAGGCACTAAGACAGGGATTAGTATTAGTCTTTTTTTTTTTAAGTTGAGATAAACCTAGAAAAATTTATACCTGTCAGACTGTGAACAGCGAAATGCTGTTTAAAATATTTTGTAATTTGCAACATCAGATGAGTTTTCTTAAGGGGACCTCATGGCTTTTCTTTGATAATCTTAAGAGATATTCTAGGCCTACTTCCTAACAACTGTGTAATCATTCTTCTAGGTCAATTTATAAGGAACATGGGCATTAGACCGGAATGCTGACAACTCTGGTCCTAGAATCCTGATGCTGAGAAGGGTTGTGAGTGAGGAAAGTTACCATAGAGGCCAGCGGCTATCTGGTCGTCTGTCAGGTTCACTGGAGACAGCGTGCTTTCCTGAGTGGGGAAGGTATCCTGGCTGCCGATGGGCTTCCCTTCCATGGTCCCCACCTCCTGAAGGGATGTCTGTGAGTTTAATGGCCCTCCTGACTGAAGGCCTCCACACTTACAGGTGTATTCCAAATTACTGCCTGTGAGGAAGGAGAAGGATGTACAAATGTGTGATGTTAGGACCAAATAAAATGGGCTAAATGGTTTTAAAAAAAATTCTTGCAATTCATCATTTTCTCAAGCACTTTTCTGGTGTCTTCTTTCTGCATAATTAGCACTACTATACAAGCCATCTAAAAATCAGACCCCCAAGGCCTTCTTGACTCTGATCTCTTCCCTTTGACCACATCCGGAGGGGTCCTTCTAACTCTGCAGCGGCTCTCTGCTGTTTGTCCTGGCGCTGCCACCTTACTTTACACTGGATCACCAGTGCAGCATCCTGACTGTCCTCTCCCATCACATCTGCCCTCTGCCACACTGCCACAGAGGGGAACTGCCACTCAGCTCAAACCCCACCCTTATTCCAGCTCAAACGCGACTTGAAAACCTAAAAATCTCTCTACCACTCAGAAAACATAGTTCATGCTACCAATACTTAGCCAGATAATTTAACATCTGCCATTTGGCACTAGCTTACCTCTCCAAGTTTATTTCCTGCTATACCTGTGGTCTTTTTGGGGTGCATCCCAGGAAGTGGAACTCCTCCCAGTGTAGAAAGTGGGGTCTCCTGTTTTCTTACAAGCACACCTGCCTTAGTTTACTCTCTTCTACCTGTTGCTGCTCCTTCCCTATCCTCCCTCACATGGCCAACCCTCCCATGACTTCCTCTTCCAAGCCTTCCCTCATCTCCCCACTGGAAATTAACTCTCCTTTCTCTGAACTCTCAAGGCCCATCTTTGAGACTCTCCTACAAGATCTATAATACAAGGTACTAGCTGATTCCTGTGACAATCTTAGACTCCCTTCTTGTCTGTAAATATTTTAAGGGCCTACATAACTAATCTAATCAACTTTGTTTCTCTCACTGCATCTTCTAGATTGCTTTTGCTTATGTTAGGTAATTAATATTTGTTCACTGATGAAGCAGAAAAATTGCATTATTATTATATAATTACCACACACACACACACACACACACACACACACACACACATATATAGGTACAGCACAGAATTTGTGGGCTTCCCAACTGGCGCTAGTGGTAAAGAACCCGCCTGCCAATGTAGGAGACATAAAACACAGGTTCGATCCCTGGGTTGGGAAGATCCCCTGGTGGAGGAAATGGCACCCCACTCCAGTATTCTTGCTTAAAGAATCCCATGGACAGAACAGCCTCGTGGGCTACAGTCCATAGGGTCACAAAGAGTCGGACATGACTGAAGCGACTAAGCACACACACACAGAATTTTCAACGTGGCTGACATTTCCTAATCCTGTTCATCAACAGCACAATGCTTCCTCCTTTAGTTCTGTAGGCACTGGGACCTCTCTGGTGCTTTCTTTACAAATCCACCTCCCAACTCATCATGGACAGACAGTACTGAATGCAGCCCTTCAAATAATGTTCAACTGCCCCACGATCTGATGTGACCCCTGACAGCAAGTAAGAAATGTCTCCAGTGCCTTTTCAGGCTCCAAAATCACTGTGGATGGTGACTGCAGCCATGAAATTAAAAGAGGCTTGCTCCTTGGAAAGAATGTTATGACAAACCTAGATAGCATATTAAAAAGCAGAGACATCACATCACTGACAAAGGTCCGTCCAGTCAAAGCTATGATTTTTCCAGTAGTCATGTGTGGATGTAAGAGTAGGGCTATAAAGAAGGCTGAGGGCTGAAGAACTGATGCTTCTGAACTGTGGTGCTGGAGAAGACTCTTGAGAGTCTCTTGGACAGCAACGAAATCAAACTAATCAACCTTAAAGGAAATCAACCCTGAATACTCACTGGAAAAACTGATGCTGAAGCTAAAGCTCCAATACTTTGGCTAGCCAAAGCAAAGAGCTGACTCATTGGAAAAGACCCCGATGCTGGGAAAGATTGAAGGCAAAAGAAGAGGGTGACAGAGGATGAGATGGTGAGATAACATCACTAACTCAATGGACATGAGTTTGAGCAAGCTTGGGGAGACAGTGAAGGACAGGGAAGCCTGGTGTGCTGCAGTCCATGTGATCACCAAGAGTCAGACATGACTTGACCAAACAACAGCAACAACCAGTGCCTTTGCTTTACTTTAGGTAAACAAAGCAGGACATTTCTCTTCATTCCTCCTTTTCTAACTTCATTCATCATTACTTCAAAATTACGACAGTAACCTCCAGAGTCTCAACAGTTAATCCTCAAGTGCCAAAACACTTCCTAGAGAAACACTTTCACTAGGCACTTCCGCATTCAAGAACCAACAATGATTTTTAAAATGCAAATACATTAATAGTTTTATTGTTATGCAACAGTCACAAAAGTAGAGAATGGTATAATAAATCCCTCTGTTTCCATCACTAGCTTCAATAATGATCAGCTATCTGATTTCATCGATACTGCCTCCAGCCATTCCCAATGATTCTTCTGAAGCAAAAGGTGAAGATCCTATCACTTTCATTCATAGATATTTCAGTATATATTTCTAAAACATTCTTAAAAAATAAGCATAAAGCTAAAACCATCAAATCTTAAAAAAAAAATTTGAAATTATTATATATCTAGTCAGTATTCAAATTTCTGCAGTGATCTCTTAATGTTTTTTAATAGTGTTTGAATCAGAACCTCAGTCCTATATTTCCATTGGTTACTATGGTTTTTAAGTCTTTTAATCCATAGTTCTCTTTCCTTCTAAGCACAGCTTTAAAAATATTTTTTAAATTGATGTATAATTTATATAAAATAAAATGAACAGAATTTCAGTGTAGAGTTTGATGAATTTTGGTAAATATACATGCATGTGTGAGCACCCCCCTAATTTAGCCACAGAACATTTCTGACAACCCAGTAAATACACACTTCCCACCTGCTGTCCTTTTCTAGAAAATCTTCTCACTGGAGGCAACCACTTCTCTTCTCCAGAACTTAGTTTTGTAAACTAGGGCTTTTAAAAGTTCCTCCAGTCAAGGTCCACCTTCTCAAGCAGGTGCCTGAGGATCATTCATGGTGAACATGGACAGCTTCTTCTTGCCTGGGGTAGTTAAACTGCTCAACAACTCCTAACCTCTACTCACTCAGAGTGGTCTGGTGACTTAGTAACTCTCACCTCTCTGCCCTTCCTTATGAGGCTGTCTTAACAGGCCTGGAATTTCAGCTTCCTTTACCAGCAGAATTCCACTCATTCTTTTCAAGGGTTGGCGTCATTTCTACTTCCTCTAGCCTTTACTGTTACACAAAAATCTTTACCCCTCGCTGTTCTGCAGTGCTTACTGTCCAGACCAGAATACATCCTGCCCTCTGTTTCCTTGGTCTTACACATCCCTTATGTGAGAATGTAAGCTCCTTGAAGTCCCTCCATGCTACATTATCTGTGTCCTCTGCAGTGCTCTGAACAGTGCTGGACAACTTAAAGATTTCAGTAAGTGCCTGTGTAATTCAACAGAAAGTCACAGGGATTGTTAAGTCTAACGAGCAAGGCAAAGAACAACGATAAATGTTAAACTAGTGCTCATTAGCTGGATCAGAGGAAATTTGTTACCTTTACTGTCAGAAAATATTTTTCAGATTGTGTTGAAACTCTGGCTGCTCTTGAGTGACCCAGAAACAATTGCCTGACCTTGATAAAGACCCATTGTGTTTAGTGGGCATAGATAATATGACACACTGCTGTGTTCAAGTAAACCACATGAAAAGTGCAGCCAATAAAGTCAAAACTAAAGTGGCCAACAAAATTCATTGGTCTCAACCTGGTTGCCCTTAGAATGCTTGAGTTGGGCGTGAGATACAATGAACTATCTGCAGATGGATCCAGTATTTGTGGTTTTTAAAGCTCTACAAGTGAGACTTCCCTCAGTGGTGAGGAATCGCCTGCCAATTCAGTAGACACAGGTTTGGTCCCTGGTCTGGGGGAATCTTGTATGCCTCGGAGCACTTAAGTCCCTGTGCCACAACTATCAAGACTGTGCTCCAGGGCGGGGGTGGGGTGGGGTGGGGGGTAGGGGGTGGTCTGTAACTACTGAAGCCCGCGAGCCCTAGAGTCCATGCTTCACAGCAAGAAAGGCTACCACAACAAGAAGCTGTGTGCTGTAGCTGGGGAGTGGCCCTTACTTGCCACAACTAGAGAAAAGCCCACTCAGCAACAAAGACCCAGCACAGCCAAAAATAAATGAATAAATAAAAAAAAAATTTTTTTTAATTCTGCAAGTGATTCTAATGTGCAGCCAGGATTAAGAACCAGTGAATTAAATTAACCAATCAAAAATTTGCTGAAAACAATGTAAAACTTGACTGCGGTAAATAAGAGTTTAGATTTTCCTTTAAGAGTCAACTCATTGGAAAAGACTCTGATCCTAGGAAAGACTGAAGGCAAAAGGAGAAGGGGGTGGCGGAGGATGAGATGATTAGATAGCATCACCAACTCAATGGACATGATTTTAAGCAAACTGGGAGACAGTGAAGGACAGGGAAGTCTGGCATGCTGCAGTCTACAGGGTCACAAAGAGTCAGATACAACTTAGCAACTGAACAACAAAAACTGATTTCACTCTATCAACTTAGACCATGTAAATTATCAGGAATTATTGGTGCTTTAGGTTAGCAGTCCTGGACCACTAATGGTAGAAATCCCTGACTAACAGTAAATGCCATGCAAACAGTAAGGGTAAAACAACAGGAATAATCACCAAACACCTTCAGAATTCTCGTACACTACCCAAGCTACTCAAAATTCCCACAGTGGGCAATAGTTGTGCAGGTACCACTGGTGAATGAACAGGGAAGGGGACAACTGCAATCTTTGGTCATTAACTCAAACTTATAATGGCCATAAATGCCAGTAAAGCATGAGCTCCGTTTTACAACTTGACCAGATTAGTGATAACTAAGACACGGCAAGTGACAGAAATCTGTGATCCAGAAAATAAGAGCATCCTTGAAGCATTAATCTAATTCTAAAGTACACTTAGCATGTAATATATGGATAGTTTTACTACAAGCTAAGGCAAACAGTAATGAAAAATAAAAACTTTTTTCTTATGTTTTTGACTTTAGAAATGTTAAAGCTATGTGCATGCTGAGTCACTTCAGTCGTGTCCAACTCTCCATGACCCCATGGACTGGTGTCCGCCAGGCTCCTCTGTCCATGGGATTCTGCAGGCAAGAATACTGGAGTGGGATTGCCATGTCCTCTTCTAGGGGATCTTCCCAACCCAGGGACTGAACCCAAGTCTCTTGTCTCCTGCTTTGGCAGGTGGGTTCTTTATCACTAGAGACACTTTTATATATTTAAAACAATGAAAAACAGATAGAGAAGCTTTTAAAGAAATCACCTTCTACAGTCTCCGCTGTGATATTTATTTGTCTAGAATGGGTGTTAGTTGTTGGCACATAACAAATACATTTCTAAATTTGTTAGAAAATTGGCTTTTATAAATAAAATGGATTTTAAAAGTTGTTTTGTTCACATACTGTAGCTCTTCTGGCATGGTAACTCATATTTTTATTTATAATGCTAAGTGTTTTCTGAAAACATAACTATGAACAGTGTGGCCAACTATTTAATTATGTTATTGTGCCAGATTTTCAGTTAAACATTTGATTTGATTTTTAAAGAACATCTAGCTTACTTGTCAAAAAGAAGTAGGACTGAAATTTCTGAGTCATAATGGAGGCCATTCATTTAGGCATTTTCTCAAAGTGTAACTAAGAATTCAAATGGGTCTAAAATAACACTTCTATTTTTTCCATAAGGAAAAGGGCTTGAGCACAAATGTTCCCTTTTCAGTCTACATGCTGGTTTGGGGAACAGACAGTAGAGATTATTCATGAAGGATCACCTTCATTGGTACACACTACTTTTGAGTGGAAAGTATGTAGCTTTGATGGAGGAGACAGGACAATCCCTTTCTGTCTGTAGGCTCATCTCTCAGAGCTCTCCTTGAATACCAATGCTTGCGGGCACCAACATAAAGTCACTAAATGGTGAGAACTGCAGCGTAATAATTTCTAGGGACATTTTAGTATTTTCCTGAGACCTACCAGACAGCTGTCATGAATGGATCTAAAAGTGGATATTTGGAAATTAAAATGCTAGAGTGTATCAAGAATCAGATTCTCCTTCACCACAACCCCACCCACATTTAATTACACACCAATTCAAGACTTGACCCAGAAAACCCACACTGACAGGCTGCATTAACTAAAAATTGGGTTAAGCCGATGTGCTCTTGTGTTCTTCCAGATACAGCTAACGCTGTCCTCTCTATTCTAAGCTCATCTTCTCCCTAAACCTCAGGGAACTTAACTGCAGATGAATTCTTCAAGAACTTTTATTTTCACATTATTTGGTGGCTAACATATACCTCCATAGGTTATCATTCATATTTCTGGTATACGTGTTTTTTGCTTCCCAACTGGATTGCAATTTCAAGGCTTACACCACTCTCTCTCTCTGTTTCAGTACCACACTTTGCATATGGGTGACAACGAATTCATAGCTATTAACTGATCTGAATAGAGATGGGGACAGAGCAAACTTTAAATATGTTTACTGAGATACAAATGACTTGCTGATTGAAGGGAGAACCAATGATTGTAACCATCAACCATTACCAACAATTTCCTTCAGCATTTATGAATGGACATCCAGGAACTTAATGCCACTTCTGTTCTTAAAAACCACCTATCTCTATGCTTTAGCCAGAAATGAACTGCATACTTCACAGATTCATTCAGAGTAGAAGTGTCAAAGTAAGCTTGCATCTTTTCCCAGAGTGCATATACTTATTTCACTAATACTCATCTAAAATGATAAAGCATCAGTTTCTAAGAAATTATATTCAAACAAGAGTCAACTGAATGGCTCACAAGGGGGGTGGACCGATTTTACACCTTTATAAAAGATTTTTCTCAGGGCTGAAATGTTTTTCCCAAGGTCAGTAACAGATGTCCTAGGTCTGTAATTTCAATCTGGGCATTGGAGGGGCGGGTTGGGAGTGGTCAGCTATCCCTTTTCAGAGTCTGATAAAAATTATGCACTTTCTTTACAAAAATTCCAAACACAAAACTATTTCATGAAGCTATGGAGCCCAGATTAATAACACTCACTTTAAGGCTCTTTATTCCACAATATTTCCTGGAAATAGGACCTGAGTGTGCCTTATTGAGTGGTAGCAGTGGGTGGCAGCAGAAAATCACAAATTTGGGGGGAAAACCCAAAACCCTAACCCTAATTTTTTCCTCAGATGAATCTGATGGGCAGCCTGGTGAAGAGCTAATTTTATAGAGTAATTCTGCTGAAAGTGACCCATGCAAGAAAAATCTAAACCTACCCTCTCATGACACAGGAGGACACGGCAGCCCAACACTGCTCACCCCAGGTGTGACTGCAAGTTCTTGGGCAACTAGTACCAGACATCAGCTCTCTGACTTCTGGGTCAGAAGACTTTCACATCATGCTCTCACACACAATGTTCCAGAAACATTTGGTTTGGATTATTCAATGCTCTTATAGCATTACTAAAAGAAAATTGCCATTTTGAAGAGAGGTACTGGGACCAGTAAATGGTATATGATTTGAACTAAGAAAACTAACTAGAAATGATATTTTGTAACGACCTTATTTTCCCTTTTTTGCCTTGGCTCGGATCTCTGTCTACAGAATTGTTTTCACAGTTACGGGAATGACTTCAAGTTCATAAATTTTTTTCTTTAGCAAACCCAAGATAACTAAGAGTGCAAATATGGAAGCTGATTTAAAAAGCAGTACTTTTATTTGAGTATGAGAGATGAATTTTCTATAAATCATGTGGCAGGCAGTTAAGTTCCACAGTTAAAGATAGTTCTGTTATTTGCTCAGAGACAGTCACATATTTTTAGAGTATTTGTAAACTGCAAGTCATTTGTCTAGAATATTCTCTCTCCTCCTCTTGCCAGAGGTAAAAAAGAAAGAAAGAAAGAAAAAGTAACCCACTCCTCAAACCAAAACAATCCAGCTGATTCACAGAAAGAATAAACATGTTTTTCCTGAGGTTTCTGAGAAACTTATTTCCTCTTAACCTTTTATTCCATGAAAGAAAATATTAAATACATTAAAAGTACTTCACACAAAAAAAATAAAAATAAAAAATAAAAGTACTTTACAGATCATCTTTGATTATGATCAAATTCAGATGCATCAAAACTGTGACATTATCTCTCAAATTCTGAAAAAAAAAAAAAGTCTGTGATGTTTCATGTGAAAAATACATAGGCCAATATATATGATTCAAATACCAAAAAATGATTTCTCTGAAATACAGAATTGCATCCCTGAACACACCAAACACAAGGGGTTACCCCCGTGACAGGACAAGGGAGGCTCTCAGTATTTTGTGTTCTTCTGAACGGTCAACTTGTTATAAGCACACACTCCAGTTACAACTTCAAGAAGCTGAACAGGAGTGCTAAGCATTATTATCATGCTGTTAAAATAATGCTATTTTGCATATTAAAAAGTTGTACCTTCCAATCTTCAACCCTTGGAAAACTGAAGAGGATTCTCTGGGCTTGGTACTAGTATACACCTAGTTTGATTTGGGGCTTCACTTTGAACTTTGACACAGATTACGGAAGAATCTGAATTGAAAATTTATTCTTCTCTTTTTGTGTTTTCTCATTGTTGTAGTTCTTTATCTTGATAAAAGTGTTACCTGGAGAGGTATAATAATGGGGGGCAGGGGAAGGCGATGGCTAGGCAGAATTATGAAGACAAAAATCTGCATTAAACACAAAAGACTATTCATAACATGTTTGTTTGGCAGTTTGTTCTAGACCTACCTTTCCATTTTTGTAAGTATGGAAAACAGTTAACAGCAAGGACAGCCAGCATTTATACTTTGTGCTGCAGACTATTCCAAATGCTTCATTCATACTGATTCACTAAAGATTCATTTCAGCCCTGTGAAGGAACAAAGACAACCTGTCCTAGTGACGAGAAGGAATTCGAACCCAGAAAACCTGGCTTTGGAGCCCAAATACAAATTCTTTAAACTCAAATACTAGGTTCACATAAGTGATCATTTATATACCAAAATGTATTCTAGATTGTACATGAGCAATATTCTGTAGTGTTCAGGGTGTATAATAAGCTGGAGTATACTTGTACATCAGTTGTCACTGTCATGTTCCTTCATTAGAACTTTAAAGCAAAATACAAATGTGATGGGAATTATAGAAATACTTTAAAGTTGTTCTTGCATGCTCCAAGAGGGAGCTGCCACTATGATCAAATAAGTGCTATAAAAAATATTTATGTTTTGTTCATGAATGTTGTAGGTTTCCTGCATTTTAGCTGATTAATTAGGTGTTCATGTGCAGGGTCAGATCTAAACAGTGATGTCTGGAATGTCAGTGTGACTGGAAATAGACCAAAAAACACTGCAACACAACCAGACAAAACCTCCACCCGAGTCTTGATGCTCTGGGTATCAGGTGGAGTACACCAATGATACAGCTGAATATTTCTGGCAAGAATGTGAAATAGAAACCCTGGTTTGGGGAGGAGGGAGGAAAGCTGACAGGAAAACGCTCTTACAATGGATGATGTGCTATACCATCTGTGTCTGGAGGTATTTAAGAGTCTCATTTTGACTTTAACATCTGACATCATGATTTTTAAAAAGTAGTGGAAACAGACATATTATTAGTTACTTAAGACCTTGCTTTAGTTCACACATCATTTTAATCCCTTTACTCTAACTAAAATGACTCCCTGTATATTCATTAGGCTCTTGATTCCAAAAGGCAAAAATCTGTTATACATCAGCTGTCACTGTCATGTTCATTTTTTCTTCCACAGTTGGCTATCTGTTTCACAGCACAGTTACTAAAAACTAACAGTAATTCAGGTTTGCAGGTGAAACCTTGGAAGATATAAAAATACTCTATTTTGAAAAAACTGTGAAAAAAATAATCTATTTTAGTCTATGTTAACCATTGCCTTTTTGGCTATAGAGGGAAACAAAGAATTTGAAATTTTTGTTAACTTATATTTAAGTCTCTGCTGCATGTTTTCACATAAAATTAAATTTAATGCACACCAAACCAATCATTTGAAGAATTTTAATTCATTTTATGTGTAGCACTTGGCTAGAGCAGAGAGTGTGCTTTTAGTAACTCTGCAAACCTCACACTACTTTTTGCGTGTCAACAAAAGAAACCAGACTGGCACACCAGCAGCACTACCCCAAGGACAACAAAGGCCCCTGTGCTCACTGTAAGCCAGTGATGAACACTGAAAATCTTATGGGATGGATGCCCTTCAAATGACCATTTCACAATGAAGTATGAAGAAGGATGACTTTCCTTCCCTAAGTCACATCGGTTCGTGAGAGGTGAAGAGCCAGGAATGGAACTCAGTGGTAGGATGATAATATGCGCAATGAGAACCACATACAACTGACAAGAGAGCTCATTTTAGTGTGGCTCACAGTCTGTGTCACCAAATCTTCCAGGGTAATTTCTTCATTGTAGACTTCAATTTAAAGAAAAGCAAGAGTGAACAGGAATCCCAATGAACAAGGGAAAATAAGAGAAAGACAAAAAATGTAAGCCTCTATCAAAAGAAACAGTGTTGGAAAGGCCTCCCTTCTCTCAGAGTTCTGGCTCCCTGTCAGGGAGGCCTTCCTGGACCATTCTATCTCCAGCAGTCCCCACCTCTCCACCATCACTCACTGTTTCTCTAAATGGAGTTCTTTTCTTCCTAACATGTATCACTTCCCGACATATTTAAGTATATTTTTATTGCCTGTGCCCCAACTGGAATAATGTAAGCACTATGAGAACAGGACTCCATATCTATACTTAAACAGAGCAGGAATTTAATCATTATTTGCTGAATTAATGAATCTGCATGAATTGACAGAGTCTCTCTCCCCTAAAAGTTTCAGTTAAAAACACTTCATACTGGTATTTTTTTAATTGATTGTATACAGGTAATTGTGGTTGAAAACAGTGCAAGACTTTTTTTTTTCAGGCTGCCCTGTGTAAAACCAGCAAGTAATAACTAAAAGACATCTATCAAACTAGCAGCCTCAGAAGACAGCTCCTAAGCCAGCCAACACTAGTTTGCTTTTCTTCTTCTAGTCTTAGTCCTCAGCCAGTGGAACGAAACTATCAGATAATGAGAATCACCAAAGTTTAGATTCCTGGTTTTTATTCTACCTATTACCATTCTAAAGTTTTCTCCATGGTTCCAAAAATTGGCTCTAGCAGTTAAAAAAAAAAACCCTCCTGGATTTCCACTGTCCCCGCCCTCCCTGACTCCTAGGTCCCTCAGAAGTACCACCTACCTGTGACCTTACCCAAGCTGGTTTTCAGGAAGTCAGGGTGCCTGAGCTCTTCAAGGCTTGCAGACTTCATGACAGAGTTGATTGATGATAAAGTGCTGATGAGCTGGGAGTTGAGGGAGCCAATCTGTGAGTGAGGTTCCCCGAAAGCTTCTGCCAGTTCACTGTAGTTCTCAGCCAGCAGCGCCTGCTGTTCCGCAAGCAGCTTCTGGACACGCTCGATGTAGTGATCCAAGCCTGTCTCCATTCCGGACGGTGCCTGAGGCTGGGGGCTCTCCACGAACTCTCCTACAGGCTCGTCCCCAACACCTACACTCCTCCGGCTGCCTGTCGGCCCCACTGTCAACTGGGGAGGACCACATGCTATGGTCCTCATTTTGAGGCCAACCAGATAGTTGTCGTTAATACTGATCTGCCCCACGCCTGACTCTTTGGTCTTCACAGCTGATGGTCTGTCAAACCCAGCATTGCCAGAGAGCACCGTCCCCACTCCGATGGACCGCATCTTGGTGGAGCTGACGTCCTTGACCCGGCCTTCGCCCACGGCTACTGTCCGCATCTCCACAGTGCGGGTGCTGGTCTGCTTGTCCACGGTGCTTAGGGAAGTGTTGGTACAGGATTCTGTGAGCGTGGCCATCTCAGTGTTGGTGAACTGGCTCACCTGTTCGAGAACTGTGCTGGTGTGCCGGCTCGCAGTTCGAGGCACTGCCATGATGGCAGCTTCCACCTGGCTGACAGCCTCTGTGTTCACGCTTCGGGAGGTGCACTCCTTTGGAGAGCAGATGGTCACATCAACAGAACAATCTCCGCAGCCGATGGAGCGCACTTCTTTGAGATTCAGGTTGGTCCTGAGGAGTGCCAGGTCATTCACGGACTCCTCCGTGTTGCTGCCCGTTTCACAGACACTGATGTCCATACCTACGCTCTTGTCACACATTTCCACCGACAGCCCAATACATCTGTCATGCATTTCCACCCTTTCCTTAACAATCCACCAATTCATGGGCAGCTCAGGCCCCACCTCTTTATTCTCATGATCGGGCTGGCAGGAGATGCCTACATTACTTGTCTGCACACATGTTCCCACACATGTGTCAACCACATCCACGTGACTGCCAGCCATTTGGTCTCTGGTGGGTACCACTGCCTCCACCATCTTGCTGAAAACAAGCGGCTGGGCCATCACAGCTTTATCAACTTTTTTCCTTGAGCCAGCAGCTTGCAGCTCTTGCTTGAGTTTAGTCATCTCCCGGTCATGAGTGGTTTCTTTAAGCTGTACTTCCAGGCGATAGATCTTATCCTTTAAGGCTTCTATAGTCTGTTGTTGCAGCTCAATTTCTTTGTCAGCTTCAGTAGTCACTCCAAGCATGGCTTCTGTCACACTGACCCCAGAATTCCTCGTCTCAGTGACCATGCCTACAGCGGCATCCTTACAGGACCTGGCACCCCTGCGGTACACGACAATGTCGTTCATGTCCTCATCGGCGCCCACAGCCACAGACCGGAACTCTCGAGGCCGACACTCCCCATTCTCCCTGAGCTCTGAGGAGGCCTCATAGCTGCTGTTCTGGATCTTCTGCTCCAGGGCCTGCATGTCTGCTGTGAGCTGCCGGAATTCTTTTATCCTCTGGGTGCTCTGCTCCACGCTCTCCATTTCTTCCTCCTCGTAATCAATGTATAATTCCCCACCACTCCTCCGGGTCCTGGACAGCTGTTCCAGCTGGGATGCATTCCCAGCACTGTAGGACCGCTTTCTCACACCACAGACATCATTCTGGGATGCCGCTCTTTGGTTTTTCAGCTGTGATGCCAACTGTCTTTTCTCCTCTTGCAGGACAGAGATCTTCACCTGGAGCACAGGGATGGTTCGCACCTGCTCTTCTAGCTCCTTCAGGCGCTTCAGGGCAATGGCCATCTGCTCACGGATGTGCTGCAAGTGCATGGGGCTCACGTTGGTCACTGGAGTGGAGATCCCTGAGCTCAGGGGGCTGTGACGGATGGAGCTCCCCATGGAGGAGGTGGTGGCAGCAGCTGGGGCATAGCCACCATAATCCCCATTGCCTTGGTATCCATTCTGAAGCTGGGGCATGGTGGGATTGTGGTTTCCAGAACCCAGAAAGGAGGAGAGGGAGCTGGTAGAGCCCATGCCTCCAAAACTGGCCAGCCTGGGCCTTCGGAACTCACCAGGTGCCATCTGCATGGTGACTCTCTCCTGCTCAAGTCTTCTCCGGGTCTCCATCAGTGTCTTGGTGACATGAAGGTTGTGCTTTGGGAGTTGTGGTGAAGGTGGTGGCAGCTGTCGGCTTTCGGGGATGGTAAGAAAAGTGGGAGAGGTCTCCAGAGGGGCAGGTGGCTTTGGGATTGGGGTTGACGTAACTTGGCTTCGGGCTAGGAGGAATTTGGGGCACTGCCTGTTGTCATCACTGTTGGAGGATGAGAGGGATTCAGTGGAAGTCCACACGCTGTGCTGGCCAGGTGCAGCCCTGGAGTCTGGGCATGGCCCAGATGGCTTCCGCCTCTTCTGGATGTTCACTTTCTTGATGGTGTTTCCTTTCTGTATGTCATCCACATATTTGAGGAAATCTAGGTCTAGCTGATAACCATAGGGGGTCTCCACAAAATAAGGATCTTTTTGTTCCCTGTCTTGTTCTCCATTCAGAATATCATCTGTTTTTCCTAAGAGAGAGAGAGAGAGAGAGAGAGAGAGAGAGAGGAGATTATAATAATGCCATTAACACACACAAGGAAAAAAACTAGTATTTGTGTATGTTGTAGCACGGTAAGCAAATATGATTTAAGAGCTGACAAATCTATGTTCTAATCCTGAATCTACAACTTAACAAATGGGTGTTAACAAACCTCTCAGAACTTCAGTTCACCTCTGAGTACAAATGGAAATACAAGTATTTAAATCATAAGGCTGTTAAAAGAATGTAATGAGAAAATGATTTTTAAGAGCCAGGAACATAGTAAGTCCTTACCAAGTACTTGAGTTTTTTAAAGAATCATTGAAGACTTGAAAGCATTTTCAAGTAGATAATTTCATTTTCTGTCTACAATCCCTTGAAGTATAGCAGTCATTAAGACTACTATTTTATAAAGTGCACTCTGAGGCAGAAAAAGTGAGAAGTCTTAAAATAACAGACCAAGTCGGTGGACAGCCAGGAAGCCTGGACATGAGTTCGCCCACCTACTGCTCTTTTGGAATATATAAACAGTGGCTGAGGTACCCCAGCGCCTGACCACCCCTACAAGATCACAATTTGCCTAGACACCTTCCTTGCAGAGAACGCTGGGGCACATGGGACATTGAGTGACTAACTCCAGCAGCAAGGGGGCAAGGACAGTTTGTGGATAGACTACAACTATATTTTGTGGCTTCCTATTTAAAAACAAAACAAATTCCATCCCAACAGAGGAGAAGTTGTTTTTGTTTTTGTCCCCCCCCCCCCCCCCACCCGACTTCTTCTGGACAAAACATCCACTGTTTCAAGAATACCTTGTTTTCTATTTGTGATGGCTCCCAACAGACGCAAAGGGAGAATGAAAATAAGGGCAAACACTCCAAACACTGCACCATGCGGCATTCGATAAATGCTACTTCTGGCTGAACCAAATGTTCAGAAAAGGAAATATGAAACTTTCAAGGCACAGATCTTGCTGCTGACCTGAGCTATGCATTTCAAACTGAAAACCAAGGTTGCTTTTGTTTACATTGTAGGATTAAGCAACGTGTTTTCCTAGAGTCATGAAAACAAGATCTGCATCTGAGTGTTATGGGAAGGATCCCGAAGCAGTGACTGAAAAGCCATCAGTACCCCTACCTCTAGTGTTAGTTGCTCAGTGCTGTCCGACTGTTTGTGACCCCATGGACTGTAGCCCACCAAGCTCCTTTGTCCATGGGATTCTCCAGGCAAGAATGCTGGAGTGGGAAGCCATTCCCTTCTCCAGGGGATCTTCCTGACCCAGGGATCCAAGCCTGATCTCCTGCATCACTGGCAGACTCTTTACCTTCTGAGCCAGAAGGGGAGCCCTATGGCTACTCCTCGCCTGGGCATAAAAGCCCCCCTGACCGCGTCAAGGCCCAGGTACTTGCAGCAGTCTGGACTGCTGGTCTGTGCTTCCCATACTCAACAGCGCCACATGTGACACCCCACAGTGTGAATGCTTTTGCCTCCATCTGCCCGCTTCTCTCTAAAATGTTGGAAAGAAAAGTACAAACAAGAAAACTGCCAGAGGAATAAAAAGTACCCTTCGTATCGTCATTTAAAACGCCATTAAGTTGTTTTAGCTGTTAAAATTTGTGAATAAGATTTCAATTCTAAGGCACGTGGATAAAGAATTCTATTGGAAAGAGGTGCTCAGCAGCAAACATTTTCTGATCTAAGGAAAGGTACGCTGACGAGGAGCGAGGCGCCGGAAAACTTGTGCTCCAGCTAAGAGAGTGTATCTTCTTTCTTTCCTTTTTAACTCCACAAGGACAACATGCTCACTCAAAGTATGCAGCCAGACCTGTTTCCACTGCTGTCTGAAACTCCATAAGCAAAGAAAAACTGCAGGCTTGGGACAGGTAGATTCTAAGCTGGGCTGGCCCAGACCTTTGAGGCCAGCCCTCCCCCCTGCCGCCCGCCCCGGCCGCTGCCGGGGGACTGAGCCCCGCGGGGAGCCCCTGCCGCCCTCCCGACTGCCGGCCGCACACCTACCAGGCGCCCGCTGCGCTCTCGCCGGCTGGCCTGCCGCACTCCAGCTCGCGGGCCCAGGCTCTCCACCCTTGGGGAAGGAGGGTGGACACCGGGAGACTGGGCAGCGGGCCGGGCGCACACGCCATAGGCCGGGGCCGCACCAATGAGGTCTCAGCGGCCCGGCGACCCCACCCCCGCACACTGAGCCGCTCGTCCCGCGTCCGCACTGCAAGCAGGAAGCCCGGAGCTTTCTAGAACGTGTGTTCTTCTTGCCAGTTCTGCCAAGAGTCAAAATAAAGCTGGCAGTTGAAACGTCTCACAGAAGAGACTCTGTCTCAGTCGCACCGGTCCCTTCCTCGTGAAAGAGTGTGTGTTCTGCTGTGGCAACTAGCGGCCTCGGCTCTGGGCCACCTGAGCAAGTCGGGGCACAAAGGGCCCCACTGTTCACGGCGGGGTCTCAGCGCCGCCCCCCGCGCGCACGGGTCCCCAGCCCGGCTCTGCACACCAGAGTTATCCCTGAACAGTGATCTCCGCTGGGCCTTTGCCACGACTGAACGTTTCTTAAAAAAAAACTTTTTGAAAACTACCTTGCTTAAAAAAAAACCCACCAAAACCTATGCTGTACACACATATATAAATACAGTACACTAGTAAAATATTGTAAAGCAACTATACTTCAATTTTAATAAGAACACGAAAAGGAATTTTTAAAAATCTTATTATGCACAAACCATTTAAAGAAAAAGTCACTCATATCTCACCACCTAGTGGCAATTGTTAGTATTTTGGTATAGCTCTTGTTTTTCTGTGTATGTCTTAACATAGCTAATTTTCCCACTTAAGCGTTTTCCTTAGAAAGCTTAATTTTTTTTTATTACTCTTCAAAACTTTTAAAATGCATTAACGTCAAGGTTTAGAAAACAAAGCATGTCACACTTTCCAGAGAAATTCAACCGACTTATCTTTAGTTATTTCTGAAGTTCAGGAAAGGTACAGGTCATGCTGAATTATCCCCAGATGAACTTTGGACTTCTAAATCTGGGAACCAAGGGAGGTTAGAATTTAACCGTGTTGAGCTTGATTATTTCCTAATAGTGTTCGATTCAGATTCTCCTGAGGACTTATAATCCAAGTTTCATTCTCTAACAACTAAAAAGGAACGTGTATTTCTCAAGGTGTCATTTTTCCAAACAATTCTTCATAGTACAGATTATTCTACTGTTAAGTAAAGATACCTAATGTCGTGATTATCTTATTTCCTGCTTTCTAATGTGCCTTTACATACATTAACACAAACAGAACACTTACAGTGCCCTGTCCTCCGCCTTTTTTTGTGTTTGTCTTTTCTCTCTGTACTAGAGTGAGAGCAACAAATTTAACTTTTAAAAGCTCCTCCCTTGCTCTCCCTTCCAACCACACACATGAATTAACAAGATGCTATGAATAAAGATGTTTTATAATGTTTACTGAAGTAATAACTGAGTATACAGTATAACAAAGATCTCTGAAAAACATGTAAATACTCTGTAGTCTGAAGTTGCTTGTTCTATATTACTGTTAAGGACATTTCTTATATGATGCTGTTTCAGTATTTATCTTTAGGTTCTGGAATCATGGGTGATTTTAATGTTTTTTTAATGGTTTAAAAAAATTTGTACAGCATATAGGTATTCATCTTTTAAAAATATGATTACAAGTCACTGTTTTGAATATTGAAATAATACATTGAAATGTATTGGAATGTATTGAAATAAACTCCAAGATCCCTCATATGACAGAGGAATGTATGGGGCAGTCATAGCAAAGATAACTAAATGTTCCTCAGTATGTGCTACCTCACCCTTTCACATGAATTGGACTCCCTTTTAATTGGGCAAATATAAACACAGTATTTCCCCAGCTTCTTTCGCTGTTAGTATGTCCATAAGCAGATATGTCATGCAACAATCCCCAGAAGCCTCCCTTATAAGACACAGGACTAGTTCTTTGACATCCTTTCTCTTTGTTTCTTCTTCTGTCCTGCTGTCTGGAATGCAGATGTAATGACTGGAACAGTAGCTGCTATTTTGGACTTGAGATCACTGAGGGATGGAGGAACAAGGTGCTTGATGGAACCTGGGTCTATAAGAGCTTTGTGGATCAAAGCACTATACTACTCCTGGAAAACTTACCTCTTTCTACACATTTATGTGAATTTATATTTAATTTTGTTTAGTTATTGTTTGCTTGGAGTTCTTGTTACTGAGAGCTAAACTGAACTCTAATGGATACAGTACTCTTTGCCCAGTGTTGTCTTCTCCCCCTCACAAAAAAAAGAAAAAAGAAAATTAGGACCAGATCTTGAAAAATATTTAATAATAAACTGGGGAGATACTACATTAAAACATTTTCATCACAAAAAAATTGATAAATTCAAGAATAATTAAGGAAGTGTAAAAACAACAGTGAAAAAAAGTCTCTAAATGGGTTATTAAGGAGATTTGTTAACTGCCTAAAAAGCCCTTTTGGACTAACAGAGCTTATATGAAGCCAGAAACCACTGGCTGTTATCTGCAACTGGAATCCGGAAAGTAACAGCTTCCAGTTAAACAGTCTGGAATCAGAGGGGTGTCCCTGGTGTTTACAAGAATTTTCTGAATGTCTGGAAATCCAGAGGTAGAGACTGCTCCTGGCACCACCTCTACCTTCATTATATAGCATTTATTGAAAGCTCAATTGGGTGCAGAAAATGGTCCTATTCAGTGGAAAGAGTAGGAGGAAGGATTTATAAGAAATAAAAGGAGGTACAGTCATAGATGTGAGATAAATGCCAAACATCTGAAACATAACACTAAGTTAGGTCAATTACAAAAGTATATTATCAACAAGAACAATCTGATGATATATGAAAAAATGATCAATACTAGAGTTAGCCAGGAGATGAGTTCTGAAGACAAGGTAAGTGATGACAGAGTAAAGTGGAAAGAGGGGTTGATGAGCCAGGTAAGAGCCTAGTAGTGCAAGGAAAGAGGCTAGAAGAGAGGGGGTGACCTAGTACAGAAGGGGATACTGCACTGGGTCCTGGAGCAGGGGAATCTCATCACTGAGAGATTGCACACCAGGCCATATGCCAGGGACTGAAACCATCAACAAGGAGTGTCTTCACAGCTGTGTGTGCATTAGACCCAGGTAGGGAAAGAGATTAAATTCCAGGGGACCAGTTAAAATGTTACATAGTACCCAAATGTGATGTGAGGACAAATAAAAAAATGACTCATATATTTACCTTATATGTACAGTCAATACTGATTCTCAAAAGACAATTTTAGTGACACCTTTCTCTCTCCTTCCCCCTTTGCTTCCCTTTCCTCTTATTACTATTTTCCAAGTACTGCTGCAGGAGACAAGGAGACAAGGCCCTGTCAGTCCAGTGCGGGGGGCAGGGGGGGGGGGCTCAGGGGAGTGCATGGAAAAGAAAGAAAAGGCAAGGCAGAAGCAAAGTGAAGAGGCAGAACCACCAAAATTTACATCTGTGTGTCAGCCTCAGTGGATGGGCTTATAATAGTGCTCTATGTCACTTTTCAGGGTTGACCTGCTTCCTAGATACCCAAGGTCAGAGTCCCTCTATCATCTTCTATCCCCTAACCCAGATTGCACAGTTTGCAAACTGGGGAAACCAAACACCAAATGTGACAGCACCAACTGCAGACAGCTTCCTAAGTCCAGACCAGATCCCCAGGTATTCAGAGAAAAGCTGAAAACAACAAACTGATGGTAATTCTACTCTTTATATATTCACCAGCTATAAAACTACTGCTCTGTGACAGAGCTAGTGCACAGACTCAAGAACAATTTGAAATGTTCCTTGCAATTTTTCTGCATTAACAAAGTGAAATGGAAATATGGCTATTTCAAAAGTCATTTTGTAATAGATTCATAAAGTATCATATGGTTTTAACATTTCAAAGAAGCTAAACTTAATATCCAAATAATATTTGGTTTGGGAAGACATAAAAAGTAATGTAGTGGCCAGGAGGTAGAAGACTAGAAGGTAAGAAACTAGCCTGGGAGTACTAACCTGCTAGTGGTGTTTCTCAAACGGAGGTGATTTTGCCCCCGGGAGATATTTGGCAAACTCTAGAGACAATTTTGCTTGTCACAACTAGGAGAAGGGGTGCTTTTGGCATCTAGGAGGTAGAGGTCAGGATGCTGCTAACGTCCTACAATGCTCAGGACAGTCCTACCTTCTCTACAAAGAATTACCCGGTCTAAAATGTCAGTACAGTCAGCCCTCTGAATTTGTGGATGTGAAACCTATAGATAGAGACTGTCAACTGTGCTATGTCATTTTATATAAGAGACTGGAGCAAAAATGGTTTTGCTGTCCCTGAGGGTCCTGGAATCAATCCCCTGAGAACACTGAGGGCAGACTGTGGTGTTGAGGCTGAGAGTGCCGGTACTAAAGACAGTGAGCAAGAGTAAAAAATTCACATATAGCAACTGAAAATTTGGCCATGTAAGCTGTGTTCTTCAAGCCTTCCATTTTTCAGCAGGACCACAGCATCATGCTTAAGTGACAGGGTAATAAAAATGCCAATTTTGAGCCAGAAACCAGTAAATACTTTTCTTCTTTTTATTTAATTTTTAAAATACTTTTCTATATACCCTACCACAGTGAGCCATTCTTTTCTCTGAGTAAAAAGCACTGGAGGTTTATGAAATAATATGTCCTGGTGGACTTTTAAATGGGCAAAACTTTGATATTATTACTCTATCTATTAATTAGGATACAAAGACTTCTTTGTCCTGGTTTCACCACTGCATACTCTAGGCCCAATTATTGACTAGTGGTGCCATGAAAAATAATTGCACCCATGTGCCAACACTCTTTTATGTGTTTTTCTTCAGCAGATATTCTGACTATTGAAACTGAAGAACTCTGCTAATTCCTATTACTGTATTGTCCCCTCTCACATGAAGCATGAAGATTTTTGCCTAAAGAGCTGAGTCAGTCCCCAAGAAGCACATAATTAAACACAGATTCCCATACTTAAAATCAGCAGAGTGCAAGCATCCTGCTGTTTAAAGCAGTCAAAAAGATTCAACATCAGCTGAGGCTGAGAGGCAGGAAAGAAAAGCAGTAGGATCAACTCTGAGATGAACTTGATGAGAGAGAAGTTCTCATGGAGTTAATTACTCAGAGTATGAAAGTAATTGAGTTAGCAAATCAACTCTCCCCGGCATAGAGCAGGGGATGAAGAAGACAATGATGTGGAACAGGTCCTTCTAGACAGGTTTAACAGGAAACTTCTGATGACACTTGTTCAAATTAAGACTGAGACCCAAGGAGCTTCTCACACCAAAATCTATGGGAAACCTTATTTTTTAGAGAATACACAATGTAACAATATAAGTGTTCCTCCTGTTTTTTCCAAGAATGTATGGCAAATGAGATTTTTCTCTTGCTCTTCCAATTACCAAAGAATTGTTTTTCTATCTGCTCTTTTCCCTTATCCATCCAATCATTCATTCAAATGATAATCACCTATTAGAAGTCAGGGCTGGTTCTATAAAGCCTAAATCCCCGTTCTGTGAAGTTTATATTACCTACTTGATTTCACCTAGACTTCTTTTTGGGTTGTAGCTGTTTTAAACGGCTACCCAAATATGCTTTGTTCAAATAAAATGACAACATGAAGGAAAGCAAAAGTGGCTGCCAGAAGTTCACGGGAAATACCAGCTCAATATAACTCAGTTTTACAGGCTTGGTTTGTTTATATGACGAAGTTATAATGTGCTGTTGTTTCTTATATCTGGAACTCTTCATTACTGCTTCTGGCTTCTTCCCCTCAATCTTCAGATCTCCTCTCATAGCTGTTCTTATCTCTGCATTTGTAACCTGTCCCCACACACATTCCACTGTCTTCCATCACTGCTTCTTTTCATCCTGGTCCCACATTCCAGGTCTACCTGTCCCCACACCCCAGAGACGGAATGCTGACCTAGGGAAGCTGCAGTTGTCAGGCTGAAAGATGGATTTATTCTTTCAATCAGTAAGTATTTATTAAGAACCTACCATGCAGCAAACATTGCTAGGAGTAAATCAAAAGGGACAGAGAGCCTACCTGGATAGAACTTGTGAACTCTAGGAAACAAAGGATGTATAAAAAACTAACAACTAAGATAAGTGCTGTGAGACTAAAATTCAGGAGGTATGTGAGGACAGGGCAGGAACCCCTACCTGGGCTGGGCATAGAGAGTATTCTGCCAGGGTGCTGTATTTGAGGGGTCCACTGGGCTAAGTGTGTGTGTGTTTGTGGGGGTTGGGGTATATTTGGCAGGGAGACCAAGATGGGAGAAATTCTAGGCAGAGAAAACAGCGTATGTGAAACCTGCAACTTTTAGGAACTGAGAAGAGCTTTGCATGATAAGGAAAACACAAACTGAGGCAGAGAGGACGACTAAGCCCCTGTCACACAGGTCCCCGTGAGTCACGTTTGTAGTTCTCAAGTGTATCAGGTAGCTACTGAACACAGGAGTGAAAAGATGAGATTTGTATCTTAGCAAGATTGCTCTGGCTAGATGCTGGAGCATGTATTAAAATTCTCTTCAGCAACCTTCATTAAGTTTCCACAGACTGTTCAAGTCCCTATGAATTTTTCTTGTGGTATCACAAATTCCTTTGCACTGTGTGAGTTTTAGTTACTGAACTAGGTAATAAGTGCTACTTTAGAGTTAAAACAATGAGAACTTAAGAGCTTGCCTGCATTTGGGGGCAGTCTGTGGCCCACATCCACATCGTCCCCCTAAGGTATTCAAGAGGAAACTGAGAAGGCCTGACATATCTCAACTCCTCTGGGCAGAGCTGCAGACAGGAATAAGGTCTTTGTATTCATCCTCTGGGGCTCTATCCTTGACCTCATTCTGCTAATAAGAAAATATTTTATTTAAACCAATGGATGACTCACTGTAGAGAAAGATGATGGGATTTCCTTTTCAGAAGGTGATTTAAGTACAATAAATCTAATCTGGGAGGGACAAGGGTGGCATGAGTGAGGGCAGGAAGAAAGAAGAGAGGACATTTTAGGGAATACAGGCCCTGATTGAGCTTGTTGAGATGCAGAGCACAAACTTGCTCCATATTTGAAACTAGAACGGGCACAGCAGGGGTCAAAGATGTCTGTGAAGCAAAGCTGGCTGACCGTGGCAGCCAGCAAGTGTCCTGGCGAAGGAGAGAGGGACAGATGGGCAGCATGCTAGTGCCGACCTGCAGTGCTCCCAGCTTCAGCCCCTGATTCTCTGCCCACGATAATCAGGGGCTGAGCTACCCAGGGGAAGGCTAAAGACAGAGAATACGGTCTGGGAGAATGTAAGCAATACATCCTGAAAATTCAAGACTTCTACCCACCACTAGGTCTCTGACAAGCTGAATTAATTTCAGATCAGCTGGCCTCTAACCACCTGAGTGCTCTCTGCCTGCCTGACAAGAATCTTGCTGCAGGGGACCCCTATTGTTTGAACTCAGACAGCAGGTTCTACCTACTCCTTATTTATCTCAGTTGTCAGCACACATCAGATTAGCTATTTAAAAAGAGTGTCAAGGGTCTAGTTAGCTCCCAAACTCACTTTTGGGTTCCACTGTCCAAACCTGGGATAATTTGGGCATCAAAATAATAGGATTAATGATAGCAGCAGATGACAGTCCACTGAATAAATCAGGTATTTATGAGTCCATAATGCTATAAGAAATATATAACAGAGTTCCAACTTATGTTTCAATAAATAAAGAGTTATGAAAACAGCAAATCACCATTTAACAACCATTGTAACAGTAGGTGACTCAAGCAGGAATCAACGGATGCTGAATCTACTGTGCAGAGACTTCCTACTGAAGAACAGGAATTTTGGCCTCAGGATGCCTTGCACAAAACAGCTTTCAATCACTGAGGAGAAAATGGTCATCCTATGGAGCAGAAAGCTGATCAAGAACCACGTGGACCAGGTGATAAAGGCTGCAATCACGTGTCCCTGAGGCCCTGCTCTGAGAAATCGCAGTATCAGTCCTCCTGAGTTTCTGCTTGGAAGGTATGGCCTAAATCTGGACATGTCAACAGATTTACCTGAAAGACATCCCATAGAAGGACAGGTCTCTTTCTATCTTTCTTTAGGCCATGCCACACAGCTTGCAGGATCTTAGTTTCCCAACTGGGGATTGAAATCAGGACTCTGGTAGTGGAAGCATGGAGTCCTAACCACTAAACTGCCAGGGAATTCCCAGGTCTCTCCTTTTAAAACTGTCAAGGTCATCAAAGAAAGGAAAGGCTAAGAGCTATTTCAGATTGAAGGAGATTAAAGAGATATGACAAAAGCATGTCTTTATATATACACCCACACATACAAGTACATGTATACATACAGAAAGAGACGAAGCAAATGTGGCAAAATATTAACCACTTGGGAATCTGAATGTAGGTGAAGGAGGCAAGAGAGTTCTTTTATAAATTTTCTCTAAGTTGAAATTATTTCAAAATAAATTACATAAATGTAGATGATGATAACCTTCCTCTACTTGTGACTCCAGTGTCTCTGGGGTACGTGAGAGCAGTCAGCCAGTCACCGGGGAGCATAGCCAACACTCTGCTGCTGCTCATATGCAAATACAACAGTCTGTTTTTTATCAAGACTAATGTCTCTGTGCTCCTATATTACATATTCTTTGAGGAATTTTACATTTGTTTGAGGTATCCCTGGAAACTTGCAGAGCCTTCTCAAATATTAATCTTGCAGATTGGTTGCCAGGAGCCCCATTACAGAAAATAAAGTTCTGAAGTTCATTTCTGTCGCATTAAAAGTCTTCAACAATTTGGCTCAATCCAGCACTTCCCAGTCCACAACCCTTCTTCCTCCCAGAACCTCAACATACCAAGGCACTTTCAAGCCTCTCTGCCTTCATTTACTCTGTCCCCTCTTCCGAGCATGCCCTTCCTCAGCCTCTTCCACTGATCACAACTGGGGCCCAACCCAAAATTTCCCATCATTTGTAGAGTCTTCTCTTATCCCTAATTGCTCTGTCCTGGGAAGAAATGGTCACCTTCTCCCCTCCATCCTCCTGGAACACTTTGTAAACACACTGACCTGTGCTATGAGTACCAGCTGCATGCCTGCCTTCCCCCACCAGACTGCAGGTGTGCTGGGGGACAGAAACCAATTAATACTTATTTTTCTATCCCTCAATGCCTAGTACAGTGCTTGGCACATAGCATGCTCAGTATTTGTTGAAATGAAAAGCTTCATGTCTAGGCATGTACCATTTACTTAAGTCTGGGAGGAAGAGCTGTAGTGATTAAAATCAGATACTCTGGGACCAGAGTGCCTGGGTTTGAATCCTGGCGCTGCCACTTTCTGCTGGCAAGTTAGATTCTACTCCAACTGTATAACTGGGAAAGTAACAGACCTGTTTCACAGTGTTACTGTGGAGCACTCAGAGCTAGGTCTGTGGTCTGCTATTATTATTTACTATTATTGGATCACCCTCATTGTTTGGTGAAGCATACACTCCTGGCACATTAGTCCGGAACTCCTCTCTTCCACCCTGCTTTTTTTCTCCCTGCCCATGGAGCTAGGGTTTGAGGTGTCTGTGATATTTTTCGAAGTCAAATAAATGAGTCTGCTAAAATCTTGAGGTCTACCTGGTTTCTGCTGGCTGAAGGAGATGCTGGCTGGGCCCTGCAGTGGAGGTGCATGTGTCTGTGTGTGCACACTAGGGCTCAGGGTGAGTGGAGTGTGGATGCTGGTTAGGTATAGAGAGAGCCCTACTCTAGTAACAATTATACATAGGGAGGAGGTAATATAAAACAAAAGCAAAAGCAGACAGACTTCTCCAACCTTTAAAAATATATTATAACCAAGAGGAAATATTTTCTTCTTACAGTATCAAACAGTTAACCCTAAAGAAAATCAATCCTGAATATTTATTGGAAGGACTGATGCTGAAGCTGAAGCTCCAATACTTTGGCCACCTGATGAGAAGAGCCGACTCACTGAAAAAGGCCCTGATGCTGGGAAAGCAGGAGAAGGGGACAGCAGAGGACAAGATGGTTGAATGGCATCACTGACTCAATGGACATGAGATGGAGCTAATTCAGGGAGATGGTGAAGGATAGTGAAGCCTGGCATGCTGCAGTCCACGGGGTGGCAAAGAGTTGGACACAACTGAACAACAACAGTAACACAATAAGAGGACAAAGGTAAGCACTGATTTTTATGAACTATCCTTTTCTATCTCTAATTACATGGTGAGAGCAGAATATTTTTTAACACACTATGCACAGATGTGTGCTGTAGAATCACTGAATGCACTTCCATGCAGTTGTCCAGAATGGGGGGATGGGATAATTTTTTCACAAAACAAGTACAGGAGCTATAAATACTTCTGAGTTCACAGACCAGCAATGGGCAGCAAGGGTCTGGAATCAACACTCAGCAACAAGGTCTGTATGTATAAAATAAGAATGTTGGTGGAACTCAATGATTTCCAAAGGTTGCTTCCAGACCACGACTCTCTCACTATACTTCACAGAAAATTCCATAACATCACCTGTTAAGTGATCAAATGAAGAAAGGAATAATTAATTGAAGCAGCTGTCAGGCCAGATGAACTCAGGCAGACGGAGCCAGGGGTCTTGCTCTCTGCCCCCTCCATTTGCAGCACTTTCCAGCTGCATGGTAACAGCTAACACAACCTAACAATCTCCAAAGGCAGCTTCCTTTTGCTGTATCATCATCCCACCCTGGGTAGGTCTTAGGAGTCTCGAAGCCAGGCTGCAGGTGAGCAGTGAGAGGAAAGAAAATGGAAAGGGTTACAGTTCCTGCGAATGGAATAGGCGATGTGTTAATAAAGGACACACTATAGCAAGGAGGCATGTGACATTACAGAGGCCGTGCGGGTCACACAACAGCCCTCTTCTCCAGGGCTCAGTGCCAACTGGAAGATGCAGCCACTCTACCCAAAATCTGTCTCCTAATAGTTGAGATGCCTGAGCTCTTTAGGGCTTGTTCTCACCAGCCTCAGCAGTGCTGTCTTCTAATGTCCACCAGCTGATTTAAGGACTTAACTGCTGAACTGGAGCCTAAATTTATCATGCATGCACAGAAGGGAACTAGCTTGGGGACTAAATGCTGTTTTCCAAACTTTCTTCAAAAATAACACACTGCTCTAAGCGTACATAGGAAATGTGCCAGTTCCGAGGGTAATTCTGTGAAAAGCAGAGAACCAGCCTAAGCGAGGACTTTGGGACAGAAAGGCTTTTCTAACAAAACATTATGCCTTTTGGTGGGGTGGGAGAGGCTAAAGTAATTGTATGAATCCCAGCCCTTATTTTGTTTTACCATGTTTACATTAGAAAAAGAAACCAACTTCAAGGCACACTGAGCAGCTCATTAGAAAAACAGCTGAAAACAAATGACCAAAAATGGAGTTACCAACAAGAAAGGAAACTCTGGGAGTTAGGCAAGCCAAGAACTCAAACCTTAGCATATATATACATGCAACCTCTCATTCCCATGACAATGACATCTTTATGTTAGAGCCATGGCTAAAGCTGAAACTGTCACTGAACCAAAAATCCAGGACTGAGTTATTCTTTCCAGTCTGTAAGAAAAGCAAATATTTTTCATAACATACAGAGCTTGAGTTTATATTTCACCAACCCCCACCCACAGGTCACACTCTCCCCTGTTTTTCTTTTTTTGGGGCTTTCTTACTTACCCACCCAGAAACAAAATAACTGTGATTTTCAGCCAGCAGGAAGCCAAGTCTCGGGCCCACTTCCCTCAGCGTTATAGGGCCTGCACACGTTAGCAGGCAAAGAGCCCAGGAGCTGCTGCAGAGCATTTATTTATACCCATTTGGAATTTCCTGACCAACTAACAGCCTGCTGGCCACGGGGTTTAATTCCAGGACTCTCGGAGTCAGTGAGACAGCAAAAACTACCGACAAACAGAACTGCTACGAGGATCTCAGCAACACAGAGGTGAAGACAGGTCTCTCTGAGGCCCCTTCCGGTTTTTCAGACAAACTACGCTCACGTTCCTCAGACACATGAAATGCTGACCTAGAAGTGGAGTTGTAAACCTGCTAACTCTAGGAAGAACACAGAGAGAAAGGCAGCAAATGCTTCCTCATTCTTCCTGCTGACTTGGTCCCTCCTCCTCTAAACCATCCAGGGCTGAGAAAAGCTCCCAGTGACGACCTCAGCCAGGGCGCAGGGCTGGTCTATGAAGGAAATGATTCAGTGCTATGCTGAACGCAGGATCAGCTGGAGGCGAGTGATTCCTTTTCTTGGTTCATTCTTTAATGCAACATGCAATTTGAAGGCTAAAAACACTCCCATTTGTAAACCACAGACCCAAACCTTTTTTTTTTTCCTTCATAGTTCCTTAAACATTTTATCTCAACTGGATCATATGACTTTCAAAGACACAGAATTAGTTCCCAAACAAGTGCATTCTGTTTTAGGGGGATAACGTTTTTAAGTGATGTTTTGTTTCTGTTTTAAAAATCTAGTAAGAATCCTCTGTCCCTCTAATGGTGTAAATTCATCACCTAAAAAAAGAGGGAGAAAAAGTCCTTTTAAATCTGTTCTTCACCTCTGTGCAGTGCCTAAGTACACTGGGTAAATGTGACCGATTCTAGTGGAATAAGATTGACTGAACTCTATCTACAGAGCAAACAAGGAAAGCCCGTTCTAAACAGTAAAATGGAGATTAACAAAGATTAAGGATGACTCTAAAGGGCCCGTTTTAAGAGGACAGCTACGAGGAGAGAGGCAAAGTTTTACAAGAATCCCCTGGGCTTACAGTGTCTCCCTGGTTCACCTTAGTGCTGGCACACATCTTACCTCACTCCACTTAACTCCATACTTCACCCTCTATTCCACCTGGTACTAAATGCTTTAAAAGTGATATTTTTTGAAACAGACATTTTCCTGTGTGAAGCTACAAAGATCAAACTTTTTAAGATGATGTGGGACTCATCTGGGCTTGTTTTACACCAAATATATTGATTCAAAGAGAAATAACAAACTAATAAAGAACAAAGTTTCAAGTGCCAGATACTTTGAAATATAGGATCAAAAAAATTTCAAATTATTTTACCCAACAACACCTACATTTAGTTAGACTAATTTCCCCCTTGTTTCTGGACTTTATAATTTATTGAGGTATTTACATACCATAAAATTCACCCATTTTAAGTGTACAGTTTTGGATGAGTTTTAGTTAATGTATACAGTTATTTACCCATCCTCACAATTCAGTTTTAGAAAACATTCATCATCCTAAAATTTCCTTAGGCTTGTTTTATCATTTAGAAGAGAAATTTTCTCCTCTGTGTTTCTGAGAAAATTTTGTTATTATTTAGTTACATTATTATATTCCAAACTAAGTATTAATATCAAAAGACTTGTTCTTAAGAATTAAACTGAGGAAGACAAAAGCATCTGAATGCAGTATTCCTTTCCTGGAAGGAAAAAAAATTTGGCTAAATTTTTATTTTATAAATATTGTGTTCTGGTAAGAATAGAGCTTGTTCTAGAAAGCAGTTGAATATAATTATTTTGTCTGTGTGCTTCTATGAAGCCGAGGTCTAACAGAAAAAGTCACTGTATGCAAATAAATGTCTAGTCCTTATTCAAGGACAATTTGGGTGGTGGCTCAGACGGTAAAGTGTCTGCCGGCAACACGGGAGACCCGGGTTCAGTCCCTGGGTCAGGAAGGTCTTACTCCAGTACTCTTGCCTAGAAAATTCCATGGATGGAGGAGCCTGGTGGGCTATAGTCCATGGAGTCAAAAAGAGTCAGAGACAACTGAGTGACTTCACTTTCACTTTATCAAGGATGACACAGGTTGGGATGGGAGAAGAATTAAAAATAGGAGCTCCTTCTGCCTGAAAGTGTCAGTCACAAAGGTTCCCGCTGTCGGGAGAAAGACACACCTGCCTGTCTCTACTCTCCCTTAATTTATATGCAAAAGAAGCCACTGAATGTGATCTGGGAGGAGGAAGATGTACTCAAGGCTTTTCCTCTGGTAGGTAGGCAGTAGCCAGCAAAAGTGACTCCCTGTGAGAAGAGAAATGGGCTGCAGACAAAGGTTTCTGTGACACCATGCTGGTGGGCAGTGTCCCAACAGTCCTTCTCCCCTGGATGGTGGTGCAGGACGGCAGCCAAGCATATCTGTACCCACAGTACTTCTAATGCTCAAGTAGCAGGTTAACTGCATCAAGACTCTTCTCCCCAGAGCACCTGACCCCTAGTCTAGAGATAAAACCAAAGCTAAATGAACTTTTGAGTAGTAACAGTGGATTACATTTTGGACAACTTAAGGTGCATATTTCCTGACACAGCCTGAATTCACCTTCCTCCCCTAATGTGTTCCTTTTATCCTTGTTACCAACTTCTTAACACCCTTCCAGTCTCAAAGACAAAGGACAAATGCACGTGAATCATCAGTTTCATAAAGCCCTCCTTACACCCATCCTTCCTCACTGTCCACTGTGCACAATTATTTTGGACAGCACTGGTCCGAGGGCTTGGTACATGTATGAACTCATCTCATCTTCAAGACAACCCTATGATGCAGCTTACATCATCCATGCTGCTGCTCCACTGACATGTTAATATGACACAGCACTGGACAGTGATGCACTCTTCCCTGGAGCCCTGAGAGGGCAAAGAACAGTGTGTGGGGGGAGGGAGCTGGCATTTCTGAAGGGTGGGGAGGAGAAAGAATATGCTACTTCTCCACTTCTGCTTGTTCCTTCCTCTTCTGGTGTGTCACCACACCCTTCTCAATCTTTGCAGACAAAAATTCTCCCACTTTGCAAAGACCAGCTAAATAAAGTATCAGTTCTGTTGGAAGCTGTCCCTTATCCTAATGTGGGGTCACCTCTTCCATCCAGGCTTTCAGTGAAGCATGTTTTCTCCTCTATATGATTCGTGCACACATCTGACATCCCTACAAACGTATGGGAGCCCCTGTCTTCTTCATTCAACTACTGCCGTGTCCCCGGTACTGTAGGTGCTCAGGGCCCATTCGATCAATGTGATTCCTTCCAGAGGAGCCACACTTGAAGTGATTGTTTCCTTTTAAAGAACTGTATGATAATGGCAAGGACTCTGAGCCCATGCCCTGATTTCACAGCTGAGGCAGGACTCTGGGCCAGGGGGGTGGCAATGCTAACATCGGCTCTGTCAATCAAGGGGAAGGTACCAAGGCTGGAAGCTGTCAGAGCGGACACCCCCATGCCTCAAGTTCCCTACCCTGCTGCACAGTCAAAGCACCTGGGGCTGTTTCCAAAAATGCTGAGTAGTCCCCCCATCTCCACCCCGACGAATCAGAATCTCCCAGGGTGGGGCCAGGGGCATTAGCAGTTTAGAAGCTTCACAGAGGAGTCTATGCCATGGCCGGGGATGAGAACCTCGGCTGTGAACTCTGCAGCTCTTGGGTGTGTTCTTCATCTTGGCTTAAAGGAAGCTGACAGTCAAGATGGGGGCAGCCCCTTAGGAATTCTGGTAGCCTCAAGGGTCGATCACGAGTTCACACACCTTCAGCGGCCAGGTTAACAATGCAAAGGAAGGAGTTCGGAGGCATCTGGGAGACACTAGACGGCACACGTCCTCTCCAGGTGACTATGGCCCTGTGGAAGTATACACTCAGTGATCCAGAAAGACGTTTCAAGAGTTGAAGAAACTGGTATTTTTATATTAAATTTTTTAATGGAAAAATCTTGGCCATTAATTCAAATTAAAACAAGACCTTGGATTGGTCAAATAGAACTCACTCCCAAGCCTCAGTTTAATACCAAGCAAGGACTTCACCATATCCATTTGGGATCCAATCTCATCCTGTTTCTGTCCCTTTCCTTTTCCCATTTTCCAGGTGGCCAGCCGTTTTCCCCATCTCATTTAAAATGGCTAGGGCCCTCGTTGAAACAAATTGAATACAAAGACAACAACCAAAACAAGAGCCTAGGACCCCTACTGCCACTTCTCTCACAGGTAATCTTCATGTGCAAAAATGCTTAACGTGTGAAAAGACCTGTAAAGTCTTCACCCTAAGAAGAGACAGGTTCATAGCAAGGTGCTCTGCTCTCATGCTCATGGAGGGCCTGCATTATTACTGCTATATTTGAGACTTCCCCTCAACCCCTAAAGAATTCAAATGCCTTATTATGCTGTGTTAATCATCCTTTCCTGCCAGACTGGTGAAGGGATGTGACGCTAAAACCTGGGTGTCTAAGAGAACTGCAATGACTGAGAAAGTGTATGCAGTTCCTTTCCTCATCACCAGGGCTCCGTCTCCACCCATCTTCATCCTAGCCTGAGGGGGCTGACAGGACCTGAAGGGGAGCACAAGGTTAGGACAGGTCTAGCAAGGACAGGTCTAGCAGCTCTTTCTCATCATAGGTGTGGACAGCATTGGGTGTTGGAAGAGGACTCCGCCTTTAGCTGCCTGGATTAGAAGGATCTGCACCTAAAACTTATTATCAGGGAGATTTTCCAAGCAGAGGCCACAATCAACATGAAAAGGTGTGCCCCAGCAGAGGTGTGTGATTCCAGCTGGGAAAGTGAAATTAGGAAGAGGACGCCATGTATGACGGGCCTAACCTAAAAGAACAAAAAAGGATCTTGTGTTTTTCAAACTTGACCTAACAAAGTGCATTTCCCCAAACACATTTAAGGCTTAAATCTGGAGTCACACTGAATTTCCACACATTCAGTTCAGTTCAGTTCAGTCGCTCAGTCATGTCCGACTCTTTGCGACCCCATGAATGGCAGCACGCCAGGCCTCCCTGTCCATCACAAACTCCTGGAGTTTACTCAAATTCATGCCCATCGAGTCAGTGATACCATCCAGCCATCTCATCCTCTGTCATCCCCTTCTCCTCCTGCCCCCAATCCCTCCCAGCATCAGGCTTTTTTCCAGTGAGTCAACTCTTTGCATGAGGTGGCCAAAGTATTGGAGTTTCAGCTTTAGCATCAGTCCTTCCAATGAACACCCAGGACTGATCTACACACTAGGCTTTCTTTATGGTCTGGGTTGCCTCATGATTATTAATTTCATCAAATTTAAACTAGAGACTTTCTCACAATATACTTTCCTCCAAGGTTTGAAATAAACATTTTAAAAAGCCAAATGACAAAATGAACTGGGGCTTGAAACTAAAAGATTTAAAACTTTAAATGAAATTACCACAGAGACTATAAAGGCTGTAAAATGATGAATCAGCAAGGACAGTTTATTTCCTTCCATCTAAAAGAGGTGATAGATCTGTAGAGACCTTTCCCAAAAAACTGTGGGTGCGAAAGAAGGTAGACCAATGGCCATACTCCCACCTTAGAGGTTACCAGCTCAGGTTCTCATCCAAATTCAACCAATCCACCCAACCGGAGTCGCTAATAAGCAAAAGGAATTGATTGGAACCCTTCCTCACTCTGGTTGGATTGTTAACAGAGAAAGAAACAGAGAGGTCAAGGGAGCTAGAAAGAGCTTCCCAAACAGCCTCTGACAATATTCCTCTCAGATGACCACGGCGTACCTGAACCCAAGGCATTTAACAGACAATACCATTTTAAACCTACCTTAGGGGACATGATGGAGAAAATGAAGATGCTATTAACTTCCACTTAGATGTGAGGTATGGAGAGGAAGAAAGCAAGTGAGTATGTGTGACAGAGTGGAAGCCACCTGTTCATGACAGGGAACTACCCAGGTGGACAGGCTGGGAGAAGATTGCCCAGCATATGACAATTTAAGAATGGCACCTGGCAGGGCTCAACTTCACCTCACAGATTCCTAAGCAGGCACTATGCCTGTATCTTACTCTATTAGCTGCCCAGTGTTAAGGCAGCACCAAGGAGGTGGGCTGTAAACCTTTGTTGGTTGAACACTGGCTATTTTGGGTATATTGCAAGCCGTGATGGGCATACCATCATACCAGGATGAAGATGACATGAATCCTCCTCTTAAGACCTCAAAGGTACAGATTAGTGAGACACAACCACAACTCTTACATAAAAGAGAGTGATGGTGACTACTGAACAGGATACAAAGCTCTCCAGGAATAAAGAAGAAGAAGGGGTGAATTCACATTGGAAGTATCTGAGGACACTTGTTGGAAGAAGTGAGACAGAAAGCAGGACTTGAAGCATAAGAAGGGTTCATATGAACAAATATGAGAAAGACAGCCAGGTCAAGAGAATAGTGCTTTGGGCAACGCCACTAAGAGGGGAACAGGGTAGGTAGCAGCTGGGATGGTGGAAAAGCCTCTGCTTCTTTCACATGACTTTGGACGGAGCTATTCTCTTACTACCTGGAGTCAGGGAGGCCTGGGAAGGCCAACCATGATTTCTTCACGCACCATGACTGAAGAAACAGAAATAGACTATGATTTTTCAAAATAAGGCCAAACACAAAGGCTCTGAGTACAGAGCAGAAAACAGAGATTAAAGTTACTGAAAGCTAAAATGTTTGGAGAGACAGAAAAAATAACAAAAGTATTAGAAAGCTCAAAGATCCTTAATCTTGCCAGCTATCCTTAATAAAACAAAATCACTAAGTAGTGAGAATAAGGCAAAAGGCAGACCAACTTTCACAGAACCTCAGTGTTGGTCCTTACACAAAGAAGGGAAACAGGCGCCCGCTGCCAAGTACATTTCTGTATAGTCATGTAAAAGTGAGCTACTGAATGAATGAACTAACTGAACTGAATTATTTCTACTGAGCTTTGCATCATTCTTTTCTGGTAATTTCCAAACCATACCATGCTCATTTCAATTGACCATGATTTGGAAAGCCTACCTTTTCATCATCAAAGTGTATAAAGGACAGAAAACCAAAGGTTAATACCCTAGAGGAAAAGCCCCCAGATCTAAGCCCCCTTTACCTTTCTGGAAGCTTTTCTGTCTTGGATTTCTTCATTTAAAATCAGTATCCTAGGGTGGTGTAAGTTCCAGAGGCTGTTTACTCGTGCCCAAATAATGTCCAAGCACCACCTTCAGAGAATCCGCAGCTCGTTATATGAGCACATAGAAGGCAATACTCACAACTGCTGGGATTCCTTACAGGACAGGGTGACAGGTAACCAAGACCACAGAGCTATGATGGGATATGACCGTTTCCCCTCACACTGCCAAACAGCTGTCTCTGTGGCAGAGCTGAAAGTCGTGTAAAGTGTGGTGCTAATGGAAAAATCTGGTGGCACAGGGCTTCGGAATTTTGCAATCTTTTCCTGTAAGCTGCATTGTTGGAATGGTTTGACATGCGAACCATTCCCTCCTCCCTGACTGGCCTATGGACTTCCAGGTCTCCACCCTGCCGTGCTATAAAAATCAGTGCATCATCGGGCTGACTCACCACCTGAAGAGGCGGAGTACCGGCTAGGGGACATGCTGCATGAAGGCATTAGGTACTTCAACTTGCTCCTCCAGGTCATGGGAAGACAAATAAGTCTTTTTTTTTTTTGTCTCACAGTTGGAGGGAACATGCCAAATGGGCTGCCTCAAAAAACATTTCCAGGGGGTGATCCTGATTTGAATGAAGCATCCTGGTCAATCAGTCTGAAATGCTAGGGAAAAGGAAAGTTTCTTGGTGGATACCCTCTCTGAGTATCCACCAAGATAAGGAGGACACTGAGAGCAGAGGGAGAGTGAATTTTTTTATGTTTTAGTTAGAAGAATATAAGAACTGATGTGTGTGACTAAGGCTTTAAAGATATTAAGCAGCCGGGCTTACGAATTATTAGAAATATTCCCTCTGTCACTCACTTATATTTCCAATTTAGGAATATTCTCCCTTTTTCTTTCAAGAGATTCTTAAATGTGCCTGCTGTATAGAACACTTGAAATGCCTTCAGCTAACATATCGATGCAAGAAAAAGGGGACTCAGAAAGTGGACAGGGAAATTTTGGCAGTATAAGCTGAACCAATGTTTTCACAAAGTTATTTGCAAAGTTGATGGAACTTATCAACTAAACCAAACACTGTGAGACTAAATTCAGAAAAATCCCATGACTAGCACTTGATTCTATCTAACAGAGACCATGTCCAAAATGCATAAGATCCCTTGGAGGGAGAACTGTTCCAATCAAATAAAATCACAAAAAAGGAACTAAAATAAATTTAGGACTTGTGATTAATAAAAAGAGCTATAAATAATAAAACTGCTTTCATAAACCATTACTCTAGCATCAGCTCCTCTAAATAAAGGTTTATATGATGAAATGTAGTCATGTCCACAACCTCTTATCCAGCTGATAGAAACGTCATGAACTACTCAAATCTGGCTTGTCACAAACAAGACAGTGTAAGAGTACAAAGATTTAACTTTCCGAATAAGAACAAATCCCATGAATCCAACAATTTGTTTCTTGGCCCAGTTCTCCCTCATGTCTATAGTTCTGCTTTTCATTCTGTTGGTTAGAAAAGCCTTCTAATATTACAGAGTATTATTTTATCTTCATTTTCAGCCATGGCTTGCTCCAAGAACTACTTGGATTAGAAATCTGGTCTCTATTTTAAAAGATCCTCAAAACAGCTACATACTTATTTTTAAGCTGTGAGATCACTTGTCCATATAGAATGGCCAGATGAGATCACTGATGCTATATATACAAGTGGGCTGCATATTTCAAACACTTTTCTTGTTTTCAGCCTTAATAAAGAACTACAACACAAAAGCAGAACCAGGCTTATTCTCTAAAACATGAACATACTTTTCGTAAAGCATATGGAAATGAGTTATACCAAAAATATCTAACAGGGCAGCCAAGAGAGGAAAAACAGAATCATCACTTTTTTTGGACTTAGAACTTCTACAACTGTTTGAATGAATCTTATCAAGGCTCATTTCCCGGTTGGTTCTTCTTTGAGGTTTTCATTAGAGGAAGTCCACTCAATGCCACTTTAAAACACACTGCCAGAAAACCAAGAATGCATTATTTCCGTGAATGTGAGAACACCACTAATTATTTTTCATGCCAGATAAAATCAAACAGCCTTTTACAGAAAAGGTCCCCAAAGCAGAAAGTGAGCTTTAGTCACTCATTTTCCTCCAAGCGCATTCAAACCTTTCTTAGAAATTACACAAAGGAGATGAACAAGAATTATCCCGTACAGAGGAAGAAGGAAGCTGATGGGCTCAACTAGCCTACCCAAAGTTCTTCCAGAAAGAGAGGAAGTGTATAATCAGAAACAAATGCCGATACTCACGATGGGAAGCTGGCAATGGGAAGCTGGCGGATGAGCAGGGCACAGAATATTCAAATCCCCGTAGAAGGGCTGTTGTTGTAATCCTGTGCCCCCCTATGTAATCTCCAAAAGATAGCAAGAGCTCAAGTTCTTAACATAGTGAAAACTCCCTGTTGGGATTTTGTGCTTTTTTCTTTCTTGCTGGCACCCACGGAGCACCTAGGCAGAAATTGACAACGGATGGGAACCTTTGCTCAAGACCTAGGACTAGTAGGAGCCCGAATTCTATTCTTCCTACACCCAAGTAGGCTGGTACTTGCTGGGAGATAAGTCACCCTTCCTCGGCTTAGCTGGAGAGCTAATCGCCTGTCTGAAATCTGATGCTTAACCCATTATGACTCGCTCACGGTTTGAAGCAAAAATATTATAAGGTAAAGCTGGCTACAGCTTAAGACCAAAGCCTTGAAAGTTTATAAAACAGGCAAGCCCTGACAAGGGAGAGACTCTTCAGAGCCTCTTTGGGGCTGGATGAATTCTGGGGTTCTGATTAACCAGACAAGCAAGACTCTAAAACCCAGGGTCCCTGTTTGTAGGTGGTCTAAGCATTTTAACACTTAGGAAATTCACAAGTAAATACTTCTTACTTAAAAAAATAACTATCTTCCCAAATGCCATCACTATAAGAAAATAAATTATTTCACTTAGAAATTCAGTGTGGAATTAGCCTTCAGTTAACTAACAGTTTCATTTGAAGTTGAATTGATAATCTAATTAAATCCAGTTATTAAACACATCAAATAAAGGGTGAAACTACATGAGGTACTAAATATACAAATATAATTTATGTATATATATACATATATATGTATATGGTATTAGAATACACTTGGTCATTTGGCTCTATAGAACAATTCACACTAAGGAAAAAAATAATCCCTGTCAGGAGAGACATGTTATTTATAATCATTCTACTTTTGGGTTTTATGTAGTTTTCTGAAATATATACTTTCTCATTGATCTGTTCAATTAGATCTTCATAGATACTACACTTCTGATTTTTAATGTCAACAGAATGCCTCAAACAAAGAAAAATGACTCTCTACTTTCAATTTCTGGGCTAGCCATGGGGGCAAGTCATGTTCTGTCATCTGAACGTAAGAGGGAGATCGAACAGAAGAGATAAAAATCCTGGCTAGCTCTTACGTATGTTTTTATGTTGGGCAATTCTGTTACCCTCTAAGCTCTCCTGATAACCACTGAACATACCATTTAAGGGAATATGCATTTAATCCTCTTGCAGATTGCATCAGGAGACCCCGGAAAGTCAAGAAGGGTGCCCACAAATTAAAACAGCCCCAGTTTCTCTTCAGCTCACCCTCTGTCTTTGGTGTAATACAAACACAGAGGTCAGATCTGACTCACCACCACAAACACACCACCTCTGCCATGCTCTCTGACATTCTTTACAGATGGTCTTGGAAAACACCAGGTCCCCTCCAGCCAGACCAGTCAGTGCAAATTGGTCTTGTTCTTGACAAACAGCATTCATATCCCTGCTGTCAGGTTCACCGCAGTGCGCTCAGAGTTCTGTTTGAGAAATGCTCCTGCCCAGAAAAAATATTTACACAACGGAAAGTAGGCTGCACTGCACCATAGCCGTCTACCTTCTCTGCCATGAGACTTTGACTCTCTGATTGACCAGGTCTTATCTGTGGCCTTTGCACCTCATTTAACATCAGCATGGAGACAAAACTTGGAGCCAAAAAACTGACGAGGTAACAAGATTTTATGAAAGTTATTTAAACATTTTACATTAAATATTTTTATGCAAGTTATTTAATTTAAAATGAGAACCAAATGGTTAATGCAGTTCAATAGGTATATTGAATGAATAAATATGTATCTGTCTGGGAAAATATACATATGTTTAGGCTGTGAAAGAGAATAGCAAGAGGGGAGAAAATGTAATAGACTAGCAAAGGTAAGTATTAGAAAAAAATACAAATGGTGATGGCAAGCATAAAAAGTCATTCACTAAGGCTCATATACCTATTTCGTTTAACTGTCAGATACAAGACAATAATTCAGTTCTTTCCCAAACATCCCAGCATCTGACAGAGCCTGGCACATGGCACCTGAGCAGGTGTTTATTAGATCATGACAGAGATAGCAGGACAAGGAGGATGGTGATTTCTCCTGACTTCTGACCAGCACTTTACATCTTAAAAAGTGTTTTGATGGTTATTGTTTTATTTTTTTCTTCATAACAATCCTGTAAAGAAGGTAGGACAAGTATTATTATCTTTATCTGACAAATAAGTCACTTGTTATTTGACTTCCAAAGAGACTCTAAACTCTAATTAAAGTTTCACAACATTAATTAGTGTTCAGAGAGGCATCAATCAGTACACTGTTTACAACACGATGGGAAAACAGGAAAAAGCAGACTGTCCCTATCCCTAGATTCTGCAGAAATACACCAATTTTTCTAACCAATGACTCCCATTTACTTCCTACTTGGCTATAAAGAAAGAGAACAGTTAGTCATGAACAATTTATGATGTTCATACCTCATTACATTAACAAATGACATTATGGCACCTCACTCCAGTACTCTTGCCTGGAAAATCCTATGGACAGAGGAGCCTGGTAGGCTGCAGTCCATGGGGTCTGCATGCATCAGACATGACTGAGTGATTTCACTTTCACTTTTCACTTTTATGCATTGGAGAAGGAAATGGCAACCCACTCCAGTGTTCTTGCCTGGAGAATCCCAGGGATGGGGTCACACAGAGTCGGACACGACTGAAGTGACTTAGCAGTAGCAGTAGCAGTAATACCATAATAAAATGCTTTAAATTAATGAAAACAAAACTGAACCAATCAACAGAAGTAGGATGAAGGATCTGGTGAAAAAGACATAAAATTATGACAAACAATTGATAATGAGGGGGTGGGCAGTAAGAAGGAAGATGAATCTGGAAGGGCTTTACAAGTAAGTCTGCCAGGTTTAGCAAATAAGAGGACACCCAGTTAAATTTGAATTTTAGATAAATAAAGAGTTCTTTAATAGTGTAAGAATGACTCTCTTTTATCTGGATACTCTGTTCACATGGAGACTTCAACTTCTACTAAAACGTAAGATTCCTAAAAGCAGGGGTTTCTGCATATTTTGTTCCCTGCTCTATCCCCAGAGCCCAGAACAATGTTTGGCACATTTTAAGTGCTCAAAATCACTGCAGATGGTGACTGCAGCCATGAAATTAAAAGACGCTTACTCCTTGGAAGGAAAGTTATGACCAACCTAGATAGCATATTAAAAAGCAGAGACATTACTTTGCCAACAAAGGTCCATCTGGTCAAGGCTATGGTTTTTCCACTGGTCATGTATGGATGTGAGAGTTGGGACTGTGAAGAAAGCTGAGCACCAAAAAATTGATGCTCTTGAACTCCGGTGTTGGGGAAGACTCTTGAGAGTCCCTTGGACTGCAAGGAGATCCAACCAGTCCATCTTAAAGGAGATCAGTCCTGGGTGTTCATTGGAAGGACTGATGCTGAAGCTGAAATTCCACTACTCTGGCCACCTCATATGAAGAGTTGACTCATTGGAAAAGACCCTGATGCTGGGAGGGATTGGGGGCAGGAGGAGAAGGGGACAACAGAGGATGAGGTGGCTGGATGGCATCACCGACTTGATGAGCATGAGTCTGAGTAAACTCCGGGAGTTTGTGATGGACAGGGAAGCCTGGCGCTGCGATTCATGGGGTTGCAAAGAGTCAGACACAACTGAGTGAGTGAACTGAACTGAAGTACTCAATACACGCCATGTACTGGTAAAGTTTATTTCTTAGGCTTAGATGGTATGTACATGAGTGCCTGTTATATAACCTTTACATATTTTTTACTGTCTGAAATGTACAGTAATACATTTTACAAGTTACAGTATTAATTAACCACTCTTTTAAGGGGGAGGGGGTTGGGGGATGGAGTGGGAGTTTGGCACAAGTAGAAGCAAACTATTATATATAGAATAGATAAACAAGGTCCTGCTGTATAACACAGGGAATTATAGTTAATATCCTATGATAAATCATAATGGAAAAGAATATAAAAAAAGAATGTACATATAGGTATAACTGAATCACTTTACTGTACCAGAAATTAACATTGTAGATAAGCTATGTGTTAGTTGCTTGGTCGTGTCTGACTAAGCCCACCAGGTTCTTCTGTCCATGGGATTTCCCAGGCAAGAATACTGGAGTGGGTTGCCATTCCCTTCTCCAGGGGATCTTCTCAACCCAGGAATCAAACCTGGGTCTCCTGCATTGCAGGCAGATTCTTTGCCATTTGAGTCACTAGGGAAGCCTACTTCAATTTTTAAAAGATCAATACTTTTTACCCAATCTAACTGAAGGACTCAGTAGGGAATGAGAGTGTAAAATGACTTGTGAATGGTCCCTTATCCAATTTAAACTCTAGACAGGGATGTGAACATGCAATGATCAGTCTTCAGGTGTGTCTTGCAGCAAGGGCACAGTGTAACTAGGTTGTGCTTTTCTCAGTTGTCTTCTTTTGCATCTGCTATATTCCTCAGAGCATGAAAACTGTTTCTTTCGCCAGTGTTCTGACTCCATCGTCACATGGGATTTCTGTTCATGTTCTGAGGGGCCCAAAGCAGTGATTTTTCAGGGGGAGGGGGTAGGAAGGAATATATGCTCTTTGGGGCATAACACATATAGGGGAAGTATAGTTTAAGAAAGCATATTTAATATTATACTTTATTTTTGAAAATGAATAAAACATGTATTTACTTCACACTTAACACTCTACTAAACTATCCAAATGATGCAGTTTTTTTCTCATGGGAAAGATCAGTCACCAGCCTTTATTAGCTTCCATAAAGCTCTCTTTATCCCATCTTAAATCTGAGTCTGTAAATGTTCTTAAGTTAACTACATTTCAAAAAGTGTATTTATAACTCACATATGTTTTTGTATTGAGTTTGGCTTTTTTTGTTTTTTTTTTACAATGGCTAGGTATTTCTTCTGTAATGTACAAATTCTTATAATTTCAACTATGAAATATATAAAGTGAAATAATGCCATTTGCAGCAACATGAATGGACCAAGAGATTGTCATACTGAGCGAAGTCAGTCAGAGAGAGACAGACAAATATCATATGATATCACTTTTAAGTGGAATCTTAAAAAATGGTACATATGAACATATTTATGAAACAGAAAGAGTCACAGATATAAAAAACAAACTTATGGTTATGGGGGTCAGGGGTGAGAGGGGATAAACTGGGAGACTGGGATTGACATATACACATTACTATATATAAAACAGATAACTAATAAGGACCTACTGTATAGCACAGGGAACTCTACTCCATAATCTGTAATGGCCTATATCGGAAAAGAATCTAAAAAAGAATCAATATATTAGTGACTAAACAACAAATAACTAAATCACCTTACTGTGCACCTGAAATTAAACACAACATTGTAAATTAATGATACTCCAATAAACTGCTTTTAAAAAGTAAAATAAAATTTTAGAAAAGAGGAAAAAATAAAGGCTATATGCAAAACAAGTAAAACATTTATTTTGGAGTGGTGGTATTACCAGTAATTCTTGCTTTATTTTTTGGAAAATACTAAGCTTCTATATTATAAAATTTTCCCTAATGAGTTTCATATATATATGTGTGTGTGTGTATATATATATATATATATATATACACACGCACATATATGTGCATATATGTATATACAGTTTATTCATGCACATGTATCTGTGTGTATATATATACACACATATTTATATACATATATGCATATATAAAATAAAGGTATGTGTGACTTAAGTCTCTAATCAGATTTGTTTACAGGCTTACAGAGGCCATGGTGACTAGAATACACAGAGACCTTTTATTGCCTGGCCCAGACACCTGTCTGCAATAACAAGTCATACCCTGACACCCCAGAAGTCACGAATCAGAGAATTTTTCTTTGCTTTCAGACTCAGTCCTTAGACCTGTTAGGCAGGCTACCAAGTGAGGAAGGAAGGTTATAACTGTATCATCAGACTTTAGGAACAAAGGAAAAGTGATACTCCAGGACAAATCAAGTTGGAAAGGCATTAGGGTCATTTGGGGTAAGTATCTAAACCCCTGAATATAGAATTTTGCCAGAGATACCAGAGGGTTTTGGAGAACAACTTCAAGTCCCCTTCCTCTGAGTGTGTGAAAAGAATTAGGGGCAGGAGAGGGAAAGGAGATGATAGCATCATGGGGGGGTTGAAACTCACTCAAAACTCTCAAGAAACTTCACAGTGGTTTGATTTCTGCCCTTATCAAATATTTGACTAGAGAAACAAGTAATAATCCTGACTTTTCTTTCTTCACTTAGGTAAGTTACTGAGCTTCTCTGTGCCATGATATAGGGGCAACAGTGGTGGTGGTGGCAGTGATGGTAACACATACTTTCATAGGATTACAGTGATGATTAAGTATAATAATGCAGGCAAGGCATCTTGGGTACCATGGTAATACTAAGAGTTCATTAAATGTTAGGGATTGACAGCAATCCTGAGCAGAATCTCTAAAGGTCCTGAGAAGTCGAGCAGCAGAAAGGACAGGAAGAAGAATGAACAGATTAAGATCAGTTGTTCCATAATTAACAGTTGAGTTTATTTGGGTTTGATCTGGGGCAAGCTGTAGTATCTTGTTAGAGGGGATGCTTGTAGCTGGGATTGCTGACACAAAGTCTCATAGCGGGTGAGTGGGCCCATTTCAGAGGTCTCCTCCTTTTCCTCCTGATGTTTTACAGCTTACACAACACATGTAGGCATGTTTCTGATGCTCTCATTGGTTCTAACCCTGCACATACTTACTGATGTTTTACACATGGAGAAAAAGTCCTGCCCCATAATTCATGGTTAATGTAGGAGATGGGTCTCCTGACTCCAACCCTACATTCTCTCCATTACCAGTGCACAGAGACAGCAGTGTGAGGACCTTGGACTCAAGTGCTCCACAAGAATTCCCATATATACAATTACTGCTCTCACACGTTCTGCTATTTGGCAGACAACTTAAAAGAAGAATGAACACTTGGAGTACCACTTTGGAGAGGTTGTCATCTTCTACCATATATAGTCTCATATACTTTTCTCAGTGTTTGTCCTACAAATTTCTCCAAAATCTTATATAAACAATACAAATTGTAGATATGCAAAATATATAGGCTTCTAATATAATCAAGTAAGAATCAGAATACAAATCTTTACGATTCATAGTATCTATAGCTTACTGTATATTTCTTTTTGGATAAATTAAAGAATGAATATACCCTTCTCTTATCCCACTCCCCCACGGTTGGGCAAAATCAAACAAAAGCTGCTTGGGAATGGATACTAAGGGTTGGTTTTAAGCATTCAGCCTCATCTCCTCTCTCATTGTTTGATCCCTCATAAAGAAGTGCAAGAGAAGTATACATTATTGTTGCATTAGCATTCAGGATTTTACATTTATCTTTCAACACTCCGATAGAGTTACCTTAGATAATAATTTACTTAACTGATTTTTGTACATAAAAACTCTAAAGATAAAAGCAGATTCTGCAAGAGATTAAACAACAACAAAAACTTTAATGGACAGAAACTGCTTTGAAATTCTAGTTATCTAGGCAACTTATCATTATTTACCCATTATTTAAAAAGAAGCAATGTTAGTCTGAGCAAAGACACACACTAATGCACACACACACACATATACACACACACTCCAGAACATGGGGTTACCTGAGGCAGAGCCGTTAACCTTTGTGGTATGAGCCATGCTGGCTTGAATCCAATGACAGATCCAGAAAGGAGTGAGGAGTCATGCAAATTTTATGCATCAAGTTCCCAGATGCATTCAACCTGAAACAATAAAGAGAGCCCCATCAAAATGGGTCATTTAAAAATACGTATAACACCAAATCTTAGCCTTCTGTTTACAAAGATGACTGCTAATGGACAGAGCAAATCAGAAAAGTGGAGAGAGACACCTGAGGAGCAAGGTGGTGACTGCCTTGTATCTGGCCACTGGATGTCCAGATGCTTACAGATGCTCCCGTGAGCTGGGGCTGCAAGCAGGTCCCTAAACACAACACTTCTATGGGAGATAAAATAGGTTCTCCAGAAATGTGACTTTTTGAGGAAGGTGTCCTTCAAATATAAATATGTATCATTTCACAAACTATTTCTGGTTTTTAAACTCATCTTACTTTCCAAATTTTGATTCCACAGCTTCATTTTCTCAATTGCAATTTCAAAGCAGTTGTTGCACCAAATGTTCACATTTTTAAAAAAAGATTAATTTCATGTGAGTTCTCTTGTGAGATCTCAAGTTTTTCACTGATCCAGTCTTTTAAAACATAAATCTCATCCAGGCAGTCCTCGTCTTAAAAAAAAAATCTGCTCCGTTCTGTTGGATAAACTTCAAATGACTTAGCATGACATGCAGTTTTGAAACATCAGGGTTTATGTCAGGCAACATATTTCTTATGTTATATTGATTTTCTACTTTAAAGTTAACTGAGATTACTACAAGACATTACAATCACAAAATTTAAAACAAAAAGAAAAAAAGCCCACTGCTCCAACCTTTGCTTCCGCAAATGCCTTTTGAAAAATATTGGCAAGGAAAGCAACGAGGGTACAGACAGGAATATTCCATTTCTTCCATTGTGCCCAAATTCTCACTCTAGACCAACAAAATCTGAAGAAATTGAGCTTAACAAATTCCAAGCTGAGAGATAAAGTGAAAATTGAGAAACCGATATAAGCTCTCCCAAACAGGAAAATTCTAAAATAATAACATATCCATGTATCCTGTATCCTAATGCAGCTATTGATGTCATTTAAGAGCTTTTAATAATACAGTAAAATACTCAAAGTATGTTGATTTAAAAAACTATTCTGTCATAACCCATTTTGTTAAAAATACATATGTACATATTTATACATCTATTTAAAACAATTATAAATAAATACACCAAAACATTCATTGTGGTTTGCCCTTCAGTGATGCAATTATCCATGATTTTAGCTCCTTCATTACTTTTGTAATAGTAATTATTTATAAAAGAGACATTAGATACTTCCTGTCAACTTGGTTTTGTTTGCTTTAAAATCAACTGGAGAAAGAAAAAAGCATTTTAAAATGCTATGCAAAAGGAAACTATCAAGTCACGGTCATGGAGATGGTAAGAGGTCAGAAATATAAGTAAACAAAAAGGAAGGAAAGGGGAGTCGGCTAACCCCTTTGATCACACGGGGTGAGAATTCCTTACTGCTTAGCTGGGGATCTTTTCTTCACGGTCTGAATGGGTCTGCGCTATGGTCAAAGCTGACTACTGTGAAAGCAGCTCAGTGCACTCTGAAGGACCTTCTACAGGCTGCTTCTGACAGGCGTGCTCCCTGGTGTGGCTTTTCCAGCTACGGCTGAGTACTGCTCAGCTTGCCTGCAGAGACTCAATTCTCACTCTTCCACTGGCAGGCCTCCCAGCTCCCTGCTGGTCCCCAGTTTCTATCTGGCAGCTCACCAAGAGGACAGGACAGCTCTAATTTCTCTGACTATGTGGTCATCACCTGACATTCTGTTGGAAAGAGGCCCTGGTTCAGGTCCATGGCACTGAACTTGGAGAGTTGGAGCTAGGCAAATCAAAAGGCAGGCTTTAGGGATAAGAGTGAGCATTATGTCTGACAAATGTAGCTTTGTTAATAAAATAAGGTGGGGACTGGGAGAACTGAAGGAGGAGTGGGGTGACAAGGGGGCAAAAGGAAGAAGCCCAGCTTCTGGGATTATTCAAGCAATTATACTTTTAAAAGCCAATAATAGCAAAAACTGTTTACTGGTCTCAGTCGAGCCCCGTCTGTGTGTGTGTGTGTGTGTGTGTGTGTGTGTGTATTCTTCCTTCATAATGGCTTGTAAATACCATCACTCTTAAACTCTTAAGAGGGAAAACTGAAGGCAAGAAGAAACATGCTGCTTGTGTTATGGGTGAATGAAGTATGTGTCAAAGTATTTGGATGGATATGTGCCCAGAATCTTCCGAGTCAAGCTTCATAAACTTTGGTCCAAGGTCCTCTCCTGTTCTTGAACATCTTTCACCTGGCAGAAGATCTTTGTCTCATATCCAAATTGGTCTCTCCCACCCTCCCCCAAACTGAACAATAAAATCAAAATGAGGAGGAAACCTCAAATTAGGAATCACACGCATATCACTGGTAAAATAACAAGACATGCCTGTCACTGGGTGTGGATCCTGGCAGTGTCTGTGCAGAAACAAGTTTTATATTGTGTTATCGATCTTTCCCATTTATTGTTCATGTCTGACAGGTGGCTTCAAATTGTGAGGACTTGGTCTTCTTAATGATACGCAGATTCTTATTTCAGTGCATTGTATAAACCATGAAAGGTTTGGCCGTGATCCACTCTCTGTTACAGATCAATAAACTGCTTCTTTTCTCTGTCAGAGAAGATTGCAAACCAGTAAATCTTAAGTAGTACAACAGTGGCTTTGTTTTGCTGGCTAAGAAAAAGCACTTCTTTCAACGGATTTAGAAAAACACATCCACAGAGAAAATAATTTGCCTTCTTGCCTATTTATTTATAGAGACTGATTTGTGTTGAAGAACAGCTCCCCAAGTATGGTGCTGAAAACAATGTAGATGCATGAATTAACCTCGTAGATACATTAGTTTAATATGAAACAGATATGAAAAAGAGCTCACTTGATGTTTCATAAGAACATCAATGAAAACAAATAAGCAAAATTGAAATTTGATGTGTACTCTGAGCCAGTATTGCCAACCAGTCAAATGCCAATGCCCTGGTTACAACCAAGATTATGATGGTGATGGTGACAACACTGATGACAATGCTGATGACCACCAGTGCTGATCAAGTGCTTACATTAGTTACTGAAATCTAAAACGTCATCTACTCTAAAGTGTACTGTTAAGTGCCATTGGTTAAAAAAAGATGTTGCTAATTAAATGCTAATAAAATGCTCCTAAAAATTACATTAATTGTAAGATATATCCTCATTTGAGAAGTGTTAAAATGTGCACCTTGAAATTGGTGAAATAATGTTATCTTTAAGGCACTTTAAAAGAACTTAACAGTTATTACACTAATTAAACCTTACAACAATCCTATGAAGTACCAATATCCTCTCTCTACATTTTACAGACAGGAATCTGAGGTTTAGAATTTGCTGAGGTCACATAGCTGGTAAATGAAAGAGCTACGTTTCAGAGCTAAGCAATCCACCTACAACTCATATGCCATGTTTTGCGATTAGTGACTTAAGAGTGACAGCATGACTGCCTTAAGAAGTAAGAACTCATATGCATAGAGTGAAGTCCCTTTCAAGGAGTTACCTAAGGGATGTATATGCTTACTGCAAGGATGCTTTGTTTTAACTCCTTTTAGGTAGAAAGTTATGTTTCAGAATTTTATGTAATAATGGTTTAGAGGCAATTACATTTCAAACTTTATTCTTTCAGATTAAATGTTTAAGAGCTTGAGGAGGTACCTCCTCAATATACCATGGTATACTCAATATACCATGACACAGAGGGTATATTTTAGCACTTAATGGTCATAATCTCTTCCAGACTCTATAAGATAACAATCTTGATTATTAATCTTGATTCATTAGACTTTGCCATGAATGCCATTTGACTCTTTCAAAAAATTCAGTGCTTAAGAAATTTTCCACCACTGAGAACGTGTGGGAGATTCTCAATGGAACTGTAGGAGTTTAAAAAATGGACAGGATAAGAGTAGTATAACTGGAATAAGAAACTTGCTGCTCAGAATGACAATGATGAAAGGGGAAAGAACCATTTTGATGCGCAAGTTCTAGAATGTCTTTTATAACATATTTTTTTTTATAATTTATAAAGTTACAGAAGCAATATAAAGAATTTGACTTAAAATCTGGAAAAGACAAAACATGCCAAAAAAATGACAATTTACTATCTGACAATCCTAATGTTGTCATTGTTACCACCTGAGACTCTTTTCAACATATTGACTATATGCATTTTAATTACCTCAATGTGTTTTTAAAGACCTACACGATCCTAGAATCTGAACCAGTCACTATTTTGTTTCCACTTCAGAGACATAAGATAAACTATCTTATGTCGGCGGCTGCACGGCGCAGGAGCTACCCCACATCCAAGGTCAGGGGTGGCGGCCATAAGGAGATACCTACCACACGTCCAAGGTAAGGAGCAGTGGCTGCGCTTTGCTGGAGCAGCCGTGAAGAGATGCCCCACGTCCAAGGTAAGAGAAACCCAAGTAAGACGGTAGGCGCTGAGAGAGGGCATCAGAGGGCAGACAGACTGAAACCACAATCACAGACAATTAGCCAATCTGATCACATGGGCCACAGACTTGTCTAACTCAATGAAACTAAGCCATGCCTGGTGGGGCCACCCAAGACAGATGGGTCACGGTAGAAAGGTCTGACAGAATGTGGTCCACTGGAAAAGGGAATGGCAAACCACTTCAGTATTCTTGCCTTGAGAACCCCATGAACAGTATGAAAAGGCAAAATGACAGGACACTGAAAGATGAACTCCCCAGGTCGGTGCCCAATATGCTACTGGAGACCAGTCGAGAAATAACTTCAGAAAGAATGAAGAAGAAAAAAAAAAAAAGAATGAAGAGATGAAGCCAAAGCAAAAACAACACCCGGTTGTGGATGTGACTGGTGACAGAAGCAGGGTTTGATGGTGTAAAGAGCAATATTGCACAGGAACCTGGAATGTTAGGTCCATGAATCAAGGCAAATTGAAAGTGGTCAAACAGGGAATGGCAAGAGTTAACGTCGACATTCTAGGAATCAGCGAACTCAGAAGGACTGGAATGGGGGAACTTAACTCAGATGACCATTGTATCTATTACTGTGGGCAGAAATCCCTTAGAAGAAATGGAGTAGCCATCACAGTCAACAAAAGAGTCCGAAATGCGGTACTTGGCTACAATCTCAAAAATGACAGAATGATCTCTGTTTGTTTCCAAAGCAAACCATTCAATATCACAGTAATCCAAGTCTGTGCCCCGACCAGTAACACTGAAGAAGCTGAAGTTGAATGATTCTATGAAGACCTACAAGACCTTTTAGAACTAACACCCCCCAAAAATGTCCTTTTCATTTTCAAATGTCATTTCATATAGGGGACTGGAATGCAAAAGTAGGAAGTCAAGAAACACCTGGAGTAACAGGCAAATTTGGCCTTGGGGTACAAAATGAAGCAGGGCAAAGGCTAGTAGACTTTTGCCAAGAGAACACACTGGTCATAGCAAACACCCTCTTCAAACAGCACAAGAGAAGACTCTACACATGGACATCACCAGATGGTCCACACCGAAATCAGATTGATTATATTTTTTGCAGCCAAAGATGGAGAAGTTCTATACAGTCAGCAAAAACAAGACCAGATGCTGACTGTGGCTCAGATCATGAACTCCTTATTGCCAAATTCAGACTTAAATTGAAGAAAGTAGGGAAAACCAATAGACCATTCAGGTATGAATCAAACCCCTTCTGATTATACAGTAGAAGTGAGAAATAGATTTAAGGGACTAAATCTGATAGAGTACCTGATGAGCTATGGACGGAGGTTCGTGACATTCTACAGAAAGCAGGGATCAAGACCATCCCCAAGAAAAAGGAATGCAAAAAAGCAAAATGGCTGTTTGAGGAGGCCTTACAAATAGCTGTGAAAAGAAGAGAAGGGAAAAGCAAAGGAGAAAAAGAAAGATACACCCATTTGAATGCAGACTTCCAAAGAATAGCAAGGAGAGATAAGAAAGCCTTCCTCAGCGATCAATGCAAAGAAATAGACGGAAACAACAGAAGGGGAAAGACTAGAGATCTCTTCAAGAAAATGAGAGATACCAAAGGACTATTTCATGCAAAAATGGGCTCAATAAAGGACAGAAATGGTATGGACCTAACAGAAGCAGAAGATATGAAGAAGAGGTGGCAAGAATACACAGAAGAACTGTACAAAAAAGATATTCACAACCCAGATAATCATGATGGTGTGATCACTCACCTAGTGCCAGACATCCTGGAATGTGAAGTCAAGTGGGCCTTACGAAGCAACACTACAAACAAAGCTAGTGGAGGTAATGGAATTCCAGTTGAGCTATTTCAAATCCTAAAAGATGATGCTGTGAAAGTGCTGCATCAATATGTCAGCAAATTTGGAAAACTCAGCAGTGACCACAGGATCTGGAAAAGGTCAGTTTTCATTCCAATCCCAAAGAAAGGCAATGCCAAAGAATGCTCAAACTACCACACAATTGCACTCATCTCACACACTAGTAAAGTAATGTTCAAAATTCTTCACGGAAGGCTTCAGCAATATGTGAACTGAGAACTTCCAGATGTTCAAGCTTGTTTTAGAAAAGGCAAAGGAACCAGAGATCAAATTGCCAACATCTGCTGGATCATCAAAAAAGCAAGAGAGTTCCAGAAAAACATCTATTTCTGCTTTATTGACTATGCTGAAGCCTTTGACTGTGTGGATCACAAGAAACTGGAAAATTCTGAAAGAGATGGGAATACCAGACCACCTGACCTGCCTCTTGAGAAACCTGTATGCAGGTCAGGAAGCAACAGTTAGAACTGGACATGAAACAACAGACTGGTTCCAAATAGGAAAAGGAATATGTCAAGGCTGTATATTGTCACCCTGCTTACTTTACTTATATGCAGAGTGCATTATGAGAAATGCTGGGCTGGAAGAAGCACAAGCTGGAATCAAGATTGCCGGGAGAAATATCAATAACCTCAGATATGCAGATGACAGCACCCTTATGGCAGAAAGTGAAGAACTACTAAAGAGCCTCTTGATGAAAGTGAAAGAGGAGAGTGAAAAAGTTGGCTTAACATTCAGAAAACTAAGATCATGGCATCTGGTCCCGTCACTTCATGGCAAATAGATGGAGAAACAGTGGAAACAGTGGCTGACTTTATTTTGGGGGGCTCCAAAATCACTGCAGATGGTGACTGTAGCCATGAAATTAAAAGACGCTTATTCCTTGGAAGGAAAGTTATGACCAACTTAGATAGCATATTAAAAAGCAGAGACATTACTTTGTCAACAAAGGTCCGTCTAGTCAAGGCTATGGTTTTTCCAGTAGTCATGTATGGATGTGAGAGTTGAACTATAAAGAGGGCTGAGCAACTAAGAATTGATGCTTTTGAACTGTGGTGTTGGAGATGACTCTTGAGAGTCTTGGACTGCAAGGAGATCCAACCAGTCTATCCTACAGGAGATGAGTCTTGAGTGTTCATTGGAAGGACTGACGTTGAAGCTGAAACTCTAATACTTTGGCCACCTGATGCGAAGAGCTGACTCATTCAAAAAGACCCTGATGCTGGGAAAGATTCAGGGCAGGAGAAGAAGGGGATGACAGAGGATGAGATGGTTGGACGGCATCACCGACTCAATGGGCATGAGTCTGGGTGGACTCTGGGAGTTGGTGATGGACAGGGAGGCCTGGCGTGCTGCAGTTCATGGGGTCGCAAAGTTTGGACATGACTGAGCAACTGAACTGAACTGAACCTGCTAAGATTTGCCTCTTTAGGTACAAAAGTGGACATGGATACATCCATCTCTCTCACAGACTCTCTCCCATCTACATCACGAAAGTGCATCAGCATCTTTCCAAGAGTATGCATGAGGAAACGCCAGCAGTGAGGAGGTTAACACCATCTGGAGCCTGCAGACGCCTCACAGCCCTGCATGGCTCTTTTCCAGCTGGGCTGCTGGGAACCACACAGTCCCTCAACACTTAGAAGTAACGGTGGCAAATTTTCTTTCCAGGAAATGCCTGTGATGGACGTTTATCAGCTCCTAATCTAGGCTAAAACCAGGTACTTCTCTGTAAAAAAAAAAAGAGTAAAGGACAGCCTGGAGAAGAGTAGACAAATGAAAATTAGAATTATTAAAGTTTTTTAAAAGCTTACCACCTTCACATTTTTTACTTTAGAGGGAAGTAATGTTATGACTCAGGACAGGCATGTGAAATGGTATTTATTGACTGCACTGGTTCACCTCTAATGGGTTTAGGGAAAACAGACCATAGCAGAATCCTAAACCTTGATGTTATAAATAGTCTATATTAGTGAAGCCTTGCTCTTTAGCAAGCATCTCTCCTGGTGGTAGATTATAAGTTAAAGTATCAGTGCTTTTGCTTAGTCAAATATTAAAAAATTAAACCAGTTACTGATAGAATTAGTTTGGAACAGTTTGAAAGGCTTTTCCTTCATTTCCTATTTAAATTATTTAAAATGTGCAGTTCTTTATTTACTGCTGTAGCAGACATTTTCCCTTTACTTCCTTCTGGATTCTTATGTGATAGTCTCTGTAATTACTTTTAAATTGATCAATATTGTTAATAACAAGTTCAAGGGTACCTGGACTAAATAAAAGGGGATCACAACACATTCTTAGATTCTTATCTTCCAAAGAGTAGGTTTCCAAGTGTGGTTCCCAGACCAGAAGCAAAGCATGACCTTCTGGGACCTACTTAGAAATGCAAAGTCTCAGGCCACTCCAGACCTCCTGAATCATCAGCTCCAGGGTGGACCTTAAGTCAAGGAGGACTTTAAAGCTAATTAGTAACATAATATAAATGATCTTAGTTTTAAGTAGTCTGCTTAGGCATTTTACTATCTTTAATGAGACGTAGGTCAGGGCTTCTTCAGTTATAATATCACGGGGAAAGGACACTGGATCTGGACCTTCCAGGAATGGTTTATTCAGACCAGTCCTTTGATCTTAATTTTCAAAAAAATTTTTATTTTCTAATCTTTAGAGCAGAAAGGTTCTGCCATGCTACACAGAAACTTCTCAGATATTCTTGTATTTTCGCCAGAAGAAACAAGTTTATTTAAGGGAAACTTAAAAGAGGTCAAGTGCCTAGATCAGAAGGTACTTTATAATTTGCTGCCTGACAAAAGTTCCTCAAAAGTTAAAATTGTGCTATCAATACAGCATATGCACTTCAACTGAAAACGATTATGGGAAAAGCTGGAACCAGAAACCGAATCCAGAGATGTAAAAAGACAGCACTAGCATCTACTGTACCTCATTCACAGTCAAGTTCAAGTTGCTCTAAACAGGCCATTCAAGCTATTCCAGTAAGGCTGGAATACTGCTTTCCTTCAGATGAAATAAATCTCATTTATACTTTTATCTTTTTAATACAGACTCAAAACATTCTCTATTTTATTGTTTCAGGCTTTCCAGCTGGGACAAGCAGACTGCTTTCATGACTGTGCAAAAATCTAGCTGATGTTCATCTACCCATGCTTGAGGGCAAATTCTAGTTTACGCACGGTGGGGGCGTTGGCATCACCATGGAGATTTCATTTAAAACTGGGAAATGGCTGAGAATCCCTGTTTCCTGCTGGTGTTCCATTCTATGGAGGGATGCTCCGGGTATCAGCAGTGTGGTGACAGCCTGACTGGTCTCAGGTCACACCCAGGAGGAAGATCTTTGTCCTCTTGTCAGCACGGGAACTGTGGACTCCTGGGGTTATTCCCACCAATTTCAAATGGGGAGAAGTCATAGATGCTCCTGTCAGTGCCAATTCAGAAGCCATCAATCACCTAACACTTCTGCCACATTCAGCTGGGAAATGCAACAGGCCAAGGGAAGCCGACTCCATGACAAAGACTTAAAACCCTTTCTCCTCATTTAAGGTCCTGCCTCTTCCTTCTTGAGCATCTCCATTCCTCCTTCTAAAAGACTCTGACAGCAATGTCTCAACTCCATCACGATAGGAAAAGTAACAGAGCATGGAACCTGCCAGAGAAAAGGTTTCACCCCTCACCCAGGGCAGAAAGGTTGGGCTCAGGCCAAAACCAAACTGAAGCCATGTACCAAAAAGTCTGGCTCACAAAGTGTGCAATCTAGCAGCACTTTGCAGCCAAATACCATCAGCTTCTGAAATGAGGGCCTTGGGGCATTAATGAACATTTAGGTTTCTGGGTGATAATACCAGTTGGGCAGAGTCTGAGACAATGAGGTAGAGAGCGAGATCCCAAATTCAGAAAGACAGGGAACAATGAGATCCAGACTTGGGGGGACAAAAGGCCTGATAGTATATGTCTATCATACTAAAGCAAAGTTAATTCACAAACATTTGAAACTACAGATAGTATTAGAGAGAAACAAAAACAAAAAAAAATTTCTAGCCATCAAGGGAAAAGAAAAGTTCATTAATGGCACAATAGCTTTATTTTTAATTTAAAATGTCTGGCAACTGTGTTTCTATTTGTTCTACACTATTTAAAAAAAAAATAACGCTTGTGTTGATGGACATTTACATGTGTTGGTCAATATTTTCTAAGCCCCTTGCTACTCAAAGTGTGGTACCCAGGTCAAGAGCAGCAGCATCTGTGTGACTTCTTAAAAAAAGTAGAATCTTGGACCCCGCTGAAGACATACTGAATCAGAATCTGCATCCTAAGAAGCAACCCTGGTGATTCGCACACACACTGATGTGGGAGAGGCACTGGCTTAGCCCTATCTTACCCATCAGGCCTTATGTTTCTGAATAGGTTACCTTGTATCCCAAGGGACCCACAGCAGTGGTTCACACTCTTGGCTGGTCACTGGAGTTACTATACAGGTCCAAGTAACATGACTGGTAATTATATGGTGATATGGTGTTAATTATGGTAATAATTATCTATGAAGTACTCTGTGGGGTTTGGGGCCCAGACAGAAGTATTTTTTAAGGAGAGCTTCCCTGGTGGCTCAGAGGATAAAGCGTCTGCCTGTGATGCAGGAGACCCGGTTCAATCCCTGGGTTGGGAAGATCCCCTGGAGAAGGAAATGGCAACCCACTCCAGTATTCTTGCCTGGAGAATCCTATGGACAGAGGAGCATGGCGGGCTATAGTCCATGGGGTCGCAAAGAGTCAGACGCGACTGAGCGACTTCACTTTCACTAGGCGATGCCAATGTGCTATGTTTGAGTCACTGGTCTATTTAAGTGGTTCTCAAAGTGTGACCCCGGACCAGCTAAATTACCAGGGAACTTCACAGAAATGCACATTTCTTTCTTCCTACCCTCCTTCCAGCCCCCTGCTTTACTCACAGTCATACACACGTGCATGCACCAAGACTGTAACTGTCTTTACAGAAAGAGAACTCAATAAAACCTCAGAGTTGTCAGAAGACAGGTGTTCTAGTGTCTCTTTTACACAATTTATTAAACACCTGAAATAAAAATATGTTTTATAAAGATGGCATAAAAATCACTTTAAAATGAGAATGAAGACAGATAGATACATGTCTAGAGGCTGAGGGGATCATAGGGTCAAACATGCAATGGATGGGGGAACCGTGGCTGAATGGTAGGTAAATTCTACTGTCCCCTGGTGATCTGCAGGGTGTTTACCTAATAGCAATAGTAGTTCCCCAAGTCTGAAAATGCAGCATCCCAACACTCCCCAGAGATTCTGCTTCAGTGAGTCTGGAATGGAGTTGAAATGTATATCCTTCACACACATCCAAGTGATTCCTGTTATCAGAAAAGGTTGGAAAACACACTGCCTTATAGACTCCTACTCCCTAGGTCACTGTTTATCAAAGTGTGGCCCTGGACCACCCATGCCAGCATCACCTGGGAACAAGAAATGCATATCCTTGGGCCCCACCGAATCAGAAAGTCTTCAGGTGGGTCCAGTGGTCAGCATGTTCACAACTCCTCCAGCTAATGTGAAAATCATGGCACCAGGCTATTTTCAAAACTCTAAAGTATTATAAGTGGAAACTGCCTGCTCTTTTTCAGACACGTAGGTTTTGGTGAGAAGTTCTAGCCTCATCTGGGGCCCTGTCTGTGTCTTTCTCATGGAAGGGACTGTCCTCTTCCAAAGAACAGCATGAAAAAACACACTGAAGACAGTCTTTGGTTGTCATCATAAGTTATTCACCTGGACAGGAACAGAGCAGAGTGCACTGCTAGAATGAAAGCAGTTACGCTAGTATGGTAGGAGATTTTAAAAATATAAAATTTCACTTTTATTGGAAAGACAAATCCAGCAGTAACAGGAAACAAAACAAGTGGCTAATGCTGTGAAATGGCGGGATCTTCCTAGTTCCTGTCTTTTCTTTCTCTCTTTCCAGACTGGTGTTCTCTTAAGAAACACGTTTAATGCATATATGTGGAATTTAGAAAGATCGTAATGATGACCCTATATGCAAGATAGCAAAAGAGACACAGATATAAAGAACAGACTTTTGGACGCTGTGGGAGAAGGCGAGGGTGGGATGATTTGAGAGAACAGCACTGAAACATGTTATTACCATATGTGAAATAGATCACCAGTCCAAGTTCGATAGGTGAAACAGGGTACTCAAAGCCAGTATACTGGGACAACCCAGAGGGATGGGATGGGGAGGGAGCTGGGAGGGGGTTTCGGGATGTACACCCATGGCTGATTCATGTCAATGTATGGTAAAAACCACCACAATATTGTAAAGTAATTAGTCTCCAATTAAAATAAATAAATAAATTTTAAAAAAAGAAACAAGTTTAACGCAAAGCTATGAAAACCAGTTCATAGTCTCACTGTGTTCAAAAGCAAGAGAACTTACTTGAAAACGTAGGGAACACAAGATAACATTGACAATAAAGCAAAAAGTCTCAGAGGGCTTTTGAAACCCCTAAGCCAAATGCAAAGTTTTGTGGTTTCTAACAAACCTACATTGTTCAAGAGAGAGGTTCTGAGGCTTTATGAGGCATCCCAAAGAGGCCAGGACCCAAGGAAAGTCAAGAAGCCCTAAATTTTCATATATTTCACAGGACACAGATCTGGACAAAAGGTCTAACAAGCTAATGTCCTAAGTTACAAGAGAAAACTGATCCCCTTACCTGGGAACCTCTTTTCCTCTGGCCTTTAAAGCTGCTTGTGAGAACTGGAGACTCATCCACAGCAGCAGAATTTGGGCATAAGCAATACAGCAGTCCAAGACAAGGAGCCTGGGAACTGTGTCTTCATCTCGACTTGGCCTCGAAATGGGCTATGAGAAAGTTACTTACACACTCTAGACCTCCAGTTCTTCATAGCTGGACTTGGACAGCCCTACAGACACTTACAGACCTGACAGACATTCAGTAATTCTGTTCTTCTAAATCCTGGACCCAAAGGGGCAGGTGAGGCTCCCCAGGGCTGATATTGCCAGACAAGGTAAGGCTGTAGGGGACCTTGTGCATAGGTCAGCAGGACAGGGATCTCGTCTCACAGGCCCCCACAGCCTCCCAAGTTCTTCCTGGCACAGCAAAGGCCAGTCAAAGAACTCCTGCCAATCAACATCAAAGGGTTGCTGCAACAGCAGGGCTCTCATTTCTCCTCCAATTCAGTCCCAGAGTGGCTGCTTTTTTCTACAACTTTCAAATTAAGTTATCTTTACCCTCCTCAATGTAGTAGTACTAAATTTCCAACAATAGAAGTTTGAGAAAGAGGAAAATCAGCTGTAATTTCATTACTATCAACATTTTGCTATATAGCTTCCCAATTCTTCTCTGTGCTCACATACACATGGGTGTACTTTTATATTTTTCTCCAAATATGTTACTTTTTAAATTTTAACATTATTGCCATCTTTTACAGGTTCAGTTCAGTTACTCAGTCATGTCCAACTCTTTGTGACCGCATGGACTACAGCACACCAGGCCTCCCTGTCCATCACCAACTCCTGGGGTTTACTCAAACTCATACCCATTGAGTCAGTGATGCCATCCAACCATCTAATCCTCTGTCGTCCCCTTCTCCTCCTGCTTTCAATCTTTCCCAGCATCAGGGTCTTTTCAAATGAGTCAGCTCTTTGCATCAGGTGGCCAAAGTATTGGAGTTTCAGCTTCAACATCAGTCCTTCCAATCAATATTCAACACTCATTTCCTTAAGGATTGACTGGTTGGATCTCCTGGCAGTTCAAGGGACTCTCAAGGGTCTTCTCCAACACCACAGTTCAAAAACATCAATTTTTCGGTGCTCAACTTTCTTTAGAGTCCAACTCTCACAACCATACGTGAATACTGGAAAAACCATAGCCTTGACTAGACGGACCTTTGTCGGCAAAGTAATGTCTCTGCTTTTTTTTTTTTTAATTTTTTTGCATTTGCCTAGACTACCTTTGTATTTTTTTCATTTATTTTTATTAGTTGGAGGCTAATTACTTTACAATATTGTAGTGGTTTTTGTCATACATTGACATGAATCAGCCATGGATTTACATGTATTCCCCATCCCGATCCTCCCTCCCACCTCCCTCTCTACCCGATCCCTCTGGGTCTTCCCAGTGCACCAGGCCCAAGCACTTGTCTCATGCATCCAACCTGGGCTGGTTATCTGTTTCACCCTAGATAATATACATGTTTCGATGCTGTTCTCTCGAAACCTCCCACCCTCGCCTTCTCCCACAGAGTCCACAAGTCTGTTCTGTACATCTGTGTCTCTTTTTCTGTTTTGCATATAGGGTTATCGTTACCATATTTCTAAAGTCCATATATATGTGTTAGTATACTGTAATGGTCTTTATCTTTCTGGCTTACTTCACTCTGTATAATGGGCTCCAGTTTCATCCATCTCATTAGAACTGATTCAAATGAATTCTTTTTAATGGCTGAGTAATATTCCATGGTGTATATGTACCACTGCTTCCTTATCCATTCGTCTGCTGATGGGCTTCTAGGTTGCTTCCATGTCCTGGCTATTATAAACAGTGCTGTGATGAACATTGGGGTGTACATGTATCTTTCAGATCTGGTTTCCTCAGTGTGTATGCCCAGAAGTGGTATTGCTGGGTCATATGGCAGCTCTATTTCCAGTTTTTAAAGAAATCTCCACACTGTTTTCCATAGCGGCTGTACTAGTTTGCATTCCCACCAACAGTGTAAGAGGGTTCCCTTTTCTACACACCCTCTCCAACATTTATTGCTTGTAGACTTTTGGATAGCAGCCATCCTGACTGGCGTGTAATGGTACCTCATTGAGGTTTTGATTTGCATTTCTCTGATAATGAGTGATGTTGAGCATCTTTTCATGTGTTTGTTAGCCATCTGTATGTCTTCTTTGGAGAAATGTCTGTTTAGTTCTTTGGCCTATTTTTTGATTGGGTCATTTATTTTTCTGGAATTGAGCTGCAGGAGTTGCCTGTATATTTTTGAGATTAGTCCTTTGTCTGCTGCTTCGTTTGCTATTATTTTTTCCCAATCTGAGGGCTGTCTTTTCACCTTGCTTATAGTTTCCTTTGTTGTGCAAAAGCTTTTAAGTTTCATTAGGTCCCATTTGTTTATTTTTGCTTTTATTTCCAATATTCTGGGAGGTGGGTCATAGAGGATCCTGCTGTGATTTATGTCGGAGAGTGTTTTGCCATGTCTCTGCTTTTTAATATGTGATCTAGGTTGGTCATAACTTTTCTCCCAAAGAGTAAGGGTATTTTAATTTCATGGCTGCAGTCACCATCTCCAGTGATTTTGGAGCCCCCCAAAATAAAGTCAGCCACTGTTTCCACTGTTTCTCCGTCTATTTCCCATGAAGTGACGGGACCAGATGCCATGATCTTAGTTTTCTGAATGTTGAGCTTTAAGCCAACTTTTTCACTCTCCTCTTTCACTTTCATCAAGAGGCTCTTTAGTAGTTCTTCACTTTCTGCCATAAGGGTGCTGTCATCTGCATATCTGAGGTTATTGATATTTCTCCTGGCAATCTTGATTCCAGCTTGTGCTTCATCCAGCCCAGTGTTTCTCATGATGTACTCTGCATATAAGTAAAGTAAGCAGGGTGACAATATACAGCCTTAACATATTCCTTTTCCTATTTGGAACCAGTCTGTTGTTCCACATCCAGTTCTAACTGTTGCTTCCTGACCTGCATACAGATTTCTCAGGAGGCAGGTCAGGTGTTCTGGTATCCCCATCTCTTGAATTTTCCAGTTTCTTTTGATACACACAGTCAAAGGCTTTGGCTAAGTCAATAAAGCAGAAGTAGATGCTTTTCTGGAACTCCCTTGCTTTTTCAATGATCCAGTGGATGTTGGCAATTTGATCTCTGGTTCCTCTGCCTTTTTGAAATCCAGCTTGAACATCTGGAAGTTCACGTATTGCTGAAGCCTGGCTTGGAGAATTTTGAGCATTACTTTACTAGTGTGTGAGATGAGTGCAAAAGTGTGGTAGTTTGAACATTCTTTGGCATTGCCTTTCTTAGGGACTGGAATGAAAACTGACCTTTTCCAGTCCTGTGGCCTCTGCTGAGTTTTCCAAAATTTGCTGGCATATAGAGTGCAGCACTTTCACAGCATCCTCTTTTAGGATTTGAAATGGCTCAACTGGAATTCCATTACCTCCACTAGCTTTGTTCGTAGTGATGCTTCCTAAGGCCCACTTGACTTTGCTTTCCAGGATGTCTGGCTCCAGGATTAATATCCTGGAGAAGGGAACAGCTACCCACTCCGGTATTCTGGCCCAGAGAATTCCATGGACTGTATGGGGTTGCAGAGTCAAATACGACTGAGTAACTTACACACACACATACACACACACCTATTAATATATCTCTTCTTTTTATACCTGCATAGCATCCTCTTTCATATTTATGCTATATTTGACCTTTATTTTTGAGTATTCAGATTCTGATTTTTTCCTATTACAAACTCTTTGAGGAACATATTTTTACATACAGCTTTGTGTACTTATTCAATAATTTGCTGTGAATCAATTCCAAGAAGTGGATTTGTGAGAAGAAAAGAATGAGCCTGCACATTCTGATGGATAATGTCAGGCTGCCCTGCAGAAAGGTGCCAATTAAAACTCTCACCAAAGATTTGTGGGACAGTCAATGAAACTGGACTCCATGCCGACCTAAGTTTCTTGTTTTCAGTACAGAAACACACCCTCAACTCAATGTATTTAAAATCTCTCGGTACACAGTAATATGTTTTCACTAAGTTTGTATTTAATACAGCAATTTTAGTTGCTCAATATGGAATTCTACGTTCATTCTTCATCCTTGGCTCAGAGTGATTTATCTTTTATAAAACTCAACACTGTCTCTGAGGGTAAATTTATAGAAAAAATGAATTCTTTCATCCAGAAGTCTGAGGATGAGAAATGCCTGACTACCACATGATATGGGTCTTAGTATATAACCAATTAGTCAGAACAGAGATGAGAATAAATTCCAGACTTCTGTCCTAAGACTGAAGGGGTCATGATGTTGAAGGAACACAGTTACGGCTGGACCCAAAGTACCTTCTGGAAAAAATAGTCCTTCCCCCTCTCAGAAGAGGTATCTAATGCACACATATCCCCAAAACAAGTAGATGCTTAAGAGAGAATGCTGGTCAAGACAGTATGGTACTGGCACAAAGACAGAAATATAGATCAATGGAACAGAATAGAAAGCCCAGAGATAAATCCACGAACCTATGGTCACCTTATCTTCGACAAAGGAGGCAAGGATATACAATGGAAAAAGGATAACCTCTTTAACAAGTGGTGCTGGGAAAACTGGTCAACCACCTGTAAAAGAATGAAACTAGAACACTTTCTAACACCATACACAAAAATAAACTCAAAATGGATTAAAGATCTAAATGTAAGACCAGAAACTATCAAACTCCTAGAGGAGAACATAGGCAAAACACTCTCCGACATAAATCACAGCAGGATCCTCTATGACCCACATCCCAGAATTTCAGAAATAAAAGCAAAAATAAACAAATGGGACCTAATGAAACTTAAAAGCTTTTGCACAACAAAGGAAACTATAAGCAAGGTGAAAAGACAGCCCTCAGATTGGGAGAAAATAATAGCAAACGAAGCAACAGACAAAGGATTAATCTCAAAAATATACAAGCAACCCCTCCAGCTCAACTCCAGAAAAATAAATGACCCAATCAAAAAATGGGCCAAAGAACTCAACAGACATTTCTCCAAGGAAGACATACAGATGGCTAACAAACACATGAAAAGATGCTCAACATCACTCATTATCAGAGAAATGCAAATCAAAACCACAATGAGGTACCATTATACGCCAGTCAGGATGGCTGCTATCCAAAAGTCTACAAGCAATAAATGCTGGAGAGGGTGTGTAGAAAAGGGAACCCTCTTACACTGTTGGTGGGAATGCAAATTAGTACAGCCACTATGGAAAACAGTGTGGAGATTTCTTAAAAAGCTGGAAATAGAACTGCCATATGACCCAGCAATCCCACTTCTGGGCATACACACCAAGGAAACCAGATCTGAAAGAGACACGTGCACCCCAATGTTCATCGCAGCACTGTTTATAATAGCCAGGACATGGAAGCAAGCCAGATGCCCATCAGCAGACGAATGGATGAGGAAGCTGTGGTACATATACACCATGGAATATTACTCAGCCATTAAAAAGAATTCATTTGAATCAGTTCTAATGAGATGGATGAAACTGGAGCCCATTATACAGAGCGAAGTAAGCCAGAAAGATAAAGACCATTACAGTATACTAACACATATATATGGATTTTAGAAAGATGATAACGATAACCCTATATGCAAAACAGAAAAAGAGACTCAGATGTACAGAACAGACTTGTGGACTCTGGGAGAAGGCGAGGGTGGGATGTTTCAAGAGAACAGCATTGAAACATGTATATTATCTAGGGTGAAACAGATAACCAGCCCAGGTTGGGTACATGAGACAAGTGCTTGGGCCTGGTGCACTGGGAAGACCCAGAGGGATCGGGTGGAGAGGGAGGTGGGAGGGGGGACTGGGATGGGGAATACATGTAAATCCATGGCTAATTCATTTCAATGTATAACAAAAACTACTGTAATGATGTAAAGTAATTAGCCTCCAACTAATAAAAATAAAAATTAAAAAAAAAAAAAAAGAGAGAATGCTGGTAAAGCAGAGAAGAAAGTTCTAGCTATTGCTGGAACAGTGAGACCAGATTCCTTAAATTACCATTATGGAGCAGAAACATACAGCCAATTACAGGTTAACATAAAAAAAACTTTTGAAGTTATGAAACAAAAGTAGACTTTTTAAAAGAAAGAGAACCAGGAATATGTGGGGGAAATACAAAATTTATATGTACTAACAACATTTATTTTGGAGGTGCACTTGCAGAAATAAAACTATAGTGTTAAAGACACATGTATATTTTATATATAGTGTTGTATGATCATAAAACTCTTAGTTGCTATGCTTTACAACAGAAAGGGCTCTGATAAAACCATCTAAATCCTTCTTTTGTAGATGAAGGACATTTTGTAAAATAACAGAAGTTAAGTAGCCAGAATATAGTCAAACAAACTAGTCAGTAGAGGTCTGTGTCTTTATTTAGAGAAGTTAGGAGAGGAAGGCACATCACAGCTTTTACCTGTGAAAGAGGCAGGAGGGGATGGAACTTTCCTTTTCTGAATTTCCTCTAATTTTCTATTTATTTTCCTAATCTTTTGCTCCCTACTCCTTTCCTCATAACCCTTAACAGATGTAAAAGGAGCCAGTTCCTGGCATTCCAAGCCCATGGAATGTATATTTCTTTATTCTTCTCATTAGCAGGAACACTGGGCCTCTGCACGGGATACCTTAAGGCTTCTTTTTAAGGAGACAGGGAACAGTATTTAAGCCCTAAGTGTCCAGACAGCTCCTCTCGCTCCAACCTCCCACTAAAGCACAGCACCTCCTGACAGGGGCGGGGCTCTCCTGTCTGAGTCACTGTGGTGCAAGAGTGACCTCCAGAGTCAGAGCCCATCTCAGCACTCACGTCCCAACAATTCACGAGACAAGCAGTGGCCGGGTCCCGCAGCACCAGCACCACAAGCGCAGAATCTCAGGCCCTCAGCCCAGACCTACTGCCCAGAATCTGCACTTCAACAAGAGGCCCACATTAAAGCGAGAAGCACTGTTTCAAGGGAGATCTTTGTACCACTTTTGCCTCTCTACAAAGGGAAATGGGGTGGTGGTAAAAGGATCCATTCCACTGATTCTTCTTTATTTTCTGAATTTCCACCTTCACTTTAAAAGTCTTAAATCATACACATTTCTTCAGGCCTCATGAACACAGAGCCCAACCCCAAAGTCCAATACTGCTGTCAACAGATAATGGCAGAGTCATGCATTTGATTTTTTTTAAGGTTTCAAAGGTGTTTACTATTTGTATTTTTTATTTGCTTTGCATTTGCTTTTAAACTAGCAAATTTGCAGTGAACTTGATCAAACTGCCATGTTTTGACGACCCTGGGACTGCATACACTAAAACAGTAAAGTATCCTCTTGATCGATTTTTAAAAAATTGAAGTATAGTTGATTTACAAAGTTGTGTTAGCTTCAGGTGTACTTTTTCAGATTCTTTTCCATTACAAGTTATCACAAGATACTGAATATAGTTCCCTGTGCTATATGCTATATATATATATATATATATGTCCCTGCTGTCTATCTCTCCTTGACTTAAAAAAAATTATTTATTTCTTTAGTTTTGGCTGTGCTGGATCTTTGTTGCTGCACAGGCTTTTTTGCTAGTTACAGCAAGCGGGGGCTACTCTCTAGTTGTGGTGTGCGGGCTTCTCGTGGTGGTTTCTCTTGTTGCGGAGCACGGGCTCTAGGGTGCATGGGCTTCAGCAGTTGTGGCATGTGGCTCAGCAGTTGTGGCTCCCAGACTCTAGAGCACAGGCTCAGTAGTTGTGGCACATGCGTTTAGTTGCTCTGTGGCATATGGGTTCCTCCCGGATCAGGGATTGAACCTGTGTCTCCTGCACTGGCAGGTGGATTCTTCACCACTACCAAGGAAGCCCTTCCCTTGACCTTTATTTAAAAATTCATATTAATGCTGGCGGGAAGAGACAAGGAGTATCATTCCATTATAATAAGGATTGCAAGTAGACACACAAAATGGCACCTTTCTTTTTGTAGAATTCTCTATTTTAGACCTTTCGCTCCAACTTTCTCACTCTGAAAGGGGAGGAGGCTGTGGCAGAGAGGCTGCATCATGGGCCTGTCCCTCTAAGCTGAATCTTTAATCACAACACAAGAGCCATACAGGTGGGGCAGGGGCGATAGACATGTTTTACAACCCCACTGGTTGGCTGCTGTGGGTGAATAATGGTCAAAAACTGGATCAATACCATCTTAATGCATACGTTCACACTGAAGGAAAACCTTGAGGGGCCCTTAGAAGGAATGTCAGCCTTCAAGCTCCAACAAGTCATACCCGAGTGAGAATCTTTCAAGTGCGAAAGCTGCTGTTCTGAGTCTGGGTGAACATACACATGCTCTAGTCCTAACAGCTCACTAGAACCCTGCTGTGATATGAACTGATAATCAGACACAATACAGTGACTTAAATCTCTAAGTTGCATTTCACGATATTACTGGACCAAGTCCACACTCCGAGATCAGTTTCCACAGATCTTTACAATTCCACTAATTTTCTGGTTCCTTCCTCATTTTCTCTTATCAAGGTGGCCATATAACATATGGTCCGGATTGGAACATTTTTAAGTATGCTAAAAGGATAAACAGATGGGATGCTAGGACAACAAGCATAAGCTAAGACTGTCTCAGGAAAACTGGAACATATAATATTCCTACCTGTAAAGAACTAACAGAAACAAAAATGGGGAGGGAAGGGAAAAACAATAAATAGAAACACTGGGAGACTGCTATAAAGATGCTCTAGAAACCAACTACAAAATGGCATCTTATATGTTTCTCACTGCTATGGGGTTCATTCAATACACCCTTATTAATAAGATACAGTAAAAATGCACTATGAGTGCTAACAAAGGCTGATAGTAATGTGTTATGTCAAAAGAAGCTATGTTATTTCCAATAACACTTCACATAAACGCCAATGAAATAATTTTTAGGATGCAAGGCTCCTAACAATACAATCTCAAAACACTCTCCTGGGAATGAATCACATTTGACATGCATTGTTTTCCTCACTTTACCCAGAGTCTCATAACTGGGTTATCTAAATGGTTTCAGGATTAAAATTCTCCCAGCTTCTATTTTCAAACCAAACATGACAACAAACACGTCCACACTTTATAATTTTACAATGCTTTCACATGCATTATCTTAGCTAAGCTTTCCAATAGCTTTGTGAGATACCTTCTCCTGAAACAGATAAGAAAACTAAAGCTCAGAGAAGTGAGCTGCATGCATGACTTACTGTGCAAGTGCAATGATTATGTCACCCTCGTTTTCTGAGTATCTGACACTCAAAGCCTAGGATACCTGGTATTCAAAACTATTTTTAATTAATTAAAACTCCTTTTTTGAATGAATGAGTAAATTCCATAAGAAAAGGAATTGGTCCATATTTATTCCTGCATATACAATCTCACTTTATGACCCAGAGAAGGCAAATCTAGTGCATATACAGAATTTTTTAAAGAATATGGGGATGATCCTAGTAAATAAAGATGAAAGGAACAAAGAATTTACTATTAAGTAGCTAGTATATCTTAAAGGAGAAGGAATATGCAGAAATGGTGATCTCTAATAGGTAGTAGATGGGCTGGATGAAAGTGAAAGTTGCTCAATTGTGTCCAGCTCTCTGTGACCCCACGGACTATACAGTCCATGGAATTCTCCAGGCCAGAAAACTGGAGTGGGTAGCCTTTCCCTTCTCCAGGGGATCTTCCCAACCCAGGGATCGAACCCAGGTATCCCACATTGCAGGCGGATTCTTTACCAGCTGAGCCACCACGGAAGCCCAAGAATACTGGAGTGGGCAGCCTATCCCTTCTCTAGTGGATCTTCCCAACCCAGGAACTGAACTGGGGTCCCCTGCATTGCAGGAGGATTCTTTAAATCCAGAAGGCTGAAATGTACTAGAGCAACTAGATCCTTTAGTTTTCCACCTGATTTCCTTGGACTTCAGTATCAGCGGTATGGATAACACTTTCCCCAAACTACCCACTGAAGGTCTTGGATTGGAGCTGGTGTTTCATGTCTCTGCTATAAGTAAGTACGGGCCAAAAGTGAGGTCCTTCAGCGCCTTTACTATTTGTTCCTTTGAGTCAACAAGGAAAAAGTAGCTTGGAACACTTCATGAGACCCTGGCAAGAACTTTTGCTTCCAACACTTTCCTTTCAGTGTTTTTTCTCACTTGATACCATGGGTGCACACAACTATATTGAGTTTTCTCCTCAAAACCACTCCCTTAAAGCAAATTGGAATGATTTTTTTTTTTTTAAGTGCATGTATGTGTGTATACTCAGTCATGTCCAACTTTTTGCTACTCCATGGACTGTAAGACCTCCAGGTTCCTCTTATTTTCCAGGCAAGACTACTGGAGTGGGTTACCATTTCCTTCTTCAGGGAATCTTCCTGACCCAGGGATCAAACTCGCATCTCCTACATCGGCAGGGGGGTGCATTACCACTGAGCCACCTGAAAGTGAAAGTGTTAGTTGCTCAGTCGTGTTTGACTTTTTGTGACCCCAGGGACTGTGGCCCTCCAGGCTCCTCTGGAATTCTCCAGGCAAGAACACTGGAGTGGGTTGCCATTCCCTACTCCAGCAGATCTTCCCCATCCAGGGATTGAACCTGGGTCTCCTGCAGTGGCAAGGCAGATTCTTTACCATCTGACCTACCAGGGAAGCACCTGAGCCACTTGGGAAACCTTAAAAAAAGACTGAGGATTAAATACACATTTAATGAAGAAAGATTATAGAAACTAAAACACTACACTTTTTTTCTGTAACTTTCATTAGTTTGAGATCTGGTCAGTGCTAAAGGTAGATAATTATAATAGAGTAATGAAGTTTCATGGAAAGGCAGAGAAAAAAACCAAACAGGTATGAAGTGATAGTTCTTCTTAAATTTCAGCTTCTGTAACTGTTTATTTATCATATTTCAACAATATAATAAAAGTACAATATAGCATACTTATAATACCAAGAAATATAATAAAATATTAGTATGTAATGAGATATCTACCCAGAACTTACTTGTCTAGCCGCTCTGGAAAACTGGAAAATTAATGAGAACAGTTTCTAGAAAACTAATGAGAACAGAAAATAATCAAATAAATAAACTATAAGTAAAATAATATCTATGAACTTAGCTTATACAGAAATCCCAAACCCATGGCCAACTTACTCTTCTTTCACATGTTCTAAATACTAAATTTGTTTGTTTGGGTACCATATCCCTAGTAGAAGGTCTGTACAGTCAAAGCTATGGTTTTTCCAGTAGTCATGTATGGATGTGAGAGTTGGACTATGAAGGTAGAGTGCCGAAGAACTGATGCTCTTGAATTGTGCTGCTGAAGACTCTTGAGAGTCTCTTGGACCGCAAGGAGATCAAATCAGTCAATCCTATAGGAAATCAACCCTGAATATTCATAGAAGGACTGTCACTGAAGCTGAAGCTCCAATATTTTGGCTACCTGATGTGAAGCGCCAACTCACTGGAAAAGACCTGATGCTAGGAAAGATGGAAGGCAAAAGGAGAAGGGGGCAGCAGAGGATGAGATATGCAGATAGCATCACCGACTTAACGGACATGAATATGAGCAAACTCTGGAAAATAGCGGAGGACGGAGGAGCCTGGCATGCTGCAGTCTATGGCATAGCAAAGAGTCAGACACGACTTAGTAACTGAACAACAACTCCCTAGTAGCCCTGGTCAGATTATAAAGTTATGGGGATTGCTTGAGAAAGTCATAGTAACTCAAAGGCAAATTCCTACAGTAAGAGAAGAGATTTTAAAATAACGTTTAAAAAGCTGAAATGTTGAAGCAAACATCCCTATAGCTCTATGTTTCCTGGGGACAATAATCTTATTATAAGCATAGACCTAACTTTTTGTAAGAACGTTAAATTTTGTTCAATATGTTGTTTAAGAAAGTCTGTAAGAAATGCTCTAAGTTCTTTGGCTATGTTGTTCTCTTTTTTTTTATTTTTTTATTTTTTTTTCCCATTTATTTTTATTAGTTGGAGGCTAATTACTTTACATCATTACAGTAGTTTTTGTCATACATTGAAATGAATTAGCCATGGATTTACATGTATTCCCCATCCCAGTCCCCCCTCCCACCTATGTTGTTCTCTTTAAAAAAAAATTAAAGGTATAATTCACATGCAGTAAAATTCACTCTAAAGTTTTAGTATACAGCTTTGCAAGTTTGGACAAACATGTGGTCGCTTCATCCCCATTGCAAGTGAGATACAGGTTAGTTCTATGACCCGGACAAATTCCTCTTTGCCCCTCTGTGGTTAATGCCTTCTTCACCCCTGTCCTCTGGCAACAACTGATCTGGCTTTCCAGTTCCTATAGTTTTGGCTTTTCCAGAATATCATATAAACAGAATTGTGCATTATTTTTAAAAATGTCTGTAAGGATATAATCAATTTCAGAAAATTTTCAAACCAAAATGGTTCAAGTGAGAGAGGGACAGAGAAGATATAATTTGAGGGACAAATTTTGAGCCACTGCGAATGCTCAGCTCTCCGGAACAGAATATTCTCTGGTGAAGAAGCACAACCTATATTTTTACTGAAATATTTTTAAAATAATGCCTGGGGATACTTATACTTTCCAAAGGTGTGTATAACTGTCTAGTTAGGGACCCTAAACAAACTTAGAAAGACATAAAAGTAAAATAAAGGGTCAAGCAATGACAGTGTTAGATGCTGTTCTGCTCTTAACAGTTAGTTCCAGAAGTCTACCATCATGCTTTTGGTCCTCTTGTTATTCCTGCACGTAGTCTAGACTACTACTAAGCACACAGTAAACACTTAACAAACGCTTGTTGGAAAAAAACATTTAATTTTGTGGCTAAGCCAGATCACTAAGGCCAAAAATTAATTTGTGGTCAAATCACAAAATAATGCTTGCCATTGTTTCAGTTGCATAAACCAATGTGTATATTATTAGTTTTTAAACACTAGAGATTTCATTTCTTAAAAATATGACGTCTCTTATTTCACTGATTGTTAACCTTAGGCCTAATTCTTAAACTCCTATAAATTTCAGAGCAGTCCTTTTTACCCAGGTCAATGGTAATACTTTTCTGAAAACAGCAGTTACATACATAAAAAGCATGGGTATTTACCATCTTAACTTGAAAGCACAGTGAGTGCACATCAACTTAGAAATCTGTACTTTGCTTAACTGCTTTCCTAGAAGACTATACATAACTCAGTCTGTTAGGTCAGGATTCACTCCATTTCCGTTACAGAGGTTAAAAAGACCAGCCTTATCACAAACATTGAATGGAGAAGAACAAATCCTGGTAAAGAATGATGCATTTTTTATGTAACGACACATCAACGACTGCACTAAAATATACATTTTCCCACATACAAAACAAATCAAAGCTAAACCTAGCTCATTTATGTTAAAAATCTTTTGCTTTTAAACCAGATTCTTATGGGAGAAAACTCCTAGAATCTGAAACAGAATTTTGCATGGACAATAAACAAAAAAATGTATTGCAGAAAGGATCATATGCTGTAAAAGAAGCATTTAAAGAGTTAACTAATGTTGAGAGTTGTTTTTAAAATGACAAAGAGCAGATCTTAAAGTAAGGAGAATAAAAGTTATAGTTATCAAATAGCTATTTTAAGGTAGTAGATTTGAAAAAGCCTTTAAAAGTTATGGACCTTTTCACCAGAAGATGCACATACGTACACACAGAGACACACACATGTAAATGAGATTTCAAAAGGAGACAGAGGGCTGTCTCCCTACCCTCAACAGATCCAAAGTTTAAAACTTTTGTTTTAAAGTATAGTGAAAGTGGAAGTTGTTCAGTCATGTCCAGCCTCTTTGCGACCCCATGGCCTATACAGTCCATGGAATTCTCCAGGCCAGAATACTGAAGTGGGTAGCCTTTCCCTTCTCCAGGGGATCTTCCCAACCCAGGGATTGGACCCAGGTCTCCTGCATTGCAGGCAGATTCTTTACCAGCTGAGCCACAAGAGAAGTCCTTTAAAATATCAGATCTTTCCAAATTGTGATCTAACCAGACACTTTAAAATGACCATTACTTTGCTCTTTTTCTATGTTTCCAAATAGGTTTTCCTTTTTTTCATTTTGTTTATAAAAAGGTTCATAACATATTAAACATGGAGCTATAAAGTAGAAGAAAAAAATGATAAATTTACTCAGTTGGAAACATACATTAGATTTTCCCAGGTGGCTCAGTAATAAGTAAAGAACCTGCCTGCCAATGCAGGAGATGCAGGAGACATGGGTTCGATCCTTGGGTTTGGAAGATTCCCTGGAGGATGAAATGGAAACCCACTCCAGTATTCTCGCCTGGGAAATCCCATGGACAGAGGAGCCTGGTGGGCTTTGGTCTATGGGGTTGTGAAGAGTTGGACACGAGTCAGCTACTGAGCACAGCACACACAAACCCGCATTAAAAAATATTCTACAACACTAGGGATACTTACCCTCATCATCACTCCAACACTGGCTTAGGAGAGGCAAAGGCTCCAAGGAAAGGCACAGAAATAAAACTCAAAATACTAAAAGGAAGTACCAACTTTCTTCCATCGATAATAGAAGCTAAACAGAAGGAAGAGTAAAAAAAAAGGTGACAAGTACCTATTTACTGTGAATGACAGAAAGAAATTAATTTGCTGTTAGAAATTCAATTACATTTCAAATGAGAATAACCTGCCACATAAATAATTGTCTAGCTTGAATTTTTCTCCCTCTCAAAGATGGCGAATTCTATCAGCTGATCACTCACAAAGCCACAAACCATCCCTTAGTTCTCATGGCTGAGTGTGCCCATGAGACAGGAATTTGGGGTAGGAAATTTACAAAAGCACTGCTGAGATTAACAAAATCAAACACTTGTTCAAAACCAGACCTACCACTAAATTCCACTCTCCAATTTTCAGTTTGCTGAAATCTAAGTCAATTTAGAAGTGTTACTGTGAAAGTAATGTTGGTTTTTTAAGGTTTGAGAGGATAAGGAAATGAGTCTTTGCATGTTACCCTCAGAGTAGGTTGTTCTCTCCCACTACTTTTGGAAAGCACAGAGTGGCATGAGGATGTCTCCTTCCAAGTTCCTTAGGTGCAAAGCCATTTGCTTTAAAAAATTATTTGGAATTCCAATGCTCAGAACACCCTGTACATTGCTTTGTTTATGTGTTAATGATAGTGGTGGTGATGATCTTATTAGCTGTTTCACAGAACAATCCCTGTTTGGAAAAGACAGAAAGAATACTAACAAAAATAGGATTATCAAGATGGATGCTCTTCTTTACATGCAATAACCAAAGTACATGCGATAAGGTAGATTTTAGTGCAGGAAACAACAGTTAGGTAAAGGACTTTCACCTGTTTATCTGATAAGGACAGAGTAAATATACACAAGCTCAGACTACCTCTAACCATACTGCACACACCTAACTGCATTAATTATCACTTTCATGGGGAATCACATTTCTTACAGATGAATTTCTCACCATTGCAGATCTTTCCCCCACATAGGACTATGTTTTTCAGGTTTGGAGTATCATTGTTGGTAAATGAAAATTTGATTTGGGCTAACAAGATGGCTCTTGCCTACATCTATTTAAAAACTGAAAATAAAATGGAGCACACTCTTTCAAAATTTCATTGCAACCTAGGCAGACATTTAAAAATGTTGATGTGTGTTCCAAAAAGGTTTTCCATTCAAACAGACTTCATCTGCCTGAGCAGTTAGGACAAAGCTGAATAGTCAAGAGTCTAATACTTCACAAAGCATAGGATTTGGGATGAGAGATTTGGGGTTCCCTAACTCAGGTGTGGAATTATTCTAAAATAAAGCTATGTACAATGAAGACTTTACCTAGAGCCTGAGACAGGCAGGCAGGCATGTGTGCGCGCATACACACACACACACACACACACAGGAAGGCAGAAGGGAATGGCACTGCTTGGTAAAAATCATCCAAGATCAGCAGATGGAAAGAAGACGGGCTCTTGAGAAACTTACTGCAAATGATAAGAATGAGAGAAAATTAAAATGGAGACACATATTCAAGTAAAATATAGTGGAATATAATCCTAGACAGAGTAAAAGGACAGCCTGGAAACACCTGATGAAGCCTGGTGAAACAACCTGTTTAGCATCAGATCTCTGCGGGAAAAGTACATCTTTTAGAGTGTTTTTATGGCTGAGCCTAGTGGGCTACAGTCCATGGGGTCACAAAGAGTAGGACATGACTTAGCAACTGAGCACACACATGGGGATCCTTTAGGAATGCAGGACTTACACGGAGATATGGTTTTTTATGTACTATGCATTTTGTGACACTTTTAAGTCATCAACCTTGTTTAGGTGAATGTATTAAAATACACAAAAATAAGTGTAGTTAAACCCATCTGTACTGCTGTAGGTTACAAAGAGTAACCAGGTCCTAAATTGTTGATCTTGTTATGTCCCTTTGCTCTCTGGCCCTAGCACTGGCACAGTCAAATTGACTGCAGCAAGAACCATCCTGTGGAGGAGTCAGAAGGGAATGTCAACACTCAGATGATTCAAGGATCAAAGGAATCTATGGAAGAGAACTGTGGGGAACCAAGTGCTTCAACGGCAGAAATCAAACTCACCAAGTTTAAGACAACAAAGCTAGGCTCTCCTGAACGGATGGACAACTTTTGTTTGCCCAGAACTTGGGAGCAGAGAACCAAAACATTCTTTGCCAAATATTCTGCCTCAAGTTAACAATAAACATTGGGACACTTCACAGAGCTGGTGCCAACAAGATAATTTAAGAACCAATGGTGAGGAACCATTTATCTGAGATTCTATCACTATGCTTATCCTGAGCAAAATCAGAGCATCCCTGACACAGTAACTATAGTTACATCCATGACAAGCTATAGCTACCTCCTGGAAATGCAAGATGGTGGCCCAGAAGGCAAAAACTCAGGAAGGTATAGGAGAAGAGAGCTCCTCTGTCTATGGGATTTTCCAGGAAAGAGTACTGGAGTGGGTTGCCATTTCCTTCTCCAGAGGATCTTTCCGACCCAGGGATCAAACCCAGGTCTACCACGTTGTAGGCAGACACTTTACCAGCTGAGCCAGCAGGGAAGTCAAAGATAGAACAGAGCTGGTTAATATGGAACAGGTGACTTCAGCCAAGGACGCTTTATAACTCCACAAGTAAGAAAAATAGCAGGAGCAGGGAGCCTATGTGAGTGAACTCACTGCGCCTCCTTTCCCATTCATTCAGTCAAATCCTGTTCGCAATCAGCCTCTGGTAGAGAAGGTGTTGTCTACATTTCATGTCATGTTGGGCAGGTCAGGGTTCCAGGCAGTGAGATGAGACCTACCTTTCTTCATGGCACTGGTCTGCCAAAAGAATCCCTGGAACCGCAAGAGTCTATGATAATGTCATCAAAGTATTCAGATGTTTTAGAAGCTGATGAAAAGCCTCAGATAATTACAGTGTCAGTGGAAAAGAACCACAGCAGCACACTTCCTGGATGAGCACTGTCTTAGTCTACCACCGATGACGGAGAACACGCAGCTAAATTAGCTTGCCCTCAGCGACTGCTCTACTCATACCTTAATCACTAGTCTTGATAAGAACCCCTGGATCCTCAATTTCAGTTTTCCCAACAGTGACTGCTGCTATATAAGCTAGGATATAAAACAGTGGGCATTCCATGAGGGCTTACAGAATATGAAGCTGACAAGCAATGCTCAGGATCTGGGAAAAACTATACTCTCTTGATAGAAAACAACTGAGCTCCAGTCTTCATTACTGCCCAGAATGACGTGGAACAGAAGGGAAATGAGATGCTTATGACCCAGGTGAGGAAAGGAAAGAGGGAAGGTGGATACTAAACAAACAGAAACAAGCACCTAGCTTGCATGGTTAGATGAGCAAATAATGAGAAACAAGAAGACATGCCAAACTATCTGGTACAAGAACACTGAGAAGTCTGAAATTATTCTGATAATAATCACCAAGGATTTGGTGTATGGACATCTAAGAGCAATTCCTCACTGTCTCCTGGGAAACTTCTAAATCTCATTTTATGAAAACAGACTGGGCTCTATTCCAGACCAACTGACACTTAAGCATGACACTTGAATGTGCACATTCTAAAAAAGCTCCTTCAATAATTCTGATGTATTGGGGTGGCCAAAATGTTCATTTGGGTTTTTCCATTAAGAAGGTATGGAGAACCAGAATTAATTTTTGGCCAACCCAAGACAATGAAGAAAGAATCACTGTCTGAGAGGATTAGAAAAACAGTCAAACTAAGAACATCTAAAGCCTCTATGTACCACGCATAGGTGGTTCAGTGGTAAAGAATCTGGCTGCCAATGCAGGAGACACAGAAGACATGAGTGTGATTCCTGGGTCAGGAAGATCTCCTGGAGAAGGAAATGGCAACCTACTTCAGTATTCCTGACTGGGAAATCCCATGGACAGAGGAGCCTAGCAGGCTATAGTTCATGGGGTCACAAAGAGTCAAACACGACTGAGTGACTGAGCACACACCATGCAGAAACTGAGTTTATGATCCCTTATAAAAGGGCTAAAAAGGAACGTGAGTGAATGGATGAAGAGAGAATATTAATAAATTGTGATTGCTATTTTTACTTTTTATTGTTCTTACTTTCTAATAATAGAAGGGATGAATATTCTATTTTAAGGACCAGGGCTTCCCTGGTAGCTCAGTTGGTAAAGAACCTGCCTGTAGTGCAGGAAACCCAGGTTCGATCCCTGGGTGGGGAAGATCCCCTGGAGAAGGAAATGGCAAACCACTCCAGTATCCTTACCTGGAAAATCCCATGGACAGAGGAGCCTGGTGGGCTGCAGTTCAAGTGGTCGCAAAGAGTTGGGCACGACTGAATGAACTAACACGGGTCTCAAAGGGGCTTATTATCAATAAAATGTAACAACATTTCCTTCTATGGGTTATACTGGTCTTAATAGTTTGGGGAAAGGGTAGGCACAAATAAATTCAGGATCTCTGGTTCTCTGAAAAGTACACTAGGAAACAAAGAGAAGAGCAGACATGCCCAAGGACCTCAGAATCTCATCAGAGAGATGTGACCCTCACAAAGGTGCCAAATGATCAGAGCAGAGAGTGGGCAAGGAAAGTTCCATGGAGCAGAGGACCTGGGAGAAGGGGATACCTAGAGTATGGAGAGAAAGAGAGCAGGTTTACTGACAGTCAGGCACAGGCTTTGTAACGGTCACCATGGGAGGCCAAGATATCTAGGGGTGGGGTTGGGGAGGGGGCTATATAGTGAGCAATACGGAAGGCCTGTAGTCCTGATGACTGGCTCTCCCCATCTGTTCTATCTAGGTTGGTTACCGTAGTAGCATCATTCACCTTGGCAGGGACTGGTTTGGGAAAGGACATGAGACTCAATTCTGGCCAGAGGGCTTTAAGGAGACATTCTCTAGAAAAAGTCTGAGAAAAGTTTCCTCAATCCTAAAGGAAATACACAGTGCTGGTCTGGATGTGGTGCTCAGCACTTCTGCAGCCATTCTGCCACTAAGCAGAGGATGAACCAGCAGACGGTGAATAACAGAGTGAAACGACATTAACAGCCTGGGCTTCTGGTATCATTTGGCTACTGAATCAACCTCAAAAGCTGCTCTCTGGACTTAAGTTATGAAAAAGATAAAATTTTCTTATTGTATAAGGCAATTCGATTTGGGGTTTTCTTGGGTTGTTACTCACACTTAAAACATATTCCAACATGAGCACTAGAAAAATGAGCTGGAATGAACTTTTGGGGGTCCCCAGACCAGGTTCCGGAGAAGGCAATGGCACCCCACTCCAGTACTCTTGCCTGGAAAATCCCATGGACAGAGGAGCCTGGTAGGCTCCACGGGATCGCTAAGAGTTGGACATGAGCAACTTTACTTTCACTTTTCACTTTCATGCACTGGAGAAGGAAGTGGCAACCCACTCCAGTGTTCTTGCCTGGAGAATCCCAGGGACGGGGGAGCCTGGTGGGCTGCCATCTATGGGGTCACACAGAGTTGGACACGACTGAAGTGACTTAGAAGCAGCAGCAGCAGACCAGGTTTGCAGACCAATTTGCAAGATGGGCAAAGAGAATTTATTAATTAGGAGTGGCACTGCTGGTACTAACCTGAATGGCAGGAAAAAGTATAACAAGTATTATTATTTTATTAATACCCATAAATCTTTCATTCTTTATTTATTTCCTTATGGGACAGAAAAAGCAACTGAGTAAAAAAAGCCAAGATTGGTTAGAAAATGGAACAGAAACTCATAACATGTGGAGAGAAAAGTCTGTTTTTTCTTGTCTTATTTGCTTTGCTAAAATACTTCATTATATCCTTTAATGAGGGGCTGAGACAACTTCCCTGTGGTAATCAATTCTAAGTTAAACCCTCAATGCAGCTTATAAGAAAGGAAACGTCCCCCAGTCCCTTCACACACAGACAATGTGTAGATACAGAATTATGAAAAGTCCCATTTGAAAGGAAGGCTGTGCTCTATGCCCTGACGGTTGCTACACTTGTATCTGAAAGTAGAAGTTATTAAAAAAACAAAAATGATAAACTGCTTTATTTTGAAAGAAACCTCCATCTGCACCAGTTACAGTATATATAATAAGTAATTATCTTCTCCTAGTAATTATCTTCTTTAGCCAGTTTTAAAATATTTTCCATTCAACTTTCCTTTTAAGATTAACAGTACAATTACCAAGCCATTGATTCTTTTAACTTCTCTTAGAACCTCAAGGGAAAGCACAATTATCTAGACAAATAATCACATGCTGTGGATACATCATCCCAGAGATCAAAGTGCTATGGTATGGAATTTCAGCAACATTTCTGGCCAAGAAAATCTGGCTGCTGATATCTGATGGTAAAGGAAAACATGAAATCTGACTTCAATAGAAGTTTGATGCCATTTTGTAAGATCTGACCAATGACTGACCAGTCATCCTAAACTGAGGGTCACGTGCCCCTCCTTTTCATTCAAATCTTTATTAGGTGACTACTAAGGTGCTGGTCCTAGGGAGGCAGGGATCAATGATATTGGCCTTGAACTCACAGAACACAGAGTAATGGAAGGAAGTTATTACAACATACTGTAATTTAACTGTATGTTAAATACTGATCCTATTAACATGAGCTGAGATGTAGAGAAACACAAAGGGATGGCAGATTACCCAAACTGGGATGTGGGGAAGGGTTATCAGAGGACATTACTCTCGAAAGGAATTTTAAAGATGAGTAAGTTGTTGGCCCTGAAGGGGAGGATGTGTAGTCTTCAAAGAAGACATATAGCAGATGCAAAGGCAGGAAGATTCCAAAGGGGTATGTATGAGGGAGTTGTGGGAAAGTAAATATGCAGGGCTTCCAATCTGGCTCAACTGATTAGGAATCGGCCTGTAATGCGGGAGATCTGGCCTTGATCCCTGGGTTGGGAAGATCCCCTGGAGAAGGGAAAGGCTACCCACTCCAGTATTCTTGCCTGGAGAATTCTATGGACTGTATAGTACAAGGGGTCACAAAGAAATATGCAAGGGCTGGAGATGACTAAGGGCTTTGTATGCTAAGCTGTGAGGATCACAATAAACTGTGGAAAATTCTGAAAGAGATGCGAATACCAGACCACCTGACCTGCCTCCTGAGAAACTGTATGCAGGTCGGGAAGCAACAATTAGAACTGGACATGAAACAACAGACTGGTTCCAAATAGGAAAAGGAGCACATCAAGGCTCTATATTGTCACCCTGCTTATTTAACTTATATGCAGAGTACATCATGAGAAACGCTGGGCTGGAGGGAGCACAAGCTGGAATCAAGATTGCCAGGAGAAATATCAATAACCTCAGATATGCAGATGACAGCACCCTTATGGCAGAAAGTGAAGAAGAACTAAAGGGCCTCATGATGAAAGTGAAAGAGGAGAGTGAAAAAGTTGGCTTAAACATCAACATTCAGAAAACTAAGATCATGGCATCCGTTCCCATCACTTTGTGGCAAATAGATGGAGAAACAGTAGAAACAGTGGCTGACTTTATATTTTTGGGCTCCAAAATCACTGCAGACGGTGATTGCAGCCATGAAATTAAAAGACACTTACTCCTTGGAAGGAAAGTTATGACCAACCTACATAGCATATTAAAAAGCAGAGATATTACTTTGTCAACAAAGGTCCGTCTAGTCAAGGCTATGGTTTTTCCAGTAGTCATGTATGGATGTGAGAGTTGGACTGTGAAGAAAGCTGAACACCGAAGAAATGATGCTTTTGAACTGTGGTGTTGGAGAAGACTCTTTAGAGTCCCCTGGACTGCAAGGAGATCCAACCAATCAATCCTAAAGGAGATCAGTCCTGGGTGTTCATTGGAAGGACTGATGTTGAAGCAGAACCTCCAATACTTTGGCCACCTGATACGAAGAGTTGAGTCATTTGAAAAGACCCTGATGCTGGGAAAGATTGCAGGCAGGAGGAGAAGGGGATGACAGAGGATGAGATCGTTGGATGGTGTCACCGACTCAATGGACATGAGTTTGGATAAACTCCAGGAGTTGGCAATGGACAGGGAGGTCTGGCGTGCTGTAGTCCATGGGGTTGCAAAGAGTCGGACATGACTGAGCAACTGAACTGAACTGATGCCAAGCTAAGGAGTTTGGATTTTATTTGAAAGCAGTGGGAGTCACTGAAAGTCATCTGAGCTCCAAAGCCACAGGTTTGGGTTGGTTTCAGGAACTGCTAATCTGGCTGACATGAGGAAAATGACTTGGTGAGTGGAAGAGGAACGTGAGAGCAAGGATAGAGTCTTAGTAGTTGTTCCATCCTGAAGTGTGAACAGCATAACTTTCATAGATAATTCTGTTTGCTGGGCATAAACTGCCCTGTATATTTAACCAGTTTTTAACTCAAGTTGTGATTTCAAGTCTTCTGTCTCAAAAGCAAAGGAATAAGAAAATATCTGTGGGTGGGTGGGAGGCAAACATGCTAACACTGAACAGAAACAGCAACAGCAGATACATATCCTCCTAGAACTGCTTGTACCAAGGCAGCTGTTCCCATCAACCAGTTACATGCTGACCCTGCCTTTTTTTCCCAAAATTTATTTATTTATTTTAATTGGAGGCTAATTTCTTTACAATATTGTAGTGGTTTTTGCCATATATTGACATGAATCAGCCACAGGTGTACATGTGTTCCCCATCCTGAACTCCCTTCCCACCTCCTTCCCCATCCCATCCCTCAGGGTCATCCCAGTGCACCGGCCCTGAGCGTCCTGTCTCATGCATCGAACCTGGATGGGTAATCTATTTCACATATGGTAATATACACGTTTTAATGCTATTCTCTCAAATCATTCCACCCTCACCTTCTCCCACAGAGTCCAAAAGTCTGTTCTTTGTATTTGTGTCTCTTTTGCTATCTTGTATATAGGGTCATTGTTACCATCTTTCTAAATTCCATATATATGCGTTAATATACTGTATTGGTGTTTTTCTTTCTGACTTACTTCGCTCTGTAGAATAGGCTCCAGTTTCACCCACCTCATTAGAACTGATTCAAATATGTTCTTTTTAATAGCTGAGTCATTTTCCATTGTGTATATGTACCACAGCTTTCTTCTCCATTTGTCTGCCGATGGACATCTAGGTTGCTTCCATGTCCTCGCTATTGCAAACAGTGCTGCAGTGGACAGTGGGGTGCACGTGTCTCTTTCAGTTCTGGTTTCCTCAGTGTGTATGCCCAGCAGTGGGATTGCTAGGTCATATGGCAGTTCCATTTCCAGATTTTTTAAGGAATCTCCACACTGTTCTCCATAGTGGCTGTACTAGTCTGCATTCCCACCAACAGTGTAAAAGGGTTCCCTTTTCTCTGCATCCTCTCCAGCATTTGTTTGTAGAGTTTTCAATAGCAGCCATTCTGACCAGCATGAGATGGTACCTCATTGTGGTTTTGATTTGCACTTCTCTTATAATGAGTGATGTTTGTTAGCCATCTGTATGTCTTCTTTGGAGAAATCTCTGTTTAGTTCTTTGGCCCATTTTTTGATTGGGTCGTTTATTTTTCTGGTATTGAGCTGCATGAGCTGCTTGTATGTTTTTGAGATTAATTCTTTGTCAATTGCTTCATTTGCTACTATTTTCTCCCATTCTGAAGGCTGTCTTTTCACCTTGCTTATAGTTTCCTTCTTGTACAAAAGCTTTTGAGTTTAGTTAGCTCCCATTTGTTTATTTTTGCTTTTATTTCCATTGCTCTGGGGGGTGTGACCCTGCCTTTTTGTTAAGACAACAATCAGGTCTTGACCAAGTTTTCTGTAGCCTCTCTTTTCCCTTTGTTGACGTTCCATGGAAAACTCATCTTTGCTTTCAATTAATTACCTTTATTCCTATCATTACCCCCTTTCTTCTTAAAATGAGCACTCATGTTCCACTAAGAGATGAGCTAATATATATGCACAGTGCCTAGAACAGGGTCTGACACATAAAGGGTATGAAGCAAATAAACTATTATTATTTTCTGCTGTTTACTGCACTTTTCTCTCCCCCAGTATAAGCCTTGGAAGTTCCTGAGCCCAGTTCTCTCACATTTGGACTGTAAACTGCAACTCTGAAACACTGTTTCTCTAGTGAGAATTCAGTAGTGTTGTTCTGGACCTTCACTAGCAGAAAGAAGATTCAGTATTTGTTATTTATATTTGCTTCAGAGACCAATGCATTTTCTCTCAAGACATGTGTCTGGATATTTATAATCTGTTTGTCTATGATGTGCCTTACAGGAGCCACAAGGATAGTTAAGTTACTGAATCATAAAATGTCATTGCTTTTCCTAGCAACTCATCTGAGCAGATGGCAAATGACTATTTTTATGGCTTGTGTCTCTATTACATGTAGAAATATTTATTAACATTGTATTTCTGTTGCATGTGTGCAACCAAGTTAGGCAGCTGCCAGGAAGGCTGGGGGAAGGGAGAGTGAATGGTCATACGTTCAGGATTTTGTCTGAGCAGGTGAGCAAGCCTCACCTTGGGGATGGGAAGCAAGGAACACCCATTTAATTCCTCTGAAGTAAAAAAGATGTTAAGCAAGGCAACATCAACAGTCACCCAGAGTTGCTCTCGCCGCATAAGGCTACATTTCATTAAATCTGAGAGGTAACCATCACAAAATGGACAGTATTTTATGTACCACTGAGAAATCAAAAGCACATAAGTGGGGAACTGAACAGACAGAGGAGTCCTACATGAAGCTGGGGCACCAAAAAGCCACAGAGAAGTAAGCCTGCCACACAGAAAGAGATGGCAATGAGAACCTGGAACTGCGTGGGACCTTCCCAAGGACTTGAACCACAAGCCCATACCTGGGCAGGCTTATATCCTGAATTCCCACCGCCAGTTTGGTCTAAACACCCTCAGGCAGAGACTATCATGCTTGGTCTCAGTTTGGCAATGCCTAGTGACTGGCAGAGGCAAACTCTCAGAAAGACATGAACCTCATTGGCAATTATAACATGCATCCCAATCTCAGATATATTAATGCATAAAACTAGGTACACTGGGGAACAGAAATACAGAAGTGCTCACCTACTGTGAGGCCCATCCCAGGTATTATGTGGAGTCTGGAGTGAAGGGCAAGACAGAAACCAAAGTTCAAAAAGCCAGTTATCCGATAGGTAGCCTAATGCAGGGGATGAAAGCACACAGGAGGCAGGTAGGGCACCCAGATTTCAAGCCAGAAACAGGTCTGGACAAGAGGGCTGGGCATGGGGCTAAGCCTCTATCCACTTGTTTCTCTGGCTTTCAGAGCTGGGACAGAATCTCTCCTAGCTTTATGTCCTTATCAATAAAATGCAGAAAATACTTTCTATAGGACTGCTGAGGAAATAGAACAAGCAACTGCATTTTATAAGTATTTCATATACTATTAAAAATTATGCTTATTATTCTTGATATAAATATTTTGAATGCTCTTTTAGTCAGACTTTGTGATTTCTACTTTATTAATATAATTCTCACTTAGCAGACAGCTATGTATAGGTCAGGCACTTAATAAATCCTTATGAACTAAACAAACAAACACTACTACTTTTGGCCCAAACCTTACCCCGCCCTAAATTTCTGAGGGCTGGGTACCACCATTGCTGAAAACAGAAAGGGGAGAAAAGACAAAACACCTGACTTCCGCCTCAGTCTAGAACATGATGTATTTACGCTTAAATAAATACACAGATCCTACACATCCACCCTTGGTCTCCCTGAAACTCACATCACAACAAAATCAAAATATTAGCAGGGATGAAGTGCAGGGATAAGACCAACAGATTGAAGGCAGATTCCAGGAGGCAACATTATAATGGACTTAGATGGATAGAAGATAGGCAGCTTCAGTATGGGAGGGTTGTTCATTACTGGCCAAAAGACCCTCAGCATCACCAAACAGTATCTTTGATAGAAGAGACCAATGTCCTGTTTCATTTGCCAGTTAAGCTTATTAACAGAGATCAACAGGGAAAGGAGGTCCTTGCCAAGGTACATGCTTGAAATGGGAGGGGAAAGAAAGTCCTAGGCTGGATAAGAAACTTGAGGTGAAAGATGAGGGCTTCCATTTCCAACCTGAGTGGACCTGGGTATTCTAAGGAGATGCTGTGGATGAGGGAGAACGGGAGGGAAGGGAGACTTGGGTTTATCCAGGCTCTGTCCTCATCTATCACATGCCTCTGAACTTGGCCATCAAATGAGGAGCAAGACAGGATGTTCTGTGGCACAATCTGTCTCTCACACTTCGTGATTTCAGATGTTGTTAATCAAGAAATCTCTTGCTCGCTCCACTCTTGGGCCAGGAGTAAAGGAAGAGTGCTAAGGAGAGAACAAATCAAATAAATAGGAATGAACAAAGACAAAATCAGTGGCTACAGAGCCATGAAATTAAAAGACGCTTACTGCTTGGAAGGAAAGTTATGACCAATCTAGGTAGCATATTAAAAAGCAGATACATTACTATGCCAACAAAGGTACATCTAATCAAGGCTATTGTTTTTCCACTGGTCATGTATGGATGTGAGAGCAGGACTGTGAAGAAAGCTGAGCACTGAAAAGTTGATGCTTTTGAACTGTGGTGTTGGAGAAGACTCTTGAGAGTCCCTTGGACTGCAAGGAGATCCAACCAGCCCATCCTAAAGGAGATCAGTCCTGGGTGTTCATTGGAAGGACTGATGTTGAAGCTGAAACTCCAATACTTTGGCCACCTCATGTGAAGAGTTGACTCGTTGGAAAAGACCCTGATGCTGGGAGGGATTGGGGGCAGGAGGAGAAGGGGACAACAGAGGATGAGATGGCTGGATTGCATCACTGACTTGATGGGCATGAATTTGAGTAAACTCCGGGAGTTTGTGATGGACAGGGAGGCCTGGCATGCTGCGATTCATGGGCTCGCAAAGAGTTGGACACAACTGAGCGACTGAACTGACTGACTGACTGACTGAGAACGGTAGAAGGGGTAAGCTGGAAAGAAAAGATACTCAGAAATACCGGTGTTCACACAGAAAATACAAGAAGTTAAAGGGAAGGTTCAAAAAGTTGAATAGAACGCAGGGAAGTTTTTGAAGTAATTTAAGGGTGGGTTCAGGATGAAAATTATAATTTGGAACAATGGAGAGTGGCTGAAATTGGGAAATGACCTGAGTGATCGGAGAGATGAGTAGTCTAGAAAGAGGGCCAAGTTCTCAAAGTCTTCAAGTATACAGTACATTCCCCCGGCCACACTCAGGAGACTGATCGTTTTAAAATATGAGTCCATGTTTGGCAAAAATGGCTTGAAACTTCTTTTCATTTATTTTATTCTGAACATTTGTTTGAGTATCTCTCAGGATATTTCTTTGGGGGCTATTTAGTTAACAAATTGGGGGAAGGCAGAGACCTATTCAAAATTTTAAAAAGTGATTAAACAATTTTGAGTTCTGGTCTTTTCTAGACATTCTGTACAGAAGCAGGGATATAGAAATATAGAACTTTTGACAATGGATAATTATCAGAAGATTCAGCACACCTTTCCTGTGGATAAAATGAGAAAAGACAAAAACATGGAGGCCTGGAACTTTCCCAGAAATAAACCATTTTTCTGGGAAACTTGGATATAAGGTTTATTTTACCTAGGTCAGACTGCTAGCCAGCATTTTTGTTGGACTCGAGTTCTTAAAGATTTAAATGTTTCCTATTCTCAACCTTTGGCTTACACCTAAATACTTAACAGTTCTTATCTCGGGGCCCTACTTGATAAGAACTTGGGAAAATGTACTAAAAATATGTCTTAACAAATCTTTCTCACGATAGGAGCAGTCTTTTTCCTCTTGGAGGAAATCTGGCTCTCATTGCTAATCTGTAGGAATCTGCTACTGAAGAAGGGCCATGTAGGCTTGTGGGGTCTGCTCTGGACATTAACCATCTTAACTGCTGTAAAACCTTGGCAGCACCTTTCAGACCCCAGAGCATCTTGTAAATATGGATTTCTCTGACATTTACATTAGGTTGCACTGCCATTTTATTTAGAAATAAATTTAGAAATCAAGGAATTAAAAAAATTAAATAGTTTGCTCAAGGGTATAAGCAAGTCCTTGTCGAGATTTCAATTTGAAACTAAAGACTGGGTGTATGCCTCTTGTACTTAGAGGCAGTGTCTCTTTGGTGGTTTATTTAGGAAGTTTTAAGTTGCATTTTTAAAGGAGATAAAAATGCTTTTGTTTAGTGCAACTTTTAGGATGCTTCTCTGCAGCTCTCCAAGTACATACTAGATTCACTGGAAATTTAAGTAATCATTTATGCATTTATCACTTGCTCCCATTGGATTTTAAGCTTCTTCCAGGACAAGACCCATGCCTTATTCACCCTCAGCCATCTTTCACCATGCCTAGGGCAGTGCCCCATCACACAGCATTAGGGGCCATGAGTGAGGAGGTTCAAAGATGACTGTCTTCATTCTGCTCCAAGGGAAGTCTTTTACAGAGGTTGAAAACACAAGTCATCAATTCCAAATAAATTTTATCAGGTTCCAGGAACTGCTCTACTGGTTCAAGTCAGACTACTCCTTTATCCCCTTCTTTTCCTCCCTTGTAAAGCGCCAAGACACAGCACAGCAACAGAAGTGGTCACAGCAAACTCTGTGGTATAAGCTTAAGGAAGGGTTGAAAACAATTCAGTGAAAAATATACTTCATATTAGAAGGAAAAAACTGACTAAACTTCACTTTTGAAATTCCTGATTCAGTATTTCTCTGAATATTATGCAAAGCTTGCATTCACTCTCCCTTTCTTAATAAGCAGCTTATGTACAGGCCACTAAGGATACAGAGCAATGCATAATTAAGTCCAAACCCCCATTACATAGTCTGAGCTCTGTCAATAACAATCTATGAATAACTAAACCTCTGCACTTGGGCAAACCGCTTACCACTTATAAAGATACACTCTTTTCTTTTAGACCTTGAGGGACTATTGAGAAAATCAGTACTTGAATCTACACAATACTTCGAAGTGTGAAATTCTGTACAGCTTTGTATATTTGTACAATGAGAATGAGTGGTAGAAGAGGTTTTTACTGCTGTTATTGTCCAAAAATAACTATTCAACAATTCAGTGGAATTCTAGAATTATTTTTATCTTTCTCTATTTTTCTGTAATGATGACATTTGTTAGAAATGAACATGTATTTTTTTTTTTTTTTACCAAGCCAATAGTTTTACTTTTTTAAATAAAAAATTTTGAGTAGTAAAAATGGAGGAAATGGGTTTCAGACAAATTAAGAATTTCATGACAGTAAAAAAAAGAAGTGCTGACAGGATTCATGGGTACATGGATTCATGCTAGCTTTGCTCAAATGTGTGAGAGACAGAGCCTCAGTAACCATGCAGAACTCTTGGGGGACTGGTAAACTGTCAAATGGATACGCTTTGAGGCTGGGAGTCCTGAGTTTTAAGTGTCAACTCTGCCACTAGCCAGCGTGGGACTCTTGTCAGATAGTTTAACCTCACTGTGGTTTCCTTATCTGCAAGAGGGACTCACATATACACACACACCACACGCCATACACACAGGAGTGACAATAACACAGTCAAGCAGTTTAATCTGGGCAGTTAAGGTATGGGTTTCAATCAGTGTCTCCAGGGTGGCAGGCAGGGAAGTGAATGTGCCAGAAAGATGCAAAGCTGCCTGGTGGTGACAACAGCACCCATCAGTCTAAGCACCAGAAAGCCTGGTCAGAATACCTGATTTGGCTCCACTTTACTGGGACAAGTCACCGTGCCTTATATCAATGTCCTTAAGAGTTGGTGGCAATGTGGTTGTCTTTCTACTTCCTGGAATTATTTTGAAAATTAAATAAGATAATCACAAAAGCAACTTGAAAGTAAAAACAAAAACAAATTTAGAAGTATTCTGAAATTATTTTAGCACTTTAGCCCTTAAAGTTTAGATAAGCCAGATGGGAGAAAATAAATTAAAGAATTTGACCTAAGAGTCAACTCTGATAAATCAAATGACTACTACTTTTCAATCTGGAATAGGATCAATCAAAAAAAAAAAACACCACATTGTACACAATGATGTTAAAATGTGAAATCATATATACAGAACCAAGTACCCAGGGGATGTTCAGCAAATGAAAGTGGCCTGCACAAAAGCAGAAGCCTGGGCCTCCTAGAGCACTTACAACACTATTTGGTAACGGGATGTCCACCCTCGTGCATCTTCCACCAGGATGTGTGTGAGCTTCTAGATTGCACAGGTGGTTCCATGGGTTGGGGGTGAGGCCTGGGCGAGTATAAATAAGAAATCCAACTCACTGAGGATTTTGATGGTGTATAGCCAGGGTTTAGACCCACTAACCTAATCCAATACGGTAATCTCTGTCTTCCTCAGAACTAAAGAGGTAACATATTAACAAATCATCTTTCCATTCTGGTGAGAGGGAACAATCAATAATAAGACTAATTTTTACTGGGTACAGAATTGTGCAAATCTCTGTTGCAAGCTGAGAGGATTCAGGAAACCTATTCATGACTGACAAGACAAGTACACCAAGAAAACCTCTTCCAAAAAGCTTTCTGAACTTCTCTTGTAGGCTTTCTCTTCAAACAGTTAAGGAGCTCCAATATTAGCTTCAGGAGCTTTGGAATGATCAAAAGTCAATGAATCCAACAGGTAAGTTTATAGCTGTAATCTGCCTGTTTCATCCAAGATAGCCTTTCATTTATTCTTGTCATGGGCTTCCTAAGGCAGTTCTGGGAATTTGTTCTTATATTCTTGTTCTCTCTTTCAATATCTCAATATCAAGAGGCTTAAGCAACACCAGAGGTTCTCAAGACAAGCCAAAGCCTTCTGGCAGAGAGTCCAGACTGTATCCCCTTCACTGGTAAGGGCACAGTCCATACATGAGAGTCAATGTAAGATGCCATATGGGTTATGTGCACGCAGAGCAAGTGAGAGCAAGTGAGAGAGCAGGCAGGGCTGGCAAGTGGGTTCTGAGCTGTGCTTGCTCTGCTTAGAGGAGAGGGCAACTCATGATCTTGATGAGAGAAACAGAAAGAAAATGTCAACACTGGATGGAGGAATGAATGTCTATTAGTCACGGGAAAGGAGGAAGTGGATGATCATGATGAAGTTTCAGACTCTTCATCTCTAATTGCCCAGAGTCTGTGCTCCTTGAAGATTCAGAAACAGAGTAGATTCACCAGTAACTAGATGATTGATGTCTAAGGCCTTTAAGTCTACCTTTTTTCCCTCCAGTAATGGGCCACGGGGATGTTAGAAAACCCTGTGTGGATTCAGATTCCTTTTTTGACATGATGCCTTGAGAATCTCCATACTGCTAAGTCAGTATGAAACTCAAACCTGACTTGAGTGCATGTGGGGGCTTTCCATACACATGTTCAATAAGGTTAGTAATGCTTCATAAAGCTCACATATAATGATCTAATTCTGGCAGAGCTAATACAAAGAGTTCAAAATTAATTTATCCTTGATAGCACTTATTAACCATTTACCCTGCTAACTTTATCTGATATCCATCAACAGTTCAGTTATTCTTTTTATCAGATGAAACCCAAAAGTACAATTCTTAGCTATAATACATCACTTTCCTCAAAGGGTGAAAATGGACTTCAACGAAGGAGCTTGAAAACCAGAGAGACAATTAAACATCTTAGATTTCTGGTATTGAGTATTTTGAAATTATTTCGGCAGTTTAGCCCTTAAATAAAAGTTTAGATAAGCCAGATGGGAGAAAGGCAAATTACAGAATCTGACCCAAGAATCAACTCATAAATCAAATGATTACTACTTTTCAATCTAGAATATGATCAATTCAGTTAGCAAACTGGTGCCTTATATTTAGGTCACGAGAAAAACTATCAACAGGATTGTAGTCACTGAAAAAAAGAAATGCTACTTTTTATTGCTAATTCTACTCTATCCCAACTTTTCTTTTTCTTGCGCATTATTACCTGTGGCTTAATCTGACCCACAAAATCTGGCTTTAGATGATGGATTGTTAAAGAGTTAGTGTCCTATTCCAAGAAAGGGTGGGAAAAGAATGGGATGTGGTTAATGACACTGAATAACACAGAGTAAGAGCATTTCAGAAGATATCAGTGGCTGAACAAAGTCTTGTGGCTTGCCCAGACAGAAATATTTAAACCAGCTAAATATACCTGGAGAACCACTTCCACCTGAGGAAAATCTATAGATTTTAAACTATTTTTAAATTATAGCAAAGAACTAAAATTTTAATTAAAAACTTTTCATATGGGAATATATTATATATAAACCCTCTGAAAACTACAGTAATGCTAACTTGAGAAAATCTGTGTTCTGTAAACTGTATGTACCTAACAATTTGAAGGCAAGATTTCTTGTGGATTATGAATCATCTTTATCCATTCTGTCCCTAGCTGAATGCTGGAAAGCTATTATGATTCCATAGCAGTTCATCTGATTATAAAAGAATGGCATATTCAGCTATTCTGACTTAATGCCAGCTCTTCTTTTTGTAAATACACATTTTCAAAGTTTAAGGCAACTGGTATGTTCGATTGCTCAGCTGTGTCCAACTCTGTGACCCCGTGGACTGTAGCCCATCAGGCTCCTCTGTCCATGGAATTCTCCAGGCAAGAGTACTGGCGTGGCAGACCTTCCTGACCCAGGGAGGGACTGAACCTGGGTCTCCAGCGCTGCAGGCGGCTTCTTCACTGGCTGAGCCACCAGGGAAGCCCTGACTAGGCCCGCACAAATCTGATGCTGCGCACCGGGTAAATTATGCTTGGCGCCTGTCCTGAGGTAGATGTTGTTAGGGTACCAGCTCACTGCTGATTTAGTTTCATTCTGCCTGTTTTCTCCTGCCCGATCTTCCACTCAACTAGATAAGAAAGACCAAGCATTGAGATACCTCTAAGTACTGTATGGCTTGAAAAATTACACTTATAACAACAATTTTTGAGGCATGATATGACACCTATCCCGAGCCTCTCAACCTCCCCTACTCCTTTAAGACAAGTATGGACTATGAAGAAAGAACTGAAGACTTGGCCCTATAGGGGACTTTTAAATGACCTGAGCATGTGCTTCTTTAAAAAGAATGGCTTGCACTTAGTTATGGCTTATAGTTTTTTTCTCCTAAGGGTGCTATGGACTGTCACCAATAGATAGTAAATGTAAGTTCAGAAAACGTTAAGTCCACATTTAAAAACATTTTCTTAATTTACAAGTTACCCAAATAAACAATATTAATTCCCTACTTCTTTCCTCCAACAACTTTATTCTCTATTTTAAGGCTGCAGGTAAGTTTGTTCAAACTACTAGAAGGAGGAGATTGTACTTGGAATAATAGGGTGGAGCCAGTTCTGCCTCAGGACAGACAGGAGATGGTAGGAGCCAGAAGAGAAAAGGCAGTCTCCCCACCTAGTGTGTACAAGGCTTTCCTACTGAATCAAAGTATCTCTTCCCAGATGACAATTTGAGTCCTGTGGTTGAAGACTTTTTCTTTTCCCATTGATCAAGCTTCCTTATTCATAATCATTCAAAAAATTATTTCATGGACGTGAAGAAGTGAATTAGGTATCTAAAAGTGAACATGTTTTCTTTAAAACTGAAGTCTTTGCTCATAAAGAAATTATGTCCTGATAAATATTTTGACAAAGAGACAATACTATTTTCCTGCATTAAAAATGTAGACCTGTTGGAATTCCCTGGCAATCCACTGGTTAGGACTTGGTGATTTCACTGCCTCTGGCCAGGGTTAGAACCCTGGTTGGGAGAACACAGCTGCAAGCTGTGTGGCATGGCCAAAAAGAAAAAAGTGATCTGGAAGTGAGACTATTCAACCTTTACTCAGTGAATGCCTCAGTTCTACACTGCACGGGATCTAGGTCTAGAAATGTCTAATGTATTCTTGGAAATACTGTGCTTTATCCAAAGTAAGCTAACCACAGTAGTATTAGCAGAAATCATCTTCAGGAGGAAGTTTAGTGTGCAGGGTAGATAACAGGGGGCAGGTGGGCCATATGTAATCTTTGGTAACTGCCCACCATAAGTGTGGTGTCCAGAGGGTGGTTCCATAAATACTGTTGACTGACAACTTCCAGGATTCATTCCTTCCTACACTCTGCCCACACCCTCTTTCCATGAGATATTCCATTCTATAAATATGTTTTCTTTTTGACAACAAAAGTGATAAGCCTTAAGTGGAGCTTATTCCTGAGAGAAACTTAAGCAAGAAAGAGGAAAACAGGACAAGTAGTGCAAAGTGTGTATAGGTGTGTGTCAGGAACTGGCCTGCTGATCTGAGGTTATGCCAAAGAAGATAGGTGTGGAGCAGCACCCTATCTGCCTAAACCGACAGTGGGAAAGATTCAGTCTGAGAAGCAATTTTTCCTACCAGCCCATTTTGCAAGCGCCTCCTCCCACAGCCAAATGAAAGAAGAATAGCTGGCTCCCTATCACCGTGGAGCAGCTGAAAAGGTGACTCTGGACTCTTCCTTCCAGGCAGGCTCCTGGCCAAGAGGAAAAGTATCTTCTCAGACTAAACAGATACACCCAGGTGAGCAAGGGCTGCTGTTTTTTAAACAATTAATAAGAAAGTAAAAACCAGCATATTAGACATTTGCCATTCCTCACTCCTTTTTCCTTCCCTCCAAATGATTCCATTTTCTTTTTGAAGACAAAGGATACATCTGGCTTTGAAATATAAATGTCTAACAGCAAAGCTGATAGGTGACAGCTGTTGGATACAAATTGTTAAACTAAGCCACTGATAACTGAAAAATATAAACCTTTATTATACTTTATTGATCATAACAGATTCCTTGCAAGAATAAAAAAAATCAATCTGGCTGACCCACCCTTCATTTATAGTACTATGTTTTGAAAAGTCAAGCAAGAAACCACTCTTTTTCAGACTATTAAGATCTAGGGTAGGAACAGTATTTTCAGACACATGTCAGGTAATATTACTGTTTACCAAAATTTTCTGCCCTTTCCCAAAGGGAAATTATATAGCACCTCCCATGTTGCACTCAAGTGTAGCCATGTGACTGGCTTTGGGCAATGACCACATATCACTTCCAGAGGAAGCTTGAAGAGCTAGCATGGAACTTTACCTTGCTCTTTTATCCTCCTTGGCTCTGAAGAGCAGCAGTGATACAGACTGGGGCTGCTCCATCAACAGACAAAAAGTCAACACAGAGCAGAGCTGCAGCTGACCCACAAACGACATACAGGACAACTGAGAGAAAGCCACTGAGACACGGGGTCATGTAGGATGATTACTATCTTGACTGCTGTTATGTATCTAACCTAGGGCACTTAAAAGCTTGGATGGATGGATGGGTAGATGGATGGATAATAGGAAGTTCACTGGTGAAACCTGGTAGGTTTGGTAGGTACCAATTGAATATAAATCAAATATTTCTTTGGGGGGGTGTGGAAACATGCAGTTTTTAGGTTAAATGATAGTTTAGAGAAGTGGTAAGCAAAATAAGAGCTTTGTACATTAGAGATCCAGGTTATGCAGTTTGATAGCAACCTAACCAGCATCCAGCTTCCCTGATAGCTCAGACGGTAAAGCGTCTGCCTATAATACGGGAGACCCGGGTTCAATCCCTGCATTGGGAAGATCTCCTGGAGAAGGAAATGGCCACTCATTCCAGTATTCTTGCCTGGAAAATCCCATGGATGGAGGAACCTGGTAGGCTACAGTCCATGGGGTCGCAAAGAGTCGGATACGACTGAGTGACTTCACTTCACTAACCAGCATCCAAAGTATCCACTCTCACAATCAACATAAGACCTGCCATCTTTAATCCACTTGCTTCAGATGTGAGTAGAAAGAATATCAACTAGCCCCTGAGGAGTCCTTGAAGTAACTGCCAAAACAGTGTCTCTTTAGTTCCCATGGATATATCTTGTAATAAGGTAGCTCTAGGGATGGGATGAAAGTTAAAAGCCTAGTAACGCAAACAAGTGCCGGAGATTACCTAAACCTTGAAAGTCCATCTTGTTGACTGACATGTTTTACCATTAAACAGCATTTTCTTTATTGAGCTGCAGTCAGGGGTGTGGTTCTAGGCTGATGCCGGGTGGAGAATTAAGGCTGGTATGATGATTACAGAAGAGTCACTGCTGCCTCTTAACAGGAGAATTCCCTTCTGCTTGTGTGCCTTCAGAGGTTTGTCTGGGAGGGCAAATGGCATCAACTCTGGTGCATGGCATATGTTATCAGCTGGTATCACCTCTGGACCTTGGTATTCCAAGGACCCAGAGTAGGTCAGCATTCTTCCAGGTGGATTCAGCGGTTGTTGTCCCTCTTCTTTCATTACACATGGATCTTTTGTTAGATCAGGTGCCACTCAGAATCCCCTCTGCCACTATCTTCTGTCTTTAGACATCAAAGGGAAGACATAAAATTTACTCCTAATGTCTTTGGCATACTTTATAGTGACCCAATCTATATCCAGATATATATTGGATACATATTGGATACATATATTGGATACATATATTGGATATATATGTATCCAATATGATATATATTGGATATACAGTGACCCAATCTATATCCAGATATATGTTGGATATATAACTGCACAAATGCAAAGACCAAGCAGGGAAGGTAATTTGGGACACACCAACTATCTAATCTTTACCAAGAGGATATACTATGGACTAGCCCTGAGCTGGAAACCTTGAGAACAAACTGGAGTCCTAGGGTCCAGGCCTTAAAGTCAAGTGGATTTTTTAGTTAGCTGATGAACAAAGAAAAAGAGAAAGAAAACAAGATTACTCTCTTCTCAACTAGCACAACCTAGAAATGAATAGCATGTGTGTACACAAATCATAATTCAGAGACACGTGAGATCAGTAAGGGTTGGAGAATGCAGGCAAGACTTTCTCCCATCCAGAGAAACTTTTAAGGGAGGAAAAAGGGAAGCCTAGCAAAAAGAAGAATGTATGATGCTAGAAAGACAGAAGAGAAAAGAATACAATTCATCCTTAAGTTATTTGTATACTAACAGTTTCAGTCAAAATACAAACAAAAAAGATACTTCATAGTTCTCAAGAAAAAGATACTAAAGCTGACTTGTGAAAAAAAAATGGTTGTAACTTTAAAAATAGGAGGAGGAAGCGGGGTGGAGGAGAATAAACTATCTGCATGATGTGTAGGTTAAATAGAAAGACAGTAAAGAGTAGAAGAAAAAGTACATGATGAGTTTATACAAAAATGATACATTTACAGTTTTTTACTACATAAAACTGTGCTTATGTAGAATTAATTGAAATCACAACCATTAATAAATGCAAATGAGTAAAAACTTAAGATTTTAAGAGTAGAAAATTATTAATGAACAATTTCTTTTTGAGATCACAGCTACTACATTCCACAAATTCCTTTACTTAAATCAAAACCTCTAATCCAGAGGTTCTCAACCCTGGGCAACACCCCTTCCCTTCCTTTGCCCTATTAAGGAGGCTCATGGGAATTTGTGTCATGGGGTCATCATAACGACTGAGAGGCATGACTGGTGCGTAGCGATAAGGGCCAGGGATGCAGAGTGCCCTACGGCACACGGGACAGTAGTACACAATGAAGGGCTGTCCTGCTCAAGACACGAGCAGCATTGCTATTAACAAAATGCCAGAGGACAAAGACCAACTCTTCTAAGACTGCCCACGTGCTACCCAAGATACACTGCACGTGCTGTGTGTGTGCTAAGTCGCTCAGTTGTGTTTGGCTCTTTGTGATCCCATGGACTGTAGTCCACCGGGCTCCTTTGTCCTTGGGATTCTGCAGGCAAGAATACTGGAGTGGGTTGCCATGCCCTTCTCCAGGGGATCTTCCTGACTCAGAAAATGAACCTGTGTCTCTTACATCTCCTGCTCTAGCAGGTGGGTTCTCTACATTAGCGCCACCTGGGAAGCCCTAAGATACACTGTAAAAACCCTAAAATCCAACCATATACTTCTAACTTTACGACACTATAATTTTTAAAGAAGTCCAACTTTTTCACTAAAAAAAGCTCTCAAAATGCAGTCTCTCCTCAAAGATGGAAATGGACAAAGGATTTTTATATAAGTAGAAAAACATCAAATCATCTCATTTCCTGAGACAGGTTAATATTGCTTTGATGCTAGAAATGATATCTGAACAAATACAGAGGGCCTAAAAGTTATTCCCACTTACTAAACACATTTTTCACCCTATCATTCATTGCTATCCCATAGCTGGTCCAGAATCACTGTCAGCCATTCCTGCTTGCTTTTTGTGAAAAAGTGCACTCAGTGCCACCCAATATGCTTGCAGCTACTATGGACAGCACCTTCTCCATGGCCGGGAAGAAAAAGGAAAGAGGAAACAGAAAAACTCCCTTTCCTGTGAGGTGTAGAAATGAGATCCTGCATGTTCAGTTAAAAGAGTTTCCTCCTTTTCCACCGTCTTCAGTATTTAAAGAGATGTGAGATCACATTTAACTTTCCAAAAGGCTGATGATACTGCCATCTAGTGAACTCAGTCATTATACCAGAAAGACAAAAATGTAAGTGCTCATGGGCCCATTATTTCTAAAGTAGAGTTCAGGAAGTAGAATAAGTAATCTATTTTAATCTTATAAGTATCACTTATTATAACATTTTAAAAGATTGGAAAATGTACTAAAGGAAAGTTTGCAGTCTATGTATTATTCTTGGTGTTATCAGCACAATAGGGGCATAGAAGCAAATGCTACTTTCCTGTAAAGCACAGGAGCCCTGCGCTTCCTCCAGCAGTGAGGGCTATGGCTGCACTTAGGATCAGCACTTTGTTGACAGCGTAGCCCATTAATCCATCTGTGGTGAGTACCTGTGCTTTTTTTGAGGAACTAGCTTATTGAATCCTAAAGACCCTGTGAGTCATGGATCCGGTCACAATTCTTTACTTGCCTTGGCTGCTGGACAGCACAGAGTTAATCAGCCTATGTCTAGTGTATTTACAAGTCCTTACACAATACACGTTCTATCTTCATCCCTCACTTCCTCTTCTGGCCATTTCCCTCTGTCCGAGTAGCCTCACCCACTGATCATTAATTTCACTCTGTATATCCTTAAGTCACCATAAATTTTTTTCTGAAAAATTGAGTACATACAAACGAAATCCATTCTTGACATTTGTTGTGTGTATGACGCCATGGTGGGAACCCTGGCATAAATATATAGAAGACAAGTGTCACAGGTCATGGTGATTCCTGCCTTGTGTGGGTCCCCTTCCCACTTGTTAACTCCTCATTAGAAGAACTGCGGATGGTCAAAACCAGGATTCAGAGTTATTTCTCACTTACAATCACTATCTTCTACATATTCCAGTATGGCCTCAGACGACATCATCACCTTAGGGTGAAGGTCAAATTCATCCTTAGGATTTCATGTTAAATTCCTGCAGCTTCTTCACCTTAAGAGGACTGCTTTTTCATCTTCCATCTGACAAATTCACTGACTCTCACTGCTTTTATACCTTGTCCTATTTCTAAATACCTCTGGAGAAGGAAATGGCAACCCACTTGGAGATACGTCTAGAAACCCAGTTTAACATACTGGAAGCTAAAGTACTGAGTCAGTGAGGAACTTGGCCAGGTTAGCAGGACTCTTCGTTCAGTAACAATTATCTGAGACTACTAAAAGATTCCTTAGTTTGCCTATTGATTTTACAGGTAAAAAGCTTGGACCAGGCACAATACTAGCAAATGGAATGCTGGGGACTGACAGCTAACAACCCCAAAGGCCAAAAACCACCATGCATGTCAGGTCAACCTTCTGTATGAAATGAGGATGGAGACACGGTCGACAGGCAGAGTAATAAGGCAACCTAATTACACTGGAGTAGCAAAATGAGCACATACAGGACAGAGAGGACATATTTTAGAGAAAAATAATTGTGAATAATTCAAAGAAACAACCAAATTGCATTATTCTTTTAGGGACTCATGGAATAAATTAAACACTTCCATGAAGAATGATCTTATGTATGGGCTTCTTTCTCTTTGCTCAGCCACAATTCCCAGAAAAGTGGGAAAGACTACACATCTGATTTCTGCTTGTAGGTCTAGAAGATGAAATCAAACAGACACTCAGGTCACAGACATGCAGCCGAAAGCATGTTCTTCCTTTAGCATACCAGAACTGTCTCCACTGGCCCTCCTGGCTTTTCAAGCCTAGTCATCATTCCAGGGCCTGGTGTACACAATTCCTCTTTTATCTAGAAGGATTCTTCAGTGACCTTTAAACCCAGGAAAGCTCAGGCCGGCTGGTTCCAGCTACCTCTCCATAGAGTCAAGGGGGCTTGGAAATCACTTAACATTACCTGATACAGGAGATTGCACTTTGTCAACCAGCTACTATAGTAAACCAACACTTCATACTGCTGTGTCTTGTCCAAAGAAGGAACTGCTTGGATTCCACTTTTCAAATCATACAAAAAAACTAGTACTTTATTTTTAAACTACACAGTATACCATCACTACTTCCATACCATTCCATGCATCACTACTATCTTTTCATTCAATACGACCTTTGCTTAAGGGCTCACTTGGAAAGGGACTGAGGTCCCACAGAGAATTTGTATTTTATATACTTCTACACCATGCTCATTTATTAGGATGATCATGCATTTATAATCAAAAAAGGGTCTTTGATAAATAGAAACTCTAGCCAAATCAAACCTTTAGCCTTGTTATTCTTGTGAATTTACCACAAAGAAATAATTTATAATGGCCTGAAGAAGTACCAAAGAATTACACACAATCCACATTTTTTTTTTTTTAGGAAAATGGTTTATAGATTATGGTACTTTAATATGATTAAATACTATTTTTTATTAAACACTATTTATTATAATTGTAAAGGCTTTGTAAAGGAATGGAAATCTGTACCATCTTAGGTAAAAGCAGTACTCCAAACACACCACATAACTAAAATGTAAACTAAATGTATGTAAGAAAGATGAAATCTGTTATATTAGAGTAGTAGAATTTATATATAATTTAAAATATTTCACTGATTTTCTTTAAAAAATAAATATAAAATGCCTGCTACACAGTGGTTCGAGGAAAATTAATTTTACCATAGTTCCATACTGACCTACCTCTCCTTTATTTAGAGTTACCTTCACTGGAATTTATAAGCATTCCTAAATTTTGCTGAAGTTCACTAAAGAAGTCCCAGTGACTTAAAAGATAAAACATAGTAGCAGGATCAAGGTCTACAGGGTTTATTTAAAATGGACTTGAGGTAGGGATTAGAAGTTTAGGGAAGTCTTAGAATTTACAAACAAATCCATCTAAAATATAAGTCATAAACCTACCAAAGTTCTTTCTAAATTAAAATACTTCAATGGCCATCACAAAAACATCATAATAATCAGTTTAATGACATGTAAATTTTTTCTAGTCAAAGCCAACTACTAGGTGTGGACAGTCTTTTTAAAACATTTTTATTGTTTCAACTCACTTTCTAAAGCCTTAGGGGTCAAGTTTTCTCCCCTTCAGATTCTCAGAACATAAAGATTTTCAGTGATCTTTCAGAAGCTCAAGTCCCAGTGGGTGGATGGACAAGAAGGAACAGCCGACCAGTGGTGACCCAGAAAGCTACCAAGAAGTGTGAGTACGTGCTCATGTGTTGCTTCCCATGCTTCCATCCAAGAAAATGCTGTATCGAAATGATGGGTATGAATGCATCCATTATGCATTATCACCACTGCCTTATCCCACTCACAGACTTAATACTGGCTCAGCTCACCTCCCTTGGAGACAATCTGGACCATCAACTGGGGTGGAGGCTCTTAAGTAACTTTATGAGTTGGCTTGATCTAGGTAGCTTCTCAGGTGTGTTTCAACAGTCACACCCTAAAAACTGACAACATTTTGTGAACAATGTGTCAAGTCTGTTTATCCCCTTGGTTTGAAGAAGGACAGACTGATCAAATCAGCCCAGCCCGGATAATGACTGCACTACTCTGAGGTAGAGACTGCAGATACAGCCCACCCTTGTGATCCTCAACTCACTTACAGTTTGCACAAGCAAATACCCCAAGGTTAACTATCGTCATCTCAGATGGTCTAAGACAATCACCTTTTTCTAATAAAACATTGCTAATATAGCATTGTTCAATAGAGATTTTTTTAAGCCAAAATATTTCTTTTAAGTCTTTAAGAGAATACACAAATACTAATAAAGGATAGCTGACCTATTTATTGATATAGAATGTGAAACACATCAAATGGGTCATTTATGTTGTAACTCTGAAAGTTTTATACGCTTTGCTTCAAAGATTCCATGGTACTAGATACATCACACAGATACACACATACACATGGAAATTTTTAAAGGGAAAACAAATGATGTATACTATGCACAACCAAGTAAGGATAGCAGAAACATGAAAGAGGGTTGCTATGGGGCTTCCCAGCAATCAGCCTAATTTCAATACCACATCTATTCCAGTGCTTTTTTCTTTGCCTAAAAGTCCTTGCCACCTTACCAAGTGCTTCCCTCCAAGCACAGAAGTTAAGAGAACAAGGAAAGGGAGAAGTTACAGACATCCTTACAGCCCTGGAAGCAAACATTTCTAGAACTCTACTTCTGGGTTGGGTGAAGAAAGTAAGGCCGGCCCTTCTGGATTGGGGTGAGGCAGGTATGTGCAGCTGATCCTGGAACTGGGCGGAAGCAGGAATCTGCACAAGAACCAACAAGTTCGCAGGAGAGGCAGCGACTGAACGTGTGTTTAGCAGTCTTAACCATCTGTTTTCAAGTGGATTAAGATTTGCCAAATTTAACCTCAGTGCCATCCTGAATGACCCAACAGCACGCAAAGGGATTAAGGAAGGTGAAAGAGGGTATCATTTACTGATGACCAGTCTAAGAGTCAGTTTTAAAGAATGATCCATGAAAAATTCATAAACTGGAATTTAACTCCCACCCCAAAGTTTTTCCTAAGGATAAAACACTTAAAAATCTGTGTTTGTTTTCTACATCTGTGATTCTACTTCTGTTGTGTAAACACGTTCATCTGTACTCCCTTCTTTTTAGATTCCAGAAAACAAACTATGGTTACCAGGTGATAATGGGGAAGACAGATAAATTGCGATACTGGGATTGACACACGCATACACTACGATATATAAAACTAACTAATAAGGACCTACTGTACAGCGCAGGGAACTCTACTCAATATTCTGCAATGACCTAGATGGGAAAAGACTCTAGAAAAGAGTGGATGTATGTATATGTGTAACTGAGTCACTTTGCTATACAACTGAAACACAACGTTGTAAATCGACTATACCTCCAGTAATATTTTTTTAAAGCTACGAACTAAGGGAAAAAAATAAAAATAAAAATCTGAATGGATGATTATGCTTTATCAGGTTCTTCAGGGAGGGGGGGGCCCCAGGGAGACCTCCTTCCCTAGCTCCTTCTTTGCCCTATAGCTTTGCTCAACCACTGTGAGCCTGGACCAGCCCATTTACTTCCTGGGTAAAGAAGATCCTGCTTTTTTTTTTTTTAACTTAGAATATTCTTATAGCATGTCATCCACAGCTATTCATTTTTTTAATCTCCTCACCTTTCCAGCTGCGGAGAAGGGATGTGTGTGTGCACGTGCGTGTAATATATATTTACATAAATATAAATATGTATATATTTCTGAGTGTTTATGTTCCTTCACTTCTTTATCCCCTTGTCCAGGCTGATCCCCTTGCCGACCATAGGAAGGCTTCTTTGTTTTCCTCTCACTCCTTAAAGCCTAGTGTAGATATTTCCTCCTCTAGGAAGCCATTCCTGATTTCCTCACCTCACCCCACGATAAATGCCCCTTTTTAAGTGCCTTCATAGTGCTCTATGCATAACTTCCTAGGGCTGAACATACTGTTAAGATTGTTTTCACTGCTTTTTTTTTTGGTTCTTTCTTCAATCAATCCATTAATTTCTTTGGGGGATGGAGTCTTCTATTTCTTTACTCCAGCATTGACCCATATAGCAAATAACTGCCTAAAAATCCTTGCTCCATGCTTGAATGAGTTCGACTTTGCTCATACACATGTTGTTGGTAACCTCCTATATTTTATGCAAAATGGCATACTTAAATGCCTCCCTTTCATCACTTGGAAATCAGATATTATTTCCCTCATAAGATTGCCCTATAGAATCACTGATATTAAAAAGTGATTAACAAATAGGAGTTCAAGTTCTAGTCTCATACTTTCTATATGCAGCATCTCTTTGAAAACATTTTAACCATAAACTTATAGTACATACACTTTACAAAATATATTTAAAACACATCCTTATAGCAAGACATTTTGTAGTGAAATGTATTTTAGACTCTTCAGCAGATGGACCTGATGTGCTCCAACCACAATACTGTGAAATTGTTTACTTCACTGCCTAGAGTTCAGTTTTCCCATGTTTGCCATTCTCACTGCTACTCATTCTTCAGGTTGTTTTTGTTTAGCTGCTAAGTCGGGTCTGACTCTTGGCTAGGCTCCCCTGTCCATGGGATTTTGCAGGCAAGCATACTGGAGTGGGTTGCCATTTCCCACCCATTCTTTAAGACCCCAAAGCAAACGCCACTCTTCCATGGAGGCTTCCTCAAACTAGACAGAAAGCATCCTCCAAAGCATCCCTTAGTCTCCTACAGTGTTCTTTGCCTTATTTGTCTTTGTATCATCCCTCACAGCATGATGCCACATATGTATATGAGCATATCCAACAGATGCTCAACAGCTACCATAGCAACAATGGCCCTTTACAGTTCTTTGTATGTGTAATAGAGAAAAACGAGAAACAGACTAAATATTCAGCATCAGGGGGACAGCTTAGCAAGAACCATGGCACATAACACAACAGCACATTATGTTCCTAAAATATGACTTCTGTCCATTTACAAAAACATGCACATAAATTAATGCTGTGTAGAAAAATACACAAACAGAATATGAATGATGGTCCAGTTTTTAAAATTTCTGGGTGCACATTTACCAGGCAATTTTAAGTTAAATAAACTTGACATTAATTCATGTTATTTTTTGTTTATATTCATAATATATCACATGACACTTACCTTAAATTCTTCTGCATTTAATATGTAGCCAGGGTGGTCTCACTACCTTAGAAATTATCAAAAGCATCCCCAGTAACCAATGCCTAAGGATCCTCTTAAGTGCTTTAACACTGTTTGAAGTCCAAATTCTCAACAGACTTAGAGAAGCTTTACTTGCTATTCAATAGCTGCTTTGAAACACACCCTATCTGAAACCATCAAACCAAGTCATACAAAAAGCTAACTCAAAGCTGACCTCTGTACCCTTGGCCAAGTTAAGAGCAAGGGATTCAGTCAGTATGAGTGTTAGGGAAAGCCATGGAGACCAAAAAAACCAAAGAAAAAAGGATGAGAACCAAAAGAGGGTGGGGGAGGGTTTCGGTCATTCTATCACTGCCCGTGATCTGGGCCTTCCCCTCCCGGGGACTGCACGCAGCATGGACGACAGGGCTCACTCTCCTTCCACGCACACCTGAACTTCTCACTGCATTGGGTCATGAGTCCAAATATTCTAAAATAAAAAAATTCTAATGACAAAAAGATGCTTCATGTCAAGTATCTGACTTTAGGGAGTCAGACCTCAGTGTGTTCTACTTATGTCAATTCTTCCCAAGTTTTAAGAGTCTGCAAATGGCACATATTTGATTTTAACAATCTTTTCCCTACATCTCATTTTCTAAGCCACTTCCTTAGATGTCACTTAAAATACAAGGCAGTAATAAGATACTTCCCATCTCTGATGAAAAACGGACCTGGACTAATTTCTTTCTTCCCAACATGGTAATGTCTTCAATAGTTTCTTAGTGCAATGACAAGAACTTTCTCTGAAAGATAGGTTATGAGCAGGTGGTGGTTCTACTGTCTGCCTCAGATGCACATATAGTAAACACAAAATGCTTTGACAATTTCCATTTCCTAGTGGAAGTGTCACTCACATGAAAGTCACATGACTGTTTTATATACAAATCCAATAGTCAAACAGAATCTTTTAGTGTTTCCTTGTGATTGCTGTGTTTATGCTATCCTTCACTTCTCTTTTTAGCCTAAGAAGGAAATTTTCAGACTATATAAGAAGGATAGCTCCATCACATCCCAACCCATCCATCACAGCAAAACCCTTTAATATCTTAAGCCCAACATCTACAAGCCTACTTGTCCAGAATCTGTAAGGCAGGTTTTTAACGATATGCCAGATGAAAATACATCCTCCTCCTTTTCTCAAGACCACCTTCTTCCCAAAGAATATCTCATCATGAGCTCAGCATCATCAGATGCTCACACCTTAGCTATTTAGGAAGGGCAACTGTACCTGGGGCTGAAGTTAGGGCTTTTTACTTATCCAAGGTATGTTCCCAGTTGCATCATTCTGCCAGGCTTCCTGAATACAAACTGTACAACATTAACGAGTGTGGGGTGAAGCCACGGGCATTCATACCAAAGGTCAAGGCAGTTACAACTGACTCATTTATAGTCTATACACTGCCATGTTTAGTGCTTCATTTTCTCTGCCATTAAATACAATACTCTTCCAGTTTGAAGCAGGAGTCTACTCACAGGAAAGAAAGTAAGTCTAAGAGAAAAGTTATGTTAAGGTTCAAGAAAAAGTATGATTGTATTATCTGGGAGCAATATAACTTTCATCATATCTAGTATTTTACACCTAGGAACCAAAGGCCTGACAACAGCTAAGCCCAAAGGAAAAAACCCCTAATATTAAAAAATCATTTTAAAAACCCTTTGAAGTATTTTAGAATATAAAAATCCTCTGAAGTATTTTAGAATATAAAAATACTTTGAAGGAAAGGCAATCATAGAGGCATTCTCATCTTTATTGACATGAAGATAGCCACAGTATATACTATGGGGAATGAGCAGTGAACTCAGACAAAATGCAGACCGTTCTCTAGCTAACTGTGCAATCCTGGGTAAGTCGCTTAACCTGCCAAGCACTGAGTTCCATTTCTAAAAAATTAGGAGGTTTCTATTAGGATAAAATGAGATGATATTTGCAAACTCCCCAACACAATGTCTGGTATATGGTGCCTATTTAATAAATGATTATTATTAGTGTCATCATCATTATTTATCATGTCTCCAGGAAAGAAGTGGAATAAAGAACCCAAATAATCAGAATAATACTTGTTTGGTACTTTGAATATTACCTCTAACTTTAAGCTTAAACATATCTATCAACTGTACCCCAAAGTCAAGATTCTATAGGATAAGAAGGTTTTTGCTGAACTATAGGGCCAATGACACTCCACCTGCTTCCTCAACCATGACTTAATGTAAAACAAAAGCAAGTATGGTAAATTTAAAACAATTTTGGAAATTCTAAAAGAAAAAAATTTAAACAAGTGCATTTGCTCTTTTTAATTAAAATAGAACACATTAATACTAATACAATAAGTAAAATATTTCTCTGTTCTAGATGAGGGAAAGGCAAAGATAATGATGATTGATGTAGGAACTATTAAGAATAAACAACTACTAAATGTTAATGTGGTGTCTCTCCACATAACTAATTACAGGCATTAGGAACAAGTCTCAAACTACTAACCTTTACACTGGACGCAAGACACCCAAGCTATTCTCTGTGAATTCTTTTGGCTGACTGACTATACAATGATTAGTTATCAAAGCTACTTTAAGCTCACTTAGGGCTGCAAAGATAATTTATACATTTAAATGTCAAGAGATAGCCAAGTATGTTTTCAAAACATTATAACACCAGGCTTTATTTACCAGCTAAGGATTATACCATATTATACCTAATCCTACTCCCAATTAAAGTGTACTGGAAGTGGGAACGATATGAAAATTTCTTACAAAATGCCAAAGCCAAGAGGAAAATGTACCTGAAATATTCATCTTTTAAAATTCTGATATAAACCTAATTCTTGTTGAAAAAGGAACAAGAGACACTTTCTCTCTACATAAGAAAGAGTGGTAAAACCCAAGAATGAATTTTGAAATAGAGCAAAATGCTTAGGAAGATCATTATCACTGTAGACAAACTGATTTGCAACTATCGCCTCAATCATCACACATAAAATATGCCTTGAATTATGCTTTGTTTTCACAGAAACTGCTAGCCAAAAGAGTTTGGATATAAGAACAGAAATACAGAGGACCAAAAATTATTCTGATTACTTTAAAATACAAAATGGACTGAAAATGGAGAGTCAAAAACCCACAGAGAAACTGATACTAAGTAACCACTCACTAAAAGTCACAACATCACTTTTGCTGTATTCTTCCCTCAAAAGCATATATAACCTCATGGTAAACATCAGAAAAGCTCAAATTCAGAGTCACTAAACAAAATAACTGACCGGTACTACTCAAAAATATTAGTAGCAAGATCATGAAAGACAAGAAAAGGCTGAGGAACTGTCGCAAAGTATAGAAATCTTAAGAGACAGAAAAACTAAATGCAGTTTGGATCCTGGAACAGAAAAAGGACATTAGTAGAAAACTGTATGCAATGCTAATAAGGTCTGTAGTTGAGCTAAAAGTATTTTATCAACTTAAAATTTCCTAATAACTGATAAGAACACTATGGTTATGTAAGATGTTAACATTAGGGGAATCTAGCTGAAGGGTATATATGAACTCTGTATTATCTTTTGCAACTTTTCTTCAAGTCTAAAATTGGAGAATAAAATAATTTTTATTATTTCAAAATAAAAAAGTTTAAGAAAAACTTATGGATGAGGAAAGCAACTGTTGTATCCTTACTTCTCACTTCCATTTGGTTTACTTTGAACATATTTTTTATGAAAGCATATTCTTTTATGAAAAAAATAAAGTATATTCTTCTGCTTTACCTAGTTAACCATAGACAAGTATAGAAAGGTGTGAGATAAGATTCAGTGTGAAAGAATATCACAGTGACCTTCCCCCAAAATGAATACGGTCTGCTTTCTCAAGTTTAGCTAAACTTTTCAGTTAGTCCAGAACAAAACAAAGTCTAACTTTAGAATATGGTAGCAAATTCCCAAAGTGGTCCTTCTTGGATGGCCAAACAAGAAAATACTAGGTGTTCAAAGAATCTGTCAACCAGGCAAAAGATCCTTTGGCATAAAATTCAAAGATATTTAAGAGTGACTGCAAGCAATGGGTGGGTGGGGGGCGGTTAAAGAAAGATATGTTAGGAGTGGGGTGGGGTATACAAAAGGCAAGAGAGAGAAAAGCTCAAGAGGTGACTATGTGCTACTAGCTGCTTCCTTACCTGACAATAGTAAACTGGACCAACAGTGAATTTTAAAACACCTTGTTCACAAATCTCATAGACATACTGAAAAGGATTTTATTACTTACATTCTATTTAGATTACTACATTTATTAGTATCTTATATGGGTTAGTCACACTCTTTCCTCCTCTTTCCCTCAAACATTTAATTACTCATTGTGATGCTCTTAGATAACACTAAACAGCATCCATGCCCACAGTAGATAGGCACTTAAAAACAAAAACAAGATCACTTACTGTCCATCAAAAGATATATGCACTTTTTTTGCCTAAGTAATTTTATTTACAGGAATTTACCTTAAAGATATACTCATACAAGTATAAACTGATGAAGGTAAAGATTGTTAATTTTTGCAATGTTTAAAACAGAAAAAAACTGAAAACACACTAAATGCTCATTAAAATATAACTTTTAAACAAAACAGTACAAAAAGGTACTCTGCAGCATTCAAGAAGAATAAGGTCCATCTAGATGTACTGGCAAAGAATGTATTCATAATCTATAATTAAGTAAAAATAAGTTAAAATGTAGACAAAATGAGTCTACAAAAAGGTGTATATGCATATATATATATATAATATACATATATTATATATATAATATATGAAAGGATGTATACCAAACTTAAGAAGAGTCACTCTAGGAAAATATCTGTAGAGACAGTGGGGTTCTTAACTAATTTTTAAAATAACCAGTGGAGATCATTCTTTTAACTTTAAATTTAAAAAAAGTAAAAATAATGTATAAGCAGTTGTGTTTCTATATATTGAGAACAAACAATCTAATAGAAAAAAACAAGAAGACGATTTATGATTGTGTCCTAAGAATAAAATACTTAAGAATAAATTTAATGGAGACAAAAGACTTACACACTGCAAACTACAAAACACTGCTGAAAGAAAATAAGGAAGACCCATATAAACAGAAAGACATCCTATGTTCATGAATTAGAAGACTTAACACTGCTAAGAAGACAACACTACCCCATATCATCGACAGATTCAACACAATTCCTATCAAAATTCCAACAGCCTTTTCTACAGAAATGGTAAAGCTGATTCTTAAATTCATAAGGAAATACAAGGGGGTCCTGAATAGCTAAAATGGTACTGAAGAAGAACAACAAAGTTGGAAGACTCACATTTCCCAATTTCAACTTACTACAAAGCTACAGTAATCAAAACAGTGTAGTATTGGCATAAGATTAGGAATATAAATCAATGGAGCAGAACTAAGGTGCAGAAACAAATTCTTACACACATGGCCAACTGGTTTTTCAAGAGGGTGCAAAGATTCTTCAATGCAGAAAGATAAACTCTTCAATAAATACGCTGAGACAATCAGATATCCACATACAAAGAATCCAGCTGGATCCTCTACCGCACATAGTATGAAAAATTAACTCAAAATGGATTAATGTACTAAATACAATAGATAAAAGCATAAAATCCTTAGAAGAAAATAAAGAGGTGAATCTTTCTGACTTCAGATTAGGAAGCAATGGATTCTTAGATGTGACCCCAAAAGCTTGTCCAACAAAGGAAAAATAAAGATCTCTGAACTCCTTCAAAAAAACAAAAAACAAAAAACCACTTTTGTGCAAAGGACCTTATCAGGACACTCCTGGGCATATATCTGGAGAAAAACATGATCCAAAAGGATACATGCACCCCAGTGTTCACTGCAGGAGCGTTTACAATAGCCAAGACATGGAAGCAACCTAAATGTCCATCGACAGATGAATAGATAAAGAAGACGTGGTATATATGCACAATGGAATACTACTCAGCCACTAAAAAGAATGCTATAATGCCATCTGCAGCAACACGGATGGACCTAGAGATTGCCATACTGAGTGAAGTAAGTGAGAGTGAGGAGAAAAACTATATGATGTTCTTTATTTGTGGAATTTAAAAAGAAATGATATAAATGAACTCACAAAACATAAAGAGACTCATGGGAAGGGACAGTTAGGGAGTTTGGGATGGACAGGTAAACATTGCTATATTTAAAATGGATAATCAATAAGAACCAATTGTACAGCACATGGAACTCTGTTTAATTTTATGTGGCAGCCTGGATGGGAAGGGAGTTTGGGGGAGAATAGATACATGTATCTGTATAGCTGAGTCCCTTCACTGTTCACCTGAAACTATCCCAGCCTTTTCTATTAACAGGTTATACCCCAATACAATATAATTTTTTTTTTAAAGTGAAAAGACAACCTAAAGAATGGGAGAAAATATTTGCAAACTATATATCTGGAAAGGGTCTAATACCCAGAATGTAAAAGAACTTTTATGACTCAACAATAAAAACAATGCAGTTTTAAATGGGCAAAGGACTTGAATAAACACGCCTCCAAAGAAGATATGCAAATAGCCAATAAGCACATGAAAAGATGATCAACATCATTCGTTATTAGGGAAATATAAATCAAAACCATAATGAAATAGCACTTCATCTTAAAAATGACTATAATTTTTTTTTAAATAAAGGAAAAATAAGTGTTGGCAAGGATGGAGAGAAATAGGAACTTTAACCATTACTGGTGGGAATATAAATGGTTCAGCTGTTACAGAAAACAGTTTGGCAGTTCTTCAAAGACGTTACACAGAATTACCATACAACCAAGCAATTCTACCTCTAGGTATATACCCCCAGAAAACAGGGACTCAAATACTTACGCATCCATGTTCACAGCAGTGTTATTCACAACAATGAAAAGGCAGAAAAACTCAAATGTCCATCAACGGTGAATGGATAAACACATTGTGGCATATCTATACAGCAGAATATATTATTCAGTCATAAAATGGTTGATACATGCTACAACGTGGATGAACCTCAAAAACACACTAAGTGAAAAAGCCAGACACATAAGGTCACATAATGTACAATATCTACATGATACATCCAGAATCATGACGTGATAGAGACAGCACAGACGGGGCTGCCAGGAGCAGTGGCAGGAGGGAACAGGGAGTTACTGCTTAATACATCTAGAGTTTTCTTTTAAGGTAATAGAATGCTTCAGAATTAGAGAGAGATGGCTGCTGCATAACACTCTGAATGTGATAAATGCCACCGAATTGTTCATTTTTAAATGGCTCCTTTTTGTTGTTGGTGTTATGTGAGTTTCATCTCATTAACAATAAATACAACTTTAGAAATAATGTACAGGTAAGATCAAAACACCAATTGCCACTGAGTTACTTAACCCCTCAATAGTAAGACTGACACCAGCGTGGATGGGCATTTGCAGCATGCAGATGCCTCTCTGTGGAACACTCTGGATAAAGGACTGTCACCAGGGGAGAAGAAAACGCACTGAAAACCAGGGACTGTGAGTAAGCACTGTCCCCGGGGCAGCAAAATGATCCCTTGCCTGAGACACAGCCTAGTTCAAGTTAGGATAAGGGCTGAGAGGACAGACAGCCCTGGATGCCTTCAGTGTCTCTTCTCTCCAAACAATCTACAACAATGAACTTCTAAGGAAGTACCACCCTCCTTTACAGGTGAAGAAACTGAACCACAGCTCAGACACAGGACGCTGGGGATGAACCTGGAAAAGATGTAACTGATTTGGTATAAAAGCTTCTTGTTGTCATTTTACCAAGTTCTAGAAATCAGCATTTCTCCTATTCTTTCAGTACAAATATTCTCACTAGTAATCTAGTTGGAAAAACACCCCAACAGCAGTAGAATCGGTTTGCAGTTGATTCTCTGGTTCTCCTTTTTGTGGTGGGAAATCTCCTTCAGAGTGCAGTCACACCGGAAAAAGTAATGTCCTTTTAGCGACTTGTTTTCTGGGTCACATTAATTAACTCTTAGTTAATCCTTCTCAACAGGTATCAACAACTGCATTTTACTTTAAGCTGTTTGTTTTGGCCATTTAATGTGATCATTAGCACATAAGAAGGCAGCTTCTCTTAACTTCTTAAAATTAAACTGTTTCTGTAATAAGAACTTTTATATCTTTACAAAAGATTTCCTTTAGGATTGACTGGTTTGATCACCTTGCAGGTCTGTATAGTCAAAACTATGGTTTTTCTAGTAGTCATGCACGGATGTGAGAGTTGGACCATAAAGAAGGCTGAGTGCCAAAGAATTGGTGCTTTTGAACTGTGGTGTTGGAGAAGACTCTTGAGAGTCCCTTGGACTGCAAGGAGACCAAACCAGTCAATCCTAAAGGAAATCAGTCCTGAATATTCATTGGAAGGACTGATGCTGAAGCTGAAGCTCCAGTACTTTGGCCACCTGATGCAAGGAGCCGATTCACTGGAAAAGACCCTGATGCTTAGAAAGATTGAGGGCAGGAGAAGGGGACAACAGGGGATGAGATGATTGGATGGCATATCTGACTCAATGGACCTGAGTTTGAGCAAACTCTGGGAGACGGTGAAGGACAAGGAAGCCTGGTGTGCTGCAGTCCATGGAGTCACAAAGAGTCAAACATGACTGAGCGATTAAACAACAACAACAAATTTCTAAAATTGAGGAAACTAACAGTTATTACTCTGTTCAATATATTTTAATATTCAAAAATATCTACACTTGTAGATTTGAGTTATTTCTCTACTTCAGCTCATTGAACCTCAAGATATTCTACAAAATATAAACAATCTCAAGCTTATTAACAATTTAAGATTTTTAAAGTGTTTCTGCTTCTCTTCAATCCTTGGCAGGACTGGTTCCCATCATTTTATCAAGAGTTCCTGAAATCAGAACTCTGTGTTAAGGTGGAGGATTTAGAGACTTACAAAGTCAAAAAGAAATCATAACTCCTACATTTTTAATCATCCATCCTCCTGGTGTATGATTTACCCCATAATTCCCACAAGAAAATGAAGAAAGTTTTGAAGAACGAGTTATTCTCAATGTAAATCTTACAGCCAGCCTCTGTCAATCATGTTAGCCTTTTCTCCTGGTTAGCCATTCTCCACCTCCTGCCAGAAAACTACACCACTATTTAATTGCTTTGTGACTTCACATTTTATTAAGAGGCAGAAAAACATAAAGAGCTAAAACAAGGAGATAAGCCCATTGCCGTAAATTGTCCCCTCAAGCAATGAAACTTGCCTCTCTAGTGTAATAAGGTGGGCACTGTGGAAAAACCCCGACAAGTGCAATTCTGCTTAAGTCCAGAGCCCCCATCACTTACAGAAACCCTTATAGTTCTCTGGACTGCAGTGCCATAGATCAGAACCTGGGGCAGCCAACTTGCATGCTTTCGAATGACAGTGTGAAGGGCATAGCCCAGTGAGTCAATTTGCTCTCCACTCTACTCCACCTCAAATTTATTTTCTATTCTCATGAACCAAAAAAAGGGTGGGGGAGGGGGGCAGAAGAGAATGAAGAGAGACAAAGTTGTGAAAAACTAACCTGAGAGCATGCCATCTGCCATCCTGTTTCCCTGGAAATCAAACTACTTGTTATGTTTAATGTTCACCCTTGTGAACTCGGAAGAATTTTTTCCTTTCCTACTTGACTGGCTTCCCTGTCTCCATTGCTTCCTCTGCAGTGAGATGGGTATCATCATCAGACCACACCACATTCCTGAATGCGCCCTAGTCCCTACCCTCTGGAAGATTATATCCAGTGACTCCCACAAACTAAGTAAGTGTGTTAAAGCTCTGAGAAAATATCAACTAGTAACTTCTCTAGGATGCTGCCAGCCAGGACACAAAGGGTTCAAGTGTTTTTAAAGCCCACTGATGTGTAGAAGAGAGTGGGTTTAAGACATTTTTCAGAAAAAGCATGCAAGTATATGAGTGGTGTATGTGTGTGTGTGTGTATAAACACCTAATATATTTAGTAAGCATAAAAAAGTCATAAAAGGTATACAATAAACTCAGCAGTGGTTATATTAAGGTGTGGGATCAGAAGCTGGGATGCAAGAGTCATTTTTCTTTCTGTATAAATGCTTTATGGCTTGAATATATGCCAATGGATATGTATTATTTCTATAATTGATTTTAAAAGCTAAAATATGGAAAAGAATGGTGACTAAAAAAAGAAAAAGAATGGTGACTAATCTTTCGAAACTAAAAATCAAAATACATGTTCTACCAAAGCATTTTTGTCCCTCATTTAAGTGCAAGAGGCAGTTAACTAAAAGTAATTTAGTCATTGGAAAACTGAAGTTTCCAGGTTTCAATAGCTGGGTTGTTTTTTTTAAGGTAGACATAGTATCTAAAATATGACTGTCAAAATTTCAAGATTGTCAAAATTGTCAAAAAAAATTCAGGTTTCGTAAGGTTGCTGTTGTTCAGTCGCCCAGTCGTGTCTGACTCTTTGCTACCACAAGGACTGCAGCACGCCAGGCCTCCCTGTCTCTCACCATCTCCCACAGTTTGCCCAAGTTCATGTTCACTGCATTGGTGATGCCATCCAGCCATCTTATCCTCTGATGCCCTCTTCTCCTTCTGCCCTCAATCTTTCCCAACATCAGGGACTTTTCCAATGAGTTGCCTGTTCACAGCAGATGAACAAAATACTGGAGTTTCAGCTTAAGCATCAGTCCTTCCAACAAGTATTCAGGATTGATTTTCTTTAAGATTCACTAGTTTAATCTTCCTGCTCTCCAAGGGACTTTCAGGAGTTTTCTCCAGCACCACAACTTGAAGGCATCAATTATTTGGCATTCTGTCTTCTTTATGGTCCAGCTCTCACAACTGCACTTGACCACTAGAAAGACCATAGCCTTGACTATACCAACCTTTGTCAGTAGAGTAATGTCTCTGCTTTTCAACACGCTATCTAGGTTTGTCATCACTTTCCTGCCAAGAAGCAATCATTTTATGATTTCATGGCTATAGTCTACATCCACAGTGATTTTGGAGCCCAAGAAGAGGAAATCTGTCACTACTTTCACCTTTTCCCCTTCTATTTGCCATGCAGTAATGGGGCCGAATGCCGTGATCTTAGTTTTTTTTTTAATATTTAGTCTTAAGTCAGCTCTTTCACTCTCCTCCTTCACCCTCATCAAGAGGCTCTTTAGTTCCTCTTCACTTTCTACCATTAAAGCGGTATCAACTACACATCTGAGGTTGTTGATGTTTCTCCCACCTATCTTAATTCCAGCTTACAACTCATCCAGCTTGGCATTTCTCATGATGTGCTCAGCATATAGCTCAAACAAAAAGGGTGACAACAGAGAGCCCTGTTGTACTCCTTTCTCGATCTTGAACCAGTCAGTTGTTATATATAGGGTCTAACTGTTGCTTCTTGACCTGCATACAGGTTTCTCAGGAGACAGATAAGATGGTCTGGTATTCCCATCTCTCTAAGAGCTTTCCACTGTTTGTCATGATCTACACAGACAAAGGCTTTAGCACAGTCGATGAAACAAAGACAGATGTTTTTCTGAAATTCCCTTGCTGCTTCTATAATCCAGTGAATGCTGACAGTTTTATCTCTAGTTCCTCTTCCTTTTCTAAACCCAGCTTGGACATCTGGAAGTTCCTGGTTCACATAATGCTGAAGCCGAGCATGAAAGGTTTTAAGCATGACCTTACTAGCGTGGGAGATGAGTGCAACTGTCCGATGGTCAGCACATCCTTTGGTACTACCCTTCTTGGGGACTGGGGTGAGGATTGACCTTTTCCAGTCCTGTGGCCACTGCTGGGTCTTCCAGATTTGCTGACATAATGAATGTAAAACCTTGATGGCATCCTCTTTTAGGGATCTGAATAGTTCTGCTGGAATGTCATTGCATCCACTAGCTTTATTAACAGCAGTGCTTCTTAAGGCCCTCTTGACTTCCCACTCCAGAATGTCTGGTTCTGGGTGACTAACCACACCATCACAGTAATCTGGTTCATTAAGATCTTTTTTATACAGTTCTTCCATGTATTCTTTCCATCTCTTCTTATCTCTCCAGCATCTACTAGGTCTGTACCATTTTTATCCTTTATTGTGTCCATCTTTGGGAGGAATGCTCCCTTGATGTTTCCAATATTCCTGAAGAGAACTCAAGTCTTTCCCCTTTTGTTGTTTTCTTCTATCATCAAACACGGTTCATTTAAGAAGGCGTTCTTGTCTCTTCTAGCTATTCTTTGAAATTCTGCATTTAATTGGCTATACCTTTCATTCTCTCCCTTGCTTTTCACTTCTCTTCATTCTTATGCTATTCGTAAAGCCTCCTCAGATAACCACATTCATAACGTTAGATATTGAGCAAATAGAACAAGTCCCTAAATTGGCAACATTATGTCTTCCTTCCTCTTGGAAACTAGGCCATGGTAGGTGACCCTAGGAACATCCCTCCTGATGGTGGGCCAGCATACTCAGGAGGAATTCTGCTTAAGTCAATGAATAGTTTCTGTATTTACTTTTTGCAAAAGGACTACCCAAGGAGAAAAAAAACAAAGGAAAGAAACAAAAAACAACATTAGAGTCCCTAAGGGCTGTAGTTTGGGTTGGACCTCTCTTTAAAAGAATTACAAAAAATGCAATTGGCTACTCTTTAGGGAAAAAAATAATTTTCATTCCTATCTCAAGTCATACTTCAAATAGTTTCATATAGAAGAAATATTTTAAAGTGTGAAACAGAGCCATAAAAACTACAATAAGAAAATACAAGTAGATTTCTATGCAATCTTGTAGTTAGAGATGTTGCTATGCATTCAGTCATTCTACAAACACTATGTGCTAATAAGCATTAGAGACCCAGTAGATCACACAGACACAACTCCTGTCCTGATGGAAGTCACAGGCTAGAGGGAGAAATAGGAAAAAGAAAATAAATGAAAAATAATTGCATACTGATGCATGCTCAAAGGGGAAAATCCTGCAGAATTATGACATTGAGAATACTAGAGGGAAAGACCAGTGCTGAATAGGAAAGCATTCTGTCTCAGGTGAAATTTAAGGTGAAGCCTGAAGAAAGAGGACTATGACAACAGCTAACCACTCATATTCTTGTTCAGGCAAGGTTCAACTTTGGACTTCCCAGGTGGTTCAGTGGTAAAGAATTCTCCTGCCAATGCAAGAGACACAGGTTCAATTCTTGGGTTGGGGAGACCCCCTGGAGAAAGAAATGGCAACTCACTTCAGTATTCTTGCCTAGAAAATCCCATGGACAGAGAAGCCTGGTGGACTACAGCCCCATGGGGTTGCAAAGAGTAGGACATGACTTAGTGACTAACAATAACCCACTCATGTTCACTCTATGAACAAGGTAGTTTCCTAAGAGCTGTGAATGAATTAACCCACTTAATCCTCTTCAACAAGGTGAGTTAGGTACTGTTATAATGATGACTCCCATGTTACAGGTGAGGACAAGGAGAAGCACCTTGCCCAAGGATGCAGAGCTAGTAAACAGGGAAGGCTAGTGAACAGGGAAGGCAAGTGAACTCAAGCAGCATGCTCTGGAGCTCTTCTTTTTGAAACAGGCTCTCTAGAGGAAGAGTCAGCCATAAGGAAGGTGCATGAGTACATGTGTGTGTACAAGCACATGTCCCAAGCAAAGGAATCCTGGGAGCAGGAAAGAGGTTGACGTGTTCCATGAATTGAAAGAAAGCCAATGTGGTGGGAACATGGTGTTCAAGTATGAGTGACAGAGGTGAGGTCAGAGAGCAGGCAAAGCTGGATCATGCCAGGTCTTGCAGGCCATGGTTAGGAAAATGCCACAACTGGCTTAGGTGGGGGTGTGTCAAGATGTGATTACACTTAAAAGAGATCACTCTGCTATGTGAAGAACAGACTTTCAGGGAACAATATCAAGGCCTTCTTGCTTCATAATTAGTCTATGTGAAACCATAAAAACAATTCAAACCACATAAAATTAAATACTTGTTTTTTAAAAAAACTGTACAAAATTCAAAGGCAAAGGAGACAGAGATCTACAATATTTTTTACAATTAAAGATAGTTTATAATAAAAAGATTTGCAAATTAGTAACACAAGAAGAAAAAATCCCTTTGGAGAAATGGGCAAGGAACATGAACAGAATATTCACAAAAGAAGAAATACAAATGGCTTATAAACATATGATAAATGTTCACTTGTGCATACAACTGGAAAAGAATTTTTAATTCTGTGATCTAATGTTAAGAAGAATCTAGGAAAAGAAAATACTTATATACTGTCAGTGGATTGTACATTGGTTGCTTTTCAGGTAATACAGAACAAAAACCTCTTTCTTGACTTTATATTAAGAATAATTAAGAGTAGCCTCAAATTATAGTTAGGATATGCATTGACATGTGTCTAGAGGGAGATATTTTAAGTACATACATTCCTAAACCAGACTCTATATCTACCTTGAATAATTAGGCAGCAATGACGCTGATATGGAGAGAAGTTTCCAAGGTTGCATATTTGTATTTAATATTTTTATATAAGCATATACACATGGAAAAATCTCTGGAAGAATAATAACAGTAGGGACTTAATGATGCTAGGACTGTGCATTTGCTTTTTTTTATTTTCTAATTTTCATACAAGTTTTAAAGGTTACACTCTAATTTAGTTATTACAAATATTGGTTCTATCCCCCATGTTGTACAATACATCCTTGTAGCCTATATTACACACAAGGCTTTGTGTGAATACATACAAAGTGTATCTTTGTTTGTACCTCCCACTCCTTCACCTCTATATTACCCTTCCTCCCTGCTCGAGTAACCACTAATTTGTTCTCTATATTTGTGAGTCTGCTTTTTTTTTTTTTTTTTTTTGCTATATTCACTAGTTTGCTGTATTTTTTTAGTGATATAAGTGATAATGGCTTTTAACACCTATGAGTGCTCAGTCACTCAGTCATGTCTGACTCTTTGCTACACTAGGCAAGAATACTGGAGTGGGTTACCAGTTCCTCCTCCAGGGGATCTTCCTGACCCAGGGATTGAACCTGCATCTCCTGCACTGGCAGGCAGGTTCTTTACTGCTGAGCCTCCGGGGAAGCCCTTGTAGGAGACACAGGAGACATGGGTTTGATCCCTGGGTGGGGAAGATCCCCTGGAGGAGGAAAAAGCAACCCACTCAAGTATTCCTACCTGGAGAATCCCATGGACAGAGAAGTGTGGTTGCTACAGTCCACAGGGTCGCAGAGTCAGACGTGACTGAGCACACATGCATTTACTTACTTACACAACTGATGCAATATTTATCTTTCTCTGTCTGACTTATTTCCCTTAGCAAAATGCCCTCAAATTCATCAACGTTGCTGGAAATGGCAAAATGTCATTCTTTTCTTATAACTGAGTAGTATTCCATTGTATATACATGTACACAACACCTTTATCCATTCATTTGTTGATGTATATTCAGGTTCCTTCCATATCCTGGCAAGTGTAAATAATGCTCTGCTGTGAACACTGGGGTACAAGTATCTTTTTGAATTTGTGTTTTTCGTTCGTGTTTGTATTTTTTTATATACCCATGAGTGGAATTGCTGGGTCGTATGGTAGTTCTATTTTGAGAAACTTCCGTATTGTTTTTCACAGTGACTGCATCAATTTACATCAACAGTTTAAGACAGTTCCCTTTTCTCCACACCCTCACCAACATGTGTGATTTGTGTTCTTTTTGATGACAGTCATTCTGACAAGTGTGAGGTGACAGCTCACTGCGGTTTTGATTTGCATTTCCCTGATGATTAGTGATGTTACGTCATCTTTTCATGTGCCTGATGGCCAATAGTGTTTCTCTTTGGAAAAATGTCTTTTCAGTCCTCTGCCCATTTTTTAATCATGTTGTTTAATTGATGTTGAGTTGTATGAACTGTTTATGTATGTTGGGTATTAATCCCTAATTGGTCATATCGTTTGCAAAAATTTTCTCCCCTTCAGTAGGCTGTCTTTTCGTTTTGTCAATGATTACCTTTGCTATGCAAAGGTAGTAAGTTTAATTTGTTTACTTTTGTAAATTCCATTTGCTTTTGCTCTTATTTCCTTTGCCTTAGAACACAGAGGTATCTATCCTCTGTCTCTTCCTTCTCTCCTCCCTGCTTGCTGAAAAGAAGGAGCCTCCTCCTTCCAGGTGCTCAGCCAGCCCATGGTCCCGCAGTCCCGGCCCCTTCAATTTCCTGCTCTCTTCCTGATCTCACTACCTATCCCCCTTCCCTTCCCTCCTCCCTCCTCCCTGGGTCCCTGCCTTCCTTTCAATATGTTCTTACCCTACTCTGCTGCCCCCTGGCACGGCATCCCTCTTTGCTCCTTCCCTTCCCAGTATGTTTCCACACCTGGGCAGGTGTACATCTGTACCTCTTTGGCTTATCGCTGTGCCCTGTAGCATCAAGAGTACAGATTTACAGTCAGAGGCCTGGAAGACACACTCAGCTCTGTCAGAGACTGCTTCCATGACCTCAAGTGAACAAGTCTCTTAACTCCTCCAAGTCAATTTCTTCCTTTGTTCAGTTCAGTTCAGTCATTCAGTCATGTCTGACTCTTTGCGACCCTATGAACTGCAGCACACCAGGCCTCCCTGTCCATTACCAACTCCCGGAGTACACCCAAACCCATGTCCATTGAGTCTGTGATGCCATTCAACCATCTCATCTTCTGTTGTCCCCTTCTCCTCCTGCCTTCAATCTTTCCCAGCATCAGGGTCTTTCAAATGAGTCAGCTCTTCACATCAGGTGGCCAAAGTATTGGAGTTTCAGCTTCAACATCAGTCCTTCCAATGAACGCCCAGGACTGATCTCCTTTAGGATGGACTGGTTGGATCTCCTTGCAGTCCAAGGGACTCCCAAGAGTCTTTTCCAACACCACAGTTCAAAAGCATCAATTCTTCGGCACTCAGCTTTCTTTATAGTCCACTCTCACATCCACACATGACCACTGGAAAAACCATAGCCTTGACTAGACGGACCTTTGTTGGCAAAGTAATGTCTCTGCTTTTTAATATGCTATCTAGGTAGGTCATAACTTTCCTTCCAAGGAGTAAGTGTCTTTTAATTTCATGGCTGCAGTCACCATCTGCAGTGATTTTGGAGCCCCCCAAAATAAATTCAGCCACTGTTTCCACTGTTTTCCCATCTATTTGCCATGAAGTGATGGGACCAGATGCCATAATCTTAGTTTTCTGAATGTTGAGCTTTAAGCAACTTTTTCACTCTTCTCTTTCACTTTCATCAAGTTCTTCTTCACTTTCTGCCAAAAGGGTGGTGTCATCTGCACATCTGAGGTTATTGATATTTCTCCCGGCAATCTTGATTCCAGCTTGTGCTTCCTCCAGCCCAGAGTTTCTCAGGATGTACTCTGCGTATCCTTTAAATAAGCAGGGTGACAATATAGAGCCTTGACATACTCCTTTTCCTATTTGGAACCAGTCTGTTGTTCCATGTCCAGTTCTAACTGTTGCTTCCTGACCTGCATAGAGGTTTCTCAAGAGGCAGGTCAGGTGGTCTGGTATTCCCATCTCTTTCAGAATTTTTCACAGTTCCTCTGTAAAACAAGGTTAATGATACCTGCTCCACCTCTCTCAGTTATGTCTGAGGATCAAGCAGGATAATGCATGTAAAAGTGCTCTGTTAGCTTATATAGCAGTTTAACATTCTAGTTATTCCTGTTACTTCTCTTCCCTCAATATCCTGACCCTGCATCATCAAGGGAGCCTGACCTTCAGGCTGCTCATGGTGTTAACATGTAATAACAATGTCAGCATCTGTAGTTTTTGCTGTGAATTACTACTTCGATAATGATCACATTTAATTTAAAACAAGTACAGTTGATCCTTGAACAACATGTTAGGGGTGCCAACCCTCCACACAATCAAAAATCTATAGTCAGCCCTCCATCCATGCCTTCCTCAGAATCCAGAGTTTCACATCTGCAGGTTCAACTAGCCACAGATCATCCAGTGCTGTAGTATCTACTACTGAAAAAAATCTGTGCACCCATGCAGTTCAAACCCATGTGGTTCAAGGGTCAACTGCATATAACCTATGGTTTTTAAGTTACATGAGCATGGACTTTTGGAAGACAACAGCAGTAGCCAACACTTACTGAGCTCATACCAGGAGTCATGCACTTGCTCTAAAATTGCTGATCAATCGCTCAGCTGTGTCTGCCTCTCTGCAACCCTAAGCACCACCCCAGGAGAAGGCTTTATTATTATTTCCACTTTTTGATGGGGAAACTGAGGCAGAGCAATACTGCCATGATTTGAACCCAGGCATCTAGCTCTAGAGTCCACATTTTTACCCATTGTCCTGCAATGCCTTTAATGACTAACTGAGGTCTACAGTGGAGGGAGAGAAACCAGTCAGGAGGCTAAGGCTCTAAAGGATTAGAGATAAGAAGATGGACCTGACCTGGACTCTTTTAAAAAGGCAAATCAAATTATTCATTTGCCAACCACCTATGCTGTTGAGGACTTAGGGTCATCAGGTACCTCCATATTCTGCTGGTGGGAATATAAACTCTCACAGCCTTTTGAGAAGGCAACTAGCAGAATGCATCAAACACCTGAGGGATTCATTCCCACACCGTGGGCTGATTCAGCAATGCCACTTGCAGCAATCCGCCCTAGACAGACAATCATGGATGTACACAAAAGATGTTATTACAATGTTGTTTCTGAAACTAAATAAGGAAAAACAAGTAAATGTCCAACAAAAGGAGATGGGTAGAGAAACCACTGCATACCAAAATAAATGAACACCATATAATGTGAAATGCTGCTGTAGAAAAGGCAAAGCACGTTGTCAAGGAAAAAAAGCAAGTAAAAAAGCCTGTTGGTATGGGCTTTGGCATCTGACTGGTTCAAATTCTGAGTAGGTTTACCAGTTTTCTGAACATGGCAAGTCATTTAATTTTTCTGAGCTTCAACTTTCTTGTATACAGATGGGGATAAAAAAAGCACCAACCTCATAGGGTTGTGAGAATCAATAAAGTAATATATGTAAAGTGGTTGGTACAGAGCCTGGCATAGAATAAGCCTGTGATAAGTGTTTCTCATTTGCAAAAATATAACAAGTTAACACATATGACACATACACACCCCATTACAAATATTTGTAAAAACAAGAATCATAAATAATGTAGCAAAATTTTAACACTGGTTATCTCTGGAAATGAAATAACAGATTTTTTTTAAGTTCTCTGTATTTTCTAAATTTTCTTTATTTGAATAAAGCCAACAATATATTAACACTTAAGTATCTTCATTTTTTAAGTAGCCTTAACAATAAATATTCCTTTCAATCTATTAAGTTTCTCTAGTATAACCCAGTCTATGCATATTGTGTTTAAGGAAATGGGGTACTTTTATTGATTTAATCTGAAGAGTAATACATCTCCCCCCTTTATTTTTCAAACAGCTTGTTCATATTTCATTATATAAAAGTCTTTTCTGCACTCATATTTTCAGAATAAGAGCACTCTGAAGGCATTATTAGAGCATAAAAGCTAGAAGAAAAGAATAGATTAATGTCTCTTAAAAAGCAAAGTTAAAGAAGAAAAACATGACAAGTTCATGATAGTTATATGGGAAAAAAGTATACCTTACCTTAAGTATGTAAAGCCAGAAATTACTGCAATAAATATCTCAGCTCCATGGACAATTTCTTAGTATGGTCAAAAGATGGAAGTAATTCAATAGTTCAGCAGTCCATCCAGTACAGTGACAATCATTCTGAAAGAAAAAAAGAGTCTCATTGTGGGAAATGTGATGGGGCAATAATCCTTTCTAACAGGAGAGGGGAATCAATTACTAAAGACAGCTATGTGGTTTATTATGGTTAAGGCATTTTCTGGTTGCAGGTGGAAGTGGCAGACCAGAATTTAAAAAGCCTAGGATATCACCATACCTCCTTTCCTCTAGGTAAAAGCTAGTCACTAGCTCTTGGGGTGTCTCACCATCAGTTCACTTTTACTTCATGTACTTCTCTTCATGTATCCATCAATATGTACATAAATCAGCTCACAAATACCATCACTTTTTATATTTGGTATCTTTGTCATTTCAGAATCAGACTGGCCCATAAGAAATACATGGCCTTTCTCTGAAAATTAGCTCCACTGAGGATTTTCACTGTGAACTGCAGTTCCCCTGGATTAAAACTCTGGGACTGTTTTCATGCCCTCCCCCTCCATCATTGCCCATGCCAGTATCAGTCCACCACCACTTTCCCTTGAATGTCCTACTGCTCTCTGCTTCTCTTTTTTACTCCTATGCCTGGTACCTCAATGGGAAAGAATCCGCCTGATAAGGCAGGAGATGTGGGTTTGATCCCTGGGTCGGGATGATCCCCTGAAGAAGGAAATGGCAACCCACTCCAGTATTCTTGCCTGGGAATCCCAAGGACAGAGGACCCTGGCGGGCTGCAGTCCACGGGATCACAAAAGAGTTGGATACGACTGAGTGACTAAACAACAATAAAACATGCCTCCACTAGTACCAAATTCTTTGGCACCCCCATCTGTTTACAACAGCAGCCTCTAACCTGGCCTCTCTCTGCAGATCACTACCTATCCAACTGCTTTCATTCCATTACTTGGGTAACCTTGGATAGTCCCCCATCTTCTGGGTCTCAGTTTTCCTGAGTGTAAAATCAGGAACTGATTTCAACATTCTCCATCCTCATTGTGCTTTGAAGTCAGACGTGTTCAATTCTGGCCTAAGTACTCTAAAAACTCAGACACATTGCATTTCCTCAGAGTTCATTTATTATACATAAAATGGGGATGATATCATCTACCTCTAAGGTTGCTGTAAGAATAAGAACTATTCGATCTTGCACCTGACATACAGCATGTACAGCAAATATTAGTCACCCCTACCTCACCTTACAGGATACTCCAACTCTGAAGTTCTTTGTTCTTCTCATCTCCAAATCTAGCGTTCTATTATATCAACATCTCTTATATCCACAGTCATAATACATTTCTCTTCCATTAAATGTAAACTCCTCTGCTGGCTTTCAGGTTCCTTCATAATCTGGCTCTACTTTATCTTATCTTCCTCCAGCTTCCAACAAACACCTTCTGTCCTAGGCAGGTAAGTCTTGTTACGTTTCAAAGAACACATACTCCTCTGCCCTGCTTTCGCAACTGGGTAAGAAGACACAGCTTTTCTTATTTCCTCTGTGAAGCCCATCTCAGGTTCACAGACTCACAGATCCCACCTCCCAGATAATTTAACCCTCACACAGTTTCTCAGTGGTACTGGCCATTGTTTTGAGTTTATTGAATTTAGCTCTCCAACTGGAAAGTGACTATTTTGATTTTTTTAAACTTGTTTTTCATTTTGGCAAGGACTACATCAAAGCTTTTACAAATCTGGTATATATTTTTTGTTTTTTCGCATCATCTCTACAAATGGTCATTGAAATTTATAAGCCTTTGTGCCTTGACATAAGATTCTTTTATTAATTCCACTATTTTTGTTGTATGGAGAGAGGCTCACACAAGGAGCTTATACCATCATCAGTAAGTAGACCATTCATAGGCAACCCACTGTCTTTTCATAGAGCCAGAGATGACCTCTAAGTGTCTCCAGTGTCTGTAGATTTTGAGTCCAAGCAAACACATTCTAATTCCAAAAACCATTTTATGACCCAAACTCCCAGCAGCAGCAGGAATGACTCACAAAAGGAAAGACTAGCTGCTAAACTTTTACCTCAAATAAGATGACGCACTAGGAAAATGAAGGTTCTAAGGGGAATTAGAGGACACAGTGAAGGTTCAAGGGAGATGGAGGAAGATGAGCCAACAAAAAAGACAGAGAGTGGTTACAAAGGCAGGAGAATAACTGTGAGGGTAGAGAGGCACATCAACCCAAAGAAAGACAAGTGACCTCAAATGCTGCGTATGGAGAACAAGATGCCCCTGGATATAACAATTACTAGGGGACCCCTGAGGACAGTTTTCAACAGGGCTGGTCCAGGATGCAGACTAAAAAGGACTGAGAAGAAGCTGGGCAAGCAAATGGAGACAAGGAGAGACTTTCCTGTCAAGAATTGTGGTTATCAAGCCAAAAGGGTTATGCTGGTCATTTTCTACCCTGAAGTTTACTTACCAGTCTGATAAAAACTCTCATTCTTATTTCTTTGCTCTATGCCTGTCCATATACACAGAGCTTGGCTACTGAAAATAATTTAATGCAAATCCTTCCAGCCTCTCTCTCCTGACACCACTCTTGTGTGCCTGGTTTTGGTTCTCTAAGAAACCTTACAGAACCATTCAACAGCTCTATGCTATCAAGTCTGAACATCTAAATAATATTTTCCTGCTCAAGATAAATGATAGTTATTCATCTAACAAAGAAAAGGAAATGTATCATATACACTGAAATGTATCAGATCAACACAGCAAAAGTCCAGATTCAGGTCAGATATCATATGACTACCTTTGGGTAACCTACATAATATATGCTAATTTGTCAAAAAGATAACTTTAAATGTTTCTTAAGGGTCTTTACCAAAAGTTTATAAAAATCAAATATGAATAACAAAGAAAATTTAAGCACCATTAGCATTTTTTACTCTCCTTCTATTTTGATATGATGATGTCACATTCATAAACATAATAAACAAATGAGTAAGCATATAAAATTTTTATTAAAAGTGAATTCTAGGCATTATTTTGTAACCTGCTATTCCCATTTATTTTTACATTGATGGAAGTGTTGTGTCACTTATTAACCTCTTATGCCTTCAGTTTTAATGAATGTACATTCATCAATTTTAATAAACCTCCCTGAAGCATTTAAGTCACTTTCAATTTTTTAATATGTAGATAATGCTAAGATGGATATCCTCAAACACAGCACTAAGTACTTGCTAGGGAGAACGTCATGGCTCAAACATATGAAAAAATATGCATTTGATATTATTGATAGCTTGTCCTACAGAATGTTTCACTCAATGTCTGTTTGAGTGGTATATGAGTAGCATATAAGTGGTATACTTCTCTACATTCTCTCTAAACACAGGTAGTATTAATTTTTAAATTATCCTATCTTATAGATTCCATAAGTTCCCTATTATTAACATATCTCTGAGGTTGAACATTTTTTACTTTTTTGCACTTCTCGTATATGTCGTTTGTTTTTCTGCTACAGTGTCCACATTATTGACTTGTAGCATCTCTTCATCTATGAAGGATATTATTAGCTTGGTATGTTAATAATGCAGAGAAGATGGTATACTAATTGGGAACCTTTGGGTATCAGGAACAAAACCAATTCTAGCCTCTTTGAGCCAGAAAGGACCTCTATCACAGGATACAGAGGTATCCTTCTATGAGGGTACTATGTGTGAACTTTGACATAAGTGCTGCAAATAGCTTCGGTTTTTAACTTTATCTCTAAAATTGTTCACGGTTCACTGGTCTGCTTCAAGAATTAAAGAAAATGCAGGTAAAGTCATGAATGGAAGCAATTATTGTTAAAACAAACGTAAACTCAAAAAACAAAAAACGCTATTTCTTACCAAACCCTTACTAAGGGGCCTTATTCTTTTGATTCTTACAATGAGCCCATTAGGCAAGTGTTATCACTCCTCTTTACAGATGAGATGAATTAAGCATGTATAGTTAGTAAAGTTATAATCAGATATTTATTTAACAAACGAGCTTTGCACTGATGCTTAAAAAAAAAAAAGAGAGAGAGACAGTTGATAACAGAATTATTCTCAGCTGTATTTTTAATAACATTTCTTAAAAGTCATCTCAGGAACTACTCCGGCCCCTGTACCAACAGTAAACCAGGTTACTAGCTTCTGCACCATCTATTCTTTTAAATTTCACATTAGTAACCTCTCTTCTCTAATCTTCCTCTATGATGTGTCTTTACTAATAAGTGCCATTCTGGCAACAAAATAAACAATTCTGTTTAGGAACCAAGGCCACTTCTTCAGTTACTACTAACTGAACCCCCGTGACAGATAGTTTACTTTCTAACATTCCAAACACTCTTAAAGGTGCTTCAGTTGCTTATACGTTAGTGATATCTGTAGTAACAGCATACACCTGAACCTATGCTTTTGTCAGGGTTGAAAGCACTGTGCTGTATAAATATTTTATAGACAGCTTGTACTGAAATTCTAGATGAGGAGGCATTCACAGATTCTATGTAATATACTGATTGCTCAAGACCACATATTTTTTTATTAATGCTTTGTGCAAGCTTTGCCATTTTCTATGGCATTCCCCTTGATTTAATCTTAAGTATATTCTATCAAAATATTTTTATTTTTTAATGCATTAGTTGTGCTGTGGCCAAAGCAGGGTCTAAAGTAATGGCAAAAGGAAGGTAGATGATCACTGAAATTGGATGCACTCACATTTAGTCTAGTCACTGAGAACTCTGAGAGCAAAAGTGCATATATGTGAGCCAGGGAGACGTTTCTCTGCAGGAATATTAACAGAACTAAATTATCCACTGCCAGAAAAGGGAATCTTTCCCCCACCCTTTTATAAATTCACTAAAGATTTATAGAAATGCTCACTAAAGATTTATAGAAATGCTCACGAATTTGAATGCTATTCTGACCTTCCCAGGTGGCACTAGCAGTAGAAAACCTGCCTGCCAATACAGGAGACGTAAGAGACTCAGTTTCAACCCCTGGGTTGGGAAGATGCCCTGGAGGAGGGCATGGCAACCTACTCCAGTGCTCTTGCCTGGAGGATCCCATGGACAGGGAAGCCTGGCAGGCTACAATCCACAGGGTCACAAAGAGTTGGACAGGACTAAAGCGACTTGTCACTGGGCTTCCCAGGTGGCGCAGTGGTAAAGAATCTGCCTGCCAATGCAGAAGACACAAGAGACGTGGGTTCAATCCCTGGGTCAGAATGCTCCCCTGGAGAAGGAAATGGCAACCCACTCCAGTATTCTTGCCTGGAAAATTTCATGGACAAAGGAGCCTGGCAGGCTACAGTCCATGGGGTCGCAAAGAGTTGGACACGACTGATCACACACACGTGCACACCACTAGAGTAAACAGGTTTACAAAATACGGTTTTGGAAACATTCAAGCAACAATAAATGTCTGAAACTCCTGCCATTTAGGGGCAGGTACAGCACCCACAAATTGGCGGCCATGAGGAAGAGCAGGCGATGCCTGGAAGCGGGGCTGCACCCACAGGTGGGTGCCTGCAGAGGAGGCAGAGCCTCCACGCTGCCTCCGCAGCCAGCGCTCGGACGGTCACTGCCTCCAGGGCATGAGCCCAGAAGCAGCGGGGACCAGTATCAACAGACGACCCAGGGTGCTTTCCTGACCTCATGAATGATAGTAAGAATCTGGAACTTTGACACAACCCTGGGAGACTGCTGTAGGACAGAGATCAAAGTCTAATGAAGGTTACTGTCCTGCTACCTTAAGGGAGCAGAAGCTTACAGTCAAAACTAACTTGATTCAGGAAAATGCACTATTTCCTGCACAGTTAAGTATGTGGACTAAGAGTGATTTCCAATTCAAATTAACAACTGAGTGGGGAAATGAAGGAAGAAGGGTTAAGATCTAGTAACCGACATATTTTTCTGATAATGTTAGTTTAACTCCGTTGGCTTCCACCAGTGGATCAAAATGTTATTCAGAATAAAGAACGCTTTTAGAGGTTCATGAGGCTTTTGCGTTGTGCAGGCATTTCACTAAGAACACTTGGCCTCGCTCACCAGCCCTGCTGTTTAAAGGGTCTGCACTAACAGAGACGGGGGGCTCCAGAGGCATCTGCTGCTGATGGCCGTGAGGCCTCGTGGAGTGTAGGCTCTTTGGAAAATTCACTGCAATTCATGATCCTGATTCAGAGTCTGGCCCAAGGTTTTTTAGGTCCAATGTCCAGATTTTCTTGGAGCCAAAGATGATTACTCCCCCAGAGTGGGGTTAATAAATAAACCCACAGCAATATGTTAATGGTATGTGTGTGTGGGGGGGATGCTTTTGTCCCCTCTATGCAAACTACTCCCTTCTTTGGAATGTTCTGAGGCAGCCACAGGGTCAGAGGTGGGCCTCCCATGTTGTCTCCCAGGGCACACACACATCACCGGCCCACTCCCACCGGATCACTTAAAGACATCAGACCTAGGCTGGACAAAACTGTTCTCCTCTGGGACTTGGAAATGGGGGCTGAGGAGCTGCCAGCCAGGCTCTGGAGGCAGGTGGATCTGTGAACAGCACTACAGACAGAGCCGGTCTGTAGCAGAAAGGTGAAGATGAAGCTGAGGGCAATAGAGCCAACATAGTCTTTCAAATTCCTTATGCTTTCCTGTTTTTGATTCCAGCTTGTCTCTGAGGATCCTGGATTCTTTGGAGTACCTGGATTCTTTGTATCCTGATAAAATGCTCCCTAAATCAGTTTTACTTCTTGTAGTCGAAGATACCCAACTGAATACCATTCTTTCCCTGTTACCATGTTATCAAGCTAACAGCGGGGTGTGCTGGGTGAGCATGGAATCAGACCAGAGGGAAGCAGACCCAGGGTGGGGTGGGTGTGGAGGGGGGAGGCGGCACAGTCCAGTCCAGGCCCTCAACTAGAAACACCTCCCCACTGAATAGATCTCTCATCCCTCCGTTTCAGTGTTTCTCCTCTGCCACAGTGTGCCTCACTCAAACCCATTTTTCCAAGCTTGCAGGCTGAATACTTGAATACATTAAAAAAATACATATTCAAACCTATATTTGATCAATTTTTCCTATTTTCAGCTGCAGACATTTTACTAAATCAAGATGTGACAGTAAAACTCTGAGAGTTATGAGTACTCTGCTCTCAGGGTCCACTCTTCGCATAGGCTTGATATCTTAAAGATGACATTTTCAGCATAGCTTGGGTCAACATTTCAAATAAAAGCTAAATATTATATACATAGGTGAGAGAAAACGGTTGTCAGAACATTATGTTTTCTGACAGAGAACTGGTAGGGTCTGGAATAATTTCTCCCATAAACATCTAAGAACAGCTTCTTGAAATGGTAAAGAATAGTTCTGTTTGGCAATGAGCATTTTATTTTCAATTGTCATCCTTGATTTCTCCTTAAGAACTTGCATCGATGTTGTGACAATGTATAAATCTAGCTGCTTATGCATGTATTTTAAAATCAACAATGACTCGAACTGTGATACAATCTGGGGGAAAAATGAAATATATATATATTAAGTTTTTAAAATACTGTATATAGAGGGCTTAAGAAAAAAGCTTTTCTCTTTTAGGATTAATCAATCAGAAATGAAATATCTAACTGCTATCCATGTAAATTATATTGGTAATATACATGATTTTGTTACCCTCTATTGCTTGGAAAAAGCAGCAAAAAAAAAAAAAACAACCCACATGCATAGGGAATAAGGATCATTCAGTCATCCAAAGCAACTTCTTTACTTGGTATCTATATTTATGAAGTAGGCAGAATATTTTCACTTAA